>NC_136284.1:12834188-13434188 GCF_964198595.1 Lampetra fluviatilis | reverse complement strand
CAACCCTAAATGGAGTTTCATATAGTCATTGTAAAAGGTAACGAAATTACTCAGAACACTGTATAACTATGCATCGGTGTGCTTGATGGGTGTTTGATCCAGAAGTAACATCCGTGAACATCCGTGATTAATGTATGGCTCAGTTACCTGGACTTGACAGAAAAACAGCTACAAAGTATCTTCTACCCTTTGGGAGTATACAGGGTGGCCGATAAGTCTGGTACCATAGGGAAAAATAACTAATTCATGTTTTTTTTGTTCGTTTCTGCAGGCCCAAGATGTCTCTGAGTAAGGAAGAACGAGTCCAGATAATTCTACTCAGAGGAAGGTGGCTGTGTGAATCTAACAGGCTGCATCCAGACCGCAAGCCAATAATACAGACTCATGGGACACCCTGTATTGCAAAACAACTCACCTACTTACACTAGTGCTGGGTGGCATGAGAGAGAATATGCTATTATTTTTAAGCGTAATGTTTAATGCACTTTACGTGACAGGTTGAGACAAGACAAGCATCACAGGCAGGAAAGGTGGGGCAATAGATGGAGTTGGGTGGCAATGTGTGGGCACAGAGGAGGAGAGAGTGGGAGCGGACAGCAGTACCAACAGCTCGGCGACGATGGCAAGACGGGAAGATGACGAAAACGTGAAGGGGAAATCAGAAAAGGGCTGGGGGCGGTGGAAGGAAGGCTAACGTCAACAGCTATTTTTAGAGATTAAGAGCAATACAACACGATTGTATGTTGTATAAATACCATACAACCACAAAAAGCAGTGTACACGTGGATAATGCCTTCAATTTTTACATTTTAATAATGTACAAAAACAACAGTACTGTACAGTAAAACAGTAAGAGCAAGTTAACCTGGTGAGCAGTGACAAAGGAAAGAAGACAAATCCAGAGAGGGTGGGTTACTGGAAGAGTCTACCTTGCAGGTCAGGCATGGACTGCACGACAGCTATGGGAGAAAGAAGCAAGGTGGCTCGGAGATGGCAGTCGGCAAGTCCTACCAAATCGTCAGTAAAGCCCTATCTGTACGGCTTTTAGCTTCGAGTATTATCCCATCATAACCAACGGTTTTCTCCAGGTACTCTGGTTTATTCCCATAAGTAAAAAGGCTCCTTAAAAAAACGAAAAGACCAGCAAATACAACTAATGACCCTTCTGAAAAAAGCTTTATCTTTCAGATGAGAATTTCCTTTGTAAATATAGGACATTGATGAATGTTACATGCAAAGCAATGTGAGGCTACTGAGGCTTCTCACAGCCACACGGCCAGTGGTACCTTGTCGACTGATGCCTCTGACTGCTGCTCGGAGCTGGAGGCTCGGGGCTGGGCTGGGGCTGTCTGTCTCCGGGCTGCTGGCCACCCTTCACGGGTGGAGCAGAGGTCTGCTCGCCGTTACAAACAACAATACGTAACAACAGCATCAGTTTACATCCAGGTGTGTACTCATAATACATAGGATCCTCAGTAAAGAAAGTACTTCGAACATCTTTAGGAGTACTTTTTGGCCTGCAGATGTGTGCAGGCAAATGTGGATGATAACACTGTGTAACAATTTTTTTTAGTTTTTTGTTCCTGGGAAGTGTTATTTCCTAATTGCTTCTGCCTCAAAAGTACAGAAAATGGCTATTATTCCCCACAAACTTTGCTTTTGTGACCAGGACAGTGATATTTTGAAATTACCTATTTTCAATGAGAAAACGGGCGAATGTGTTTTTCGTTCACATAAAGTCAGAAAAAAACAACATATTAATCAAAACGAACATGTATTTATACTAAAGTAATAAAAAAATTACTACAAAAGATTTAGACACCAAGGCAGACTACCACAGGCGGGACTGGCCACAGAGGACCGAGTTCTCTGTGGGGAGGAACAACGTCAAGTGGGAGCCACTGGTGGACCCCCGGAAGGTGCTGATGCCACCACTGCACATCAAATTTGGCCTCATGAAATAATTTGTCAGAGCTGTAGATAAGGAGTCGGCAGCCTTCAAGTACCTTCAAGACTTCTTCCCTAAGCTGTCTGAGGCAAATGTCTAAGCCGGTGTCTTCGTCGGACCACAGATAAAGAAGATCCTGGAGTGCAATGAATTCCCCACGAAGCTCACTAGAACGGAGAAAGTGGCTTGCAACAGCTTTGTCGCAGTGGTTCGTGGCTTCCTAGGCAATCACAAGGTCGAAAATGATGTGGAGCTAGTTGAGACTGGTGAAGAACTATGGCACAATGGGCTGATGACGATCGCTTGTGTTGCGATCGAAACGTCGTAGTAGTTATTTTTTTTAAATTTTCTTTAAACCTATCAACGTGACTTTAACGAAAGACCCAAAGAATATTCATTCTTGCAGTCACGAAAGCTTAAAGTCAACGATCCTTCATATAAAAATTGGAGTACCTTAAGTTGAGTGGTGCTGTGTGGGGTGCTGGTCTGGCCCTTGGAATGGCTCGTGCTCCCTTGTGGGGTTGAGACGCGTGGGGAAATGTGAGCACGCGGGGACGAGACATCCGAGCCCAGCGATGCAGACGACGGACTCTGCTGTTGGGCTGAAATTTCAACACCTTCACGTCAGTCGCTTGCAGTGTATATTCAGAAGCCTTTTTTTAAGCGGTGCAGAATTATTAAGCTCGACTGCTTTTGGACAATTGAGTTTAATAATTAAAGAAACGTAACAATGCGCCTTGAAGAGAATAGTTTTTCAGTCAGTGCATATTGCCCGCTATGACAAATGGAACAAAGAAAACAAAACAAAAACTGAAAAGTACACAAGCATGGCGATCCATGTTGGGAATTACAACAAGAAGAGAAAGAGGCACAAGTGGAGTATTAAACCAAAGAAATAAGAGACTTAATATTGATTTTTAAAGAACATGGGCTTGAGCGCCAAGTCATCGCTAGAAGAGATGATGGTTGATGGACAAGATTGGGGACTAAGAAAACCAAAGGACGACCACTGCAGAGATGGAACGATGAAATCTGCTCCTGTGGAGGGGACAACATGGATTGTCGCATCACAAGGCTGAGAAATGGCATTGGCGTTGGGAGGGCTTCATCTAGTAGTAGTGGATAGATCAGGGGTGATGTTTATGATGAAAACTGTCTTAAAATGAGTTTTGTATACCATGTAATGTGACGATAATGCACCATAATCACGTAGCATGTGTGGTATTAAGCATTGTGGACATCAGTAAAGTCCAAAAGTGGACTCTACGCTCACGTTCATTTCCAGAGTATAGCAAACGAATACCAAAGTTGCTCTTGAACAACACATGAATTGTAAACATTACCATTTCATATTAATCAACGTACTGGTCTCGGCTTTCAAAATTTGGTTTGGTATGGTACAAGCATCCCTTTTTAAGAAAACACTGAGGTGTAAAGTCCACAAATTTGGATCTATTTTCTGCCCCTCTGTTAGGACCAATGTGAACAACATTTGGTCACAAATATTTATTTAACTTAATTTATTAAATTATCTTCCCAGTTGCAGTCATATGATGGCTTGAAAGGGCTTAGAAACTTGCCTGAAGACCTCCAGTTGTAAGAGCTATTTGGAAACCTAAATCTGGCAGCATACAGTAATACATTGTGAAGCAGGTTCTACACAATTTGAGTGGTCTATGACTATATATTGTTTCTAATTATGTCTTATTTAATGTAATTTATGGCGATTCCTGCTTTGTTATGGCAGGACTGTGAATTCCACCGTACAAAAATACATTTTGTGGAGAAAATATGAAGTTTTGGAAGAGCACCATACAACATTAGGTTTGGACAATATAACATAATTTATTGGAGACTCCAAATACAGAATGTTGAACACAACGCTTAAATACAAGGTGCTTGGTGTAATGTGTCATGTACACGCTATAATCCAAGATAAACTGTGACAATATTTAATCGTTTTTACAAGTAATCGTTAAGCCTAATGTGAAAAGCTGTACGAGTCACACCAACGTCATTCAATTCAAATCATATGAAAACAATAATACATTGGGCCCGACTGCATTGTATCACATTACTTGTATTGGAAAATGTGGGTATTTGCACGTTCCAGAGAATAAACATTAAACCTGCTGTAAATGTTTTTGTCAATTCATATAAAACAAATGCACATTGCAATACTGTACCAGTCAAAAAAGGTAAGCCATTGGATGTGTTATGACTGTTTTTCAAATGGTACATTTTACATTTATTGTAGAAAATGTTATAATGAGCAATATTTAAATGTGGAAGCTATTAAATTACTTGTGTACTTTTAACAGAAATTTAATATAAGCGGAAATTAGAATCGATCATTGAATATACTTATTAAATTACCCATAAGTGAGCATTATTATTGTTACCCATTCATTCAATAAAATGTTGCCTTTCGCAAATGGACAAGATTAACTTCACAAACCCTCGGGTAAAATATCACAAAGCCTGTGATGAATTTTTGGAAGAAAAAAAATCACGTGGGTCATGTAAAAGGTAAGAGGGGTTAGTTGCAACACAAGCAAGCGTACATTCAGATCCCCAGCTGCAAAGCATGCAGAAGATGAAACCACAATGTCAAAGGCTTTTGGAAGCCTTTGTGAATCAACTCAAATTTTGCGTGCAATTTCTACAAGACGAATGCAAACTAGGCTACCGTAGTGATAGTACATCCACTGAGCAATGCACTTAACATACCTTGAGAAGCTGGTTGTACTGTCGGTGGCAGCAAAGTGGGTGCTGCTGCCAAGAGTATTTTAGACAGAGTCTGAGTAAACGCTGTGAACAGAAAATGTGCTTTTCAGAAAAAGCAAATATATGAATGTTTGTTAAATTATCGCCACTGAAAATTGTTCCATTGTAATGCTCAATCGCCTGATTATAACATTTACATACTGTACAGCTTTCCCCCGTTATTAAATAGTTTAAAAGGTAGTTTAGGGCTTTCGCCAATTATTCTTCACTTATGCTGTGGTGCTTTGGTTATAGCATACGAGCTACAATGTGCCTTTTCAACACTCTGCTTGCACCTAAAACCACTGAAATCAATGACTTGAGTATATTATAGGTATCTACATGACAAAATGTTACTGAATGTGGGAATTATCATCAACAATAGAGATGCACAATAAATGTGCATCGCAGCCCTTCAAGGTTCTATCCAACAAAGCAACCTGACTGCCCTCTCAACTATGCAGATCAGAGAGTCATCCTTGGCATATTGGGAAAATAAGTCCCCTATCAGCCTGGACATGACCAAAGAAAATCAACAAGCAAAATAAAACTTTTAAATCAACCTCATAAAAAAAATTCTGGGTCCACGACTACCGATTGTAGAGCAATAATTGTAACAGCCCTTAATCCATTTTTCAATGCCAAAAGTAAATCTAATGTCTCAAGATTGCAGCCTTATCAGAACTGAAAATAGATTTTTTTTTTTAATGAAAGATCTGAAATGTGTTGAGCGTTAATCAGCGAGAGGCAGCTTTGCACAAAGTGCACATGCTTCAAAGAACAGAAATAGAGGGCACAGCCTGTTTGTAATATAGCAAGGTACAGCTTGTTATTAATTACAGCTGTTGGTGGACAAAAAGTATGAATATACACACAAGCTCATGAAAACGTAGTGAACATACAATGCAGCAGTATGTTTCCCACAACTTTATGGTTTTATGTACTGTATACTAGAGTTGGACTTCCACTGTTATCCTGCTTGAATGCCTTTTATTTCCATTAAGCAATGAGTCTTAAGACTTAAAAGTGGAATGATAGCTAAAGCAGACAAATGCACCCCAGAGGATGACGACCCTGGAGATGGAGTGACCAGATCAGTTTGTGCTCAGATGGATCGTAGCATTGCAGGCCTGTGATGGAGGGTGATCGTGTGGGGAAGCCAGCTGTGGATAGACCATGGCTTATGTTGAGAATGATAAAAGCATATTTTGAGAATGGTGACACTGATAATTTCTGACAATTGAAATATACACCGAAGTCAGTGTCTCCTTTGGTTAAATGAGCAATCGGTGGCTTCTTGGTTGTGGGATTCTTTTCCAATCTATTCTAAATCAGTGTCGTATATTGAGTTGAAGAATATACATTCCTCTCACAACGGGAAGTCTTTCTACAAGACAATCTCAGGACAAGCACTCCCAATAAATGGCGTTAATGTCATCAATATTAATCAGTAAATTCCTGAGAAAAATTTGAACTCACGACCTTCGGATCGCGAGTCCAGCGCTCCACTTACTTCAACAGTGTCACCTGGCCATGCATTTATCACGGAGTGCGCTTATTACCCTGAAAGTGCTCGAGACATTATTTGGGCAGCTGGTCACACAGTACTGGGTACCTTCCTGTAGTCGCTCTAGGCTGGGGCTGGGCTGGGGGGAGGCGTGCACGGATGGCAAGGAGTGCCGCGCGGACGAAGCCTCCTGGCTCTGCTGGGGCTGCGGTTGTGCCGTAGCCGGGGTCGGGGTGCTTGGAGCCGGCCGGGACACAGGTGACGGCGAGGGCGACGGGGTCGACACGGACGCCGAGGGAGCCCTTTCTGCTGGGGCGTCCGAAGCATCGCGCCCTGCGACCGGCACAACACCACGACACGGGCACACGTTACATATATAGAGAATTCCCCGTTTAAGCTTTACATAGACTGTCGTGCCAAGTTACATTAGCAAGCGTCTACACATGTCAAGCACAGCACGAGAGGATGCTGTGACCAGCACCATGCCTGGGATACACTGCACGAGTGCCGAGTTGACCTAAGAAAGGTTCCCCGTGGGCCCAGATGGTTACATTATGGCTGCCTGCTCAAAATCAACATTTAGCATCACCTTTTTTTCAATTCAATCGAATATGAAAAAAATGGTATTCAGCAGAATTTTTAAGTGAATAAAATATTGGTACATCCTTTATTAAAATTCTATTGAATGTGTCACTCCCTATAAAATGCATTAGGCAGCGCTTGTATTTGATGGCAGCCCTGAGACCAGTTGTAGAAATTCTACATTCTTCACGAAGAGAGATAATTTCAATGCAGGAGAGATGATGGGCCGAGTTGATCTCTGACCTCGATTTCAATTCCAAACCTTCATTTTTTGAGTCAACCATTTTTATCAGTGCTGCCGAAGCCAGACAATGGCCTCTAGTTCAAGTTTGCAACACGAGTAAGAATCAGAAAAATATAAATAATTCGGTTTACCCAACAGGGCCAAAACGGAGTCATGAGAATTTTATTGTGAACACTGCTGAGCCTCCATACCCTTCTTGTCGGTCTTGTGCCACGTGCTGGGAATGTGCAGCTTGGGCAGGGAACCTGCCCCATTGGCATCTGCCGCCTTCTTGCAGGTACTGCCGAGCACGGAGCTGGGAGAGCTGTTGGGCAACTGGCCTCCTGCCGGCCGATGGCCGGGCAAGGGGTGTGGGTGAGCGCTGCTACTGCCCACAGACTCGGTGCGTGACAGCCGGTAGTCCCTGTCATTGTGTTTGCTCGTCTGCGAGAGCGAGTTTTGTGACAGAACGCCCCCAGTCTCGCTCGATTGCTTCTCTTCTGCACGAAATATATATAAACTATAGCTTTAAACAAGGTGAGGATTCAAGCTAAAAAAGTTAGTGAAGCAAATCCTTTGTGGTAATATTTAACCAAAAATTCAAGTATTATTTTTCATTCCTGCAGCAAGAGTTTTCATATCAGCTTTTTCCCATCCTGGGACAAATCGCTTGCCAATGAGCTAAAATTACATATCCATGTAAAATACAATGAGTATGGGGTAGTTCTCACTTCAACTGAAAAACACTGAGGCTTATCGTGAAAGAGCCACACTCCTCTGATGTTGGGCACATTCAACCACTGACAAGGATTTGAACTCAATTGCACATTGGACACTCCAATGATAGTGCAACCCAAAACAGAGCCATTTCACAAACACAAAATAAGTAATTCAAGTTGCATTTTCTTGACTTCACGTTCATGTTAGGCGATGCAGAAAATTGTCTGCTCTTCAAAACAATGGAAAACAGGGAAGATTTGTGTGGCTGTACCTGGTGTTTATTAGAGCACAGCTTAAAAAATTAAATATCTTTTTCAAAACCCTTGAACAAGCTTCAAGCATCACCACCTATGACAAAGTATTGTTGCTGTGAGTTATAGCTCAACCACATCATACATTTTTTCCAAAACTGTGAATTCAACTTTGTAAAATTTACACCCATTTATACCTTGGTCTGCACGTAACAATGTTCTTTTTCAGGTTTACTTTAAACAAGCATACCGAATACATTTTCCGGCAATAAAACCAAACAAATTTAAAAAAATTGGGAGTGTGTCGAATTATTTTTCCCTTTAACCGCCAATCTAATTCTCCAGCAAAGATCCCACAGCAGTCAGCCAATGAATGGTTTAGTCCCACTTACCAACATATCTGTTCGAGGTATTGTTTTGTACAGTTGCCTGCATGGCCTCTCTTCTGTAATCTCTATCTTTAGGAAAGCTGTTTGTAACAGCCATTCTGTTCGCCGCTTCTCTGTGCCGCTGTTCCCTGTTTAAAAAGAATAAAAGTTTACCAGGTGGTACCATACAGTCGCTTATCAGCAAACAAATCGTATTCCTTTCATGCACCAATTCCATTGAACGATTAAAGTATGTAATATTACGAATTATATTATTTTGTAATATCACGTACAATTTGTTGATTTATACAAGATACACTTTTAGATACAACGAAAATGACAAAACTACAGCATTAGATATGGTAAAAAAAAGTTGAGGTTGGTATTTGATGGCATTGGCAAACATCAGTTTTGAAGCCAGACACTAATAAATCAACAAAAAATTGGCTTTCTAGGTTTATCTTAATAGTATGAAGTGCATCAAAGCTCTAGGTCCGTGCCACTCTTCGATACAAACACTAACATTCAGCAGAGGTAGTTGAACAATACTCAATATAATTTTTAAGCATTTTAACACACAAAAGTAAACGATTCAGCATGGCAGTTATTTACTTTGAAGATTACTTTATCCATTCCAAGAGATTTCTGGAAAAAAAGCGAGATTGGATATGCTCTAGTAAACTTAACGTGCACCAGGTAATTTTTCTGAACAAGTTTATGGGATTGATCATCCTACAACTTTCTCATTTAAATTTGAATAGATGTCATCCATCTACTAGTACATGTATATTCCATTATCATGACTTGTCTTGATTTGGCATGGTTCCCAGAGATGATTAATCACAAAGGCCCCTAATTTGACCAGATATATACTTGTGGTAATGCCTGTATAAATGTTCATATCGCAATGTTTCAAAACACAATGTGCATATGAATAGCAAACAGCAACCTTTCAATCCACTCCTTGGGTTTTTCCCATTGGGAGACTTCTGTCCTGCAGTTGTAATAGTACTTCTTTCCAGAAGAACTGATGTGCTCTGACCAGTCATCGGCAGGATCGTGTGGCTATCGCAACAAAAAACATGATTTCAAATTATGCAACAATACATCAACTGACCAAAGACAAAGTGGCGAGTTAAACCTTATAAAGCACACCCGATGATTGCACATCACTGGTTGTTGTGTACCCGTGTCGTTTCGTGGTCATGGCGTTGCCTTGGGTTTACGGTTTGCTGGCTAAAATATAATATAAATCCTTTATACCGCACCAAAACATAAAAACAAATGTGCCCTCCAATTAGTCTGTGTATGTGTGAAACTAATCCCAAGGCATGCATTTTCAAGTGTAGGCCAATGTGTGATGTAACAGTGCTACATTTAGAAAATAAGCAGAGTTGTATAAACCCAATATTGTTCCTATTATAATAAGGTTTTTTCAGGAATTAAATCTTATTGTGCTATGATCATATAAACAAAGCGGTTTCCCAATATATCCTACTATAAAAAAGCAATATGAATGGTTTGCTGTGCACCTGTTACACAATTGCAGTTTTTGGTTTGAACGAATTAAGCACGTGACAGTCATAACAGAGGATATTTGTAGTCGGTGCATAACTCCTATCAGACCATCCAACTCGCCATCTTACTTGGGAGCCCAATATTCAAATGCTGCCCATGAGCAGCACAGACTAAGAACATGGAGATGATTATTACCATGAACCCCCCAGCAATCCAGTCAAGTCCAAGTAGGGGTAGATTCACCCTCCAGCATTGTCATGAATTGTCACAAATTCAGTCATGATTCGACTCAAAATGTTATTATTTTTGTAATACTGTGACAAATGGTAGCACCTCTAGTGGTTTTCAGGGGTGATGTGAAACCATTAAACAACAATTTTTTTAATAAACTGATTGATCAGTGCATGGTTCCACCCCTAATGTTCCGTTTATAATGTTTTTAACACTGCGAGTAAGGGAATTATCCCAAGTTGATCTGACAGGCTAACCTCATAGCCAAGTCTCTGCAAAGCATTGCTGGCATGTCAATGCAGTTTCAAGACATTAAACTCACTTGAGGAGCTGTGTTCTTGTAATGTTCACTCTGATGTGAATTTGACACAGGACGAGAATGATTTCGAGAACTTCCATCCACAGCATCACTTGACCCTTGACAAAAATAACCAGAAGGTTAAGTATGGATAACTGTAAATGTCATTTACACTTGTGACATGAAACAAATTCATTTCATCCAAAGGTCAGAGTTGAATAATGTGTTCTGCACTGTCTCTATTAAACTGCCAGAACTACACAGCATTGCAGTAGAACATGTTGAGCAGATATAGGTTATATCATCCGAAGCATTACTATATTAACGATCAAAAGTTACGTGTATATTTTTTCAGGATCAAGTCAAATGCGTTCCATGTGTAAATTATGAACAAGTGGTTTGGACACGTATAACAACTATACTGTAGTGTGGTCCTCGACAGCATAAAACTTGAGATTGCCTCTTACAATCAACAGTATACAGCATAGCCTGGGTGCAGTCACCAATTCCGGTGAGCAGTGGCCAAGTGGAGCTGGGTTACAGCCCTTGACTTGCAATAATACTATTGCAAGCTTAAATCTCAACCTGGGATCAATTCAGCCCATAATCTCTTCTTAAGAGGCTGACAAATTGCATACCACTTTGTGAGCAGTCAAAAGTGGTTGCAATCTATAGTGAGCCAACTCCAAGAATTCCACCACTGGCTAAGGACTGTCAATGGGACCAAAAGACGAAGATCCCCCATGTAGCCTTTAACAAACTGTTCAGGCAAGTGCTCTTCGCGAGCACCTATGAAGGCCGGCATGGCACACGAAGGGGGTGGGTGGCCAGCACCACGCGCTACCTGCTGCACTACCTCTCCCGTCAATGGGACCATACACACCACCACTGCCATACACTCCTTTATGCGGGGAAACACTGGCGACATTTTTGAGTTGGTCATCACCCAACTTATATTGCAGTCAACGAAGCTGCCCATCACTGTGGTGCAAGACACGACGCTTTCTGTACCTCCTCGGCACCTCTCTTTGGGCCTGTGAGACTGTAGGGCCCTGGGTCCCGTACCATCGGGGCTGCTGGATCTCCGCGGCATCTTGCACGACGGAGACGATCCTCTCGAATCCCGCATTTTATCATTACGATTCTCGCTGTCTCCTTGAATCTTCGATGGGTATTTATTGACGTTCTGCAACAAAGCAGGACCGTCGCTGTCTTAAGGCATTCTGCAGATGTCGGCTTGTGTAGAGTACAGCATGTTATATAGCATTGATTACTTGTTTCCAAATGACATTATCAGGTTCATAAAGACACAATGAAAATGCTGTACAATCTATGATGCTCGTATGTAGGTTTCTGATATAGTTATGGGATTGGGATTCTGGTTCTGCATTTTATATTTATTTTGCCAAGTTAAAATGTCTAATTTGTATATTTGGTGGATAAATTTGCTTCATAAACAGTTCGGCATTGTGTTTATAGTTCAGTACTGTCTAATAATTTAAATGGAATAAAGATGAGGGCAAAAGGAAAGCCTTGATCATCATGGCTTATCTCAGTTTAGTATTCATGTCAATTGAACAGACTGATGTTATGATATTGTGATAAAATACCAACGTTTTAATTATCGGAATAAACATCATAATGAATATTGGTTTTAGTGCAATTTTAACTAATAGATGGTCATAGCTAAGTTTGTTTTTCACTTGCAGATACTTGTGCAGGACTAAACTAGGACAATATACAGGGGTAAGCTAGGATATTATATTTCAAAATTTTAATTGCAACTTTACAGCTTCAGGGTGTTTGGAACTTCAGGTCCACGTTGAAAAACATTGCATCTGAACAGGTTCTTAAATTGCTATACATTAAACGATGTCTTATGATTAGCAAAAATGCCAGGAATTAGTCAACCATGATTCAAAGCTACTGTCGAATGGATCCAAAAAGATTCTGAGATTGAATTATAGACAAACGTTGTTTCCTTGTGATACTGAGAATTGGAGGCGATCATGAAGCAATAGAAGAATATGGATGTTACTGCTGATGGGATACGCTGATGTGTGCTCGAGACAGTAGTGATGCATTCTGAAGGTGGAAATTATGAGTGTGGGCAAGTTGAGTGTGCTGATGGTAGTAGTATTGCTTGGGATGTAGATGGGTTGTAAAGCGTGCTGATACTTTGCAAAATGTTTTGAAAGTTTCTGATGGGAGATCACTGCTCATGGCAGCTAATGCATTGACTGCAGCTGACATTTGCTGATGGTAGATAAGTATGGCTGCTGATGAATATTGATGTTACGATTTTTATTGAATTGGATTTTGATTGCTTGCTACAAACGCTTAGATGCAGTAATAGCCTACAGTTGCTGAAGGTATCTTAGGGTTGCAGATGATCGGGTTATGTTTGGGCATAGATTGTAACGTGTGCTTGTGATTCCTGATGTTAAATTAGTTGCTCATGGTTGATGATTTGGGCTGTTTGCCGATGGGTCTCAATAGCTGCTCACAATTTGTGAAAGTTGTCAATGGCTGTTGAAGGATTCCATTGGAAGCCTAAAGTTTCAGATAATACTGGATATAATACGGTTGCTCATGTTATATAATCAATGATCATACTTGACGGTTTCTGATAGAAGTTTACGGTTACTGACGTGTGCTACAATTATTGTGATGGTGGCTGACACCTATTTGTTGACAGTTGCAGATGGCAGCTGCAATGTTACGAATGATCAGTTATTTTCCCTGCTTGGTAGCTGATGTGTGCTGATGGTTATCGATAGGCTGTAACGGCTGCTCATGGGGTTGGGAAGTTCGCTTGTCATGAAAGCTGATGGTTGCAGGCAGTGATAGGTTGAGATAGTAGCTGATGGGTCGTGATAGTAGCTGATGGGTTGTGATGGTAGCTGATGGGTTGTGATGGTAGTCGATGGGTTGTGATGGTAGCTGATTGGTTGTGATGATAGCTGATGGGTTGTGATGGTTGCAGGCAGTGATAGGTTGAGATAGTAGCTGATGGGTCGTGATAGTAGCTGATGGGTTGTGATGGTCGCTGATGGGTTGATGGTAGCCGATGGGTTGTGATGGTAGCTGATTGGTTGATGGTAGCTTGTGATGGTAGCTGATGGGTTGTGATGGTAGCCGATGGGTTGCGATGGTAGCTGATGGCTTGTGATGATAGCTGATGGGTTGTGATGGTAGCTGATGGCTTGTGATGATAGCTGATGGGTTGTGATGGTAGCTGATGGGTTGTGATGGTAGCCGATGGATTGTGATGGTAGCTGATGGGTTGTGATGGTAGCTGATAGGTTATGATGGTAGCTGATGGGTTGTGATGGTAGCCGATGGATTGTGATGGTAGCTGATGGGTTGTGATGGTAGCCGATGGATTGTGATGGTAGCCGATGGATTGTGATGGTAGCTGATGGGTTGTGATGGTAGCTGATGGGTTGTGATGGTAGCTGATGGGTTGTGATGGTAGCTGATGGGTTGTGATGGTAGCTGATGGGTTGTGATGGTAGCCGATGGATTGTGATGGTAGCCGATGGATTGTGATGGTAGCTGATGGGTTGTGATGGTAGCTGATGGGTTGTGATGGCAGCTCCATGGCTTGCGATAGCTGGTCGGTTATGGACGTTATAGCTTGTGGTGGCCGATAACGAGGTTACAGTTGGTAAAAGCGATGGTGGCGGGATGGTTGTTGACGTGTTGTGATGACGGCCCATGGGGGAGCTGCGACGATAGCCGATCGCCTTTCACGACTGCCGATGGGGTGTTCGTGATGGCAGCCGATGGGCCACAGGAGGCCGTACGCGACCCTAGGGGGAGGAGGAGGGGGGTGTGGGGCCACCCCACCCCCACCTCTCTCTCACCTTGGCCGGGCACCTCACGCGGGATGGCTCCTCCTCTTCTCGCATGATACCTGGGCTCCGGCCCGCAAAAAACACACACACACACCAGGGTGGGTGATGGGGAGAGAGAGGCACAAACAACGACGCGCTCCGTCAGCTACCGAGCGAGCCCAGCCGACTCCGCCGGTCTCCGCTGCAGAACTCGGCTCAGCCCGAAAGCCGCGCAAGGCGTCGTGACGGGCCGGGTAGGGAAGCTGGTGCCGACGCAGAAGCCCGAGACGACGACAACGACAACAACAAAAGCATAACATGGCGGACGTGCCGACGGAGACAAACAGAGAGGCGATTTACCCATCATTGAGCCTCGGCGGCTGCCTCGCATACATTACCGTCGACGCTTCATGCAACGCTCTCGGATGTTACAGGGTTTGGGGGTGACGTGGGGGGGGGCGAGTAGGGGTGGGGGTTGACGTGTTAGAGGGGGGGGGGAGGCTTGCAAACGAGAGGTGTTCGCGTGAGCCGCGTCCGTCTCGCCGCTCTCCCCCCGTCTCCTTCTCGCTGCCGCTCTGCGTCTCGAGCTTCTCTCTACGCGCGCAGCCGCCGCCGTCTGCGACTCCGCCGAGACTCCGCCATTGACGGGTGGTGGCAGTGGCGCGTCACGCTCACATTTCCCAGCGCGGATAAGCGACACGCGCGAATTACGCAGCGCGGATAAGCGCGCTGGTGACGTCATCCGCGGACTGCATTGTGCGGATGAGCGCGTTGGTGACGTCACCCGCGGATTTCATATCTCTGATAAGCGCGGTGGTGACGTCATCCGCGGATTGCATTGCGCGGATGAACGCGGCGGTGACGTCAAACGCGAATTTCATATCTCGGATAAGCGCGGCTGTGACGTCGCTCGCAAATTACGTAAAGCGGACAAACGAGGCGAGTGACGTCGTTTACACATTCCGCAATACGGATAAGCGCTACCCCGCGCACGGATTTGATTTCACACTGCGGACTAGCGTCGATGCGACGCAGATTGTATTTCGCAGTGCGGATTAGCACGGTCGCTGCGCATTGCATTCGCCCTTTGTGAGCGTCGGGAGCGGAAATGACATCACGATTGTATTGCCTAACACGGATAAGAGTGGCTGTCGCGTGAGGTTTGTATTCTATAGCGCGTATAAGAATACACGCTGCATCTCGGCTCTGCATTGCCCAATCGCTTCTTCCCTCCCCTCGCCCCTCCACTCCCTCCCGTCCCTCCTCGATGCTTTCGTGGCCCCTGTTGCGGTCCCTCATTCCCCGGCCCTTGCACCGCCCCTGCCAACGACATCGGGACGCCACTGGGGCTATGCAGCACAGCACCTGAGAACTTTCAATGCAGTGACCCTCTGAATCTACTGGTCCACGTTCATTCCACCACACCGGCATGTGTACGTGTAGTGTCAGTGACTCGGGAGACGAGGTTTGTAGGAGGCACCTTTTATTTACAAGATTCGCGGTCTCGCCCGCACACTCTCCACAGCCGCTCAGCCTAGCTGGCCGAGACAGCCAGCGACGATCTGGCAGCGCAATGTCTAGCGAAGACCGCAGCGACGAGACGACAGCGACGACGAGACGAGGCCAATCCCAGAACCGGCAGCCCCGAGCTCCCCCCCCCTCGGCTACTTTTATCCTCCCAGCGCGGCCTGACTCTGCCCTTCTCGAACCTACTAGCGGGTTCAAGGGGCTTCCAGACGGGTGTCCTCCGTGACCCTTGCCCCAGTTCCTCCGCCGTGCCCACACACCCGAACACGCCCTCACCGCCTTGTGTGTGCTGTCCGTCCACCACAGTTGCCGCTGCTGTGCACCAGCCGGCGCTATTACACTACACGTGCACTAAGCCCCTTCCTTTGTCAAACATTTTGCGTGAGATGTCACTATAATAATAATAGTTCAATTTGCGCAAATTTGCAGATGTAGTGGCCGCAACTCAGAGGCGCGGAGCCAAACTATGCAATATCGCACTTCGCGTTCGGAAGATTTCCGCGATATCACTTTCCCACGAGCGTTGTCTTTCACCTCTGTTGTATCGATCCATTTTATGGATTCCATTCTCGCCATACATTTGCCCATCAGTGCGTTTTTAATGATCGGGAGATGCCGGTCCTCTCTACACGCAGATACACATGGGAGATGGGGGGCAGGAAAATAGGCAGTAGAGAGGTAGAGAAACGAATCACCCAGAGACACTTATAAAGTGTTGTGTGTGTGAGGCGCAGCAGGTGTCCAATAACGTGACAACCCGCACGGTTTAACCCCGTATTCTTCTTGTACATGGAAATTGAGTTTTCAGGTCCAAATGGTGCATTGCCGTTTCAATACGGGCAACATTTTGTTGGTCTATTTGTGTTTCTCCCTTGTGATTGGGGCTTTGTGGGACGAACGTTGAGATTTGTAAGAGCACGGGGTGACCAATAACGTCTGAATTGGTCTGTAGTAATAAGGTAGGGCACTGATAAGGGGTTGGCAGGTTGTAACCACACAACACCGACAAGCTGCTGAAACGTGACTCCACTTGTCCGCAATGTTCGGTGTCATTACGCACCGTTTGAAGCTGTATCATGGCATTGTCTTTGTAGTGTTCACCTTTTGGCGTTGTTCTCTGGTCTGAGACTGGTGAGACTGGGCCCTAAAGAAGGCTGTCTCTGGTGTAGGCTCAGCAGTTTCAAAGGCAATGCCCATATATTATCAGAGCATGTTTGTTTCCACTTTCACCACAGGTACTGTGTGTGGTAAATGCAGACTTGATTCCTTGCAAAGGGGTTTTATTTGGTGTTTGAACATCTTAACACCTGTTTTATTGCCAGAAAGGGTAAAACTTATTCTTACTTTTTCATGCATTGATACTCTCAAAAAAGGTCCCATATTGTAGCTGCTCACCCCACGCTATAAATGCCCTTATAGGGTATTGTCTTTGTACTGTTTGCCTTTTGGCGTTGTTCTCTGGTATGACATTGGCGAGACTAGGCCCTAAAGAAGACAGTCTTTGGTCTAGGCCAATCAGTTTCAAAGACAATGTCCATATATTATAATCAGAGCATGTTTGCACGTTCACCACAAGTACTGTGTGTGGGAAGGGGCCGTCCATAAATGACGTCACGCACCTAGGGGGGGGGGGGGGTCAGACATTTGTGACGATGTGTGACGATGGGGGGGGGGGTTTGGAAATGTGACGTCACATCAAAATGCGCAACTTTAAATAAATATAGACAACACGTTCTACTTAATTAAATAGACTTTTTAATAAATATTTTCTCCTACATCAGAGTGCAGCGCCACATTAAATACGCACTACAATGGCAATAGTTTAAAGCGATTTGAAGCATGTTTATTAAATTTTTTTAGGCGGGGGGGGGGGCAGTGCTTTGTGACGTCATATTTGAGGGGGTGTCTGACTTTTTGTGACGCCGTGTGACGAAGGGGGGGGGTCAAAAATCGTCCAAAATCGTGTGACGTCATTTATGGACGGCCCCTAAATGCAAACTTGATTCCTTGCAAAATGAATCTATTTGGTGTTTAAACATCTTAACACCTGTTTTATTGCCAGAAAGGCTAAAACCTATTCTTGTTTTTCATACTTTTATACCTGCAAAAAAGGTATCGTATGATAGTATGCATCGTTAATTCTAGATTTGAAGCTTTCGTGACTGCAAGGATTCATACTGTTAGGTTTTTTCGGTAAAGTCACGTAGGTTAAAATAAATAAATATAACAATAATAGAAGAAATACTATTATTATTTTATTTCTATTATTTATTCTATTATTAATATTTTATTATTTATTTTACCTACGTGACTTTACCGAAAAAACCTAAGAGTAGTACGCATCGTGCTGATGTGATGGCTAGCGGCCACAAGAGGACAGCATCACACCGGTCACTTTAAACTCCAAATTGGTGCCCTAGCGTTTTATCAATGCAAAGCACTCGGTTAAAATAAACACTATGACTATAAGGACGGATATCGTAATGTATACTTCCCCAAAAAAAACACTCGATATAATCACTCGATATAATCACTGAGGATAAAAGCGCACGCGTCATTTATTTGTCATATATATAAAAAGGACTCGGTGATGAAATGGTGAGGGAGGCCTTAATCCAATGGATTGAAACAGGGCAGTAATTAATCATCTTCATCGGCCGTGATCTATCGACTGCTGGATGAAAGCGTCGCCAAGCTATTGCTGTATTTAAAACTAAACTAGTTTTGTTATTTACCAAGGTATTTCGCTCCTTTTCAGAATGAACCTGGGCACAAATTATAGCTCAACGAAGTGGCTTATCACGTGGAAATGCATAGCAGCCAAATACTCAAAACGCACATTGATTCTAAATGTGGAGTATCAAACCCGGAGAAAATTCCATGCGACCACGGGGATAAGATGACAACTCCAAAAGTATAGGCATCAGGGACGGGATAGAACCCACGACCTTTGGTATACCAATCGAGATAGTTAACATCTCGCCACCATGGGGCCTCTGTAAGCACAGAGACTGTATAGAATCCATAGAGACTCATGCGGCTCGTAGGCTGTGGTAGCCAATAGCTCCTGGCGAGAAAACCTACTGCAGCAGCAGCAGGGAATATCAACTCTGAGACCAGTCAGCAGGTCTTCTTTGTATACAAAAAAAAAATATGTGGCCAAGTTTGTCGTGTTTTGAGAGGTCGTTGTACATACTGCACTGATATCAATTACCAGGTATGCCAGTTTCTTATTTTTATGCCGACATCGGCTGGATATATTCGTTGCTTATTAGCATATCAGTGTAGAGACTGGTATACACAGGAAGATGCTCGGCTGTTTTTGGCTCAGCCTCAAGTCTGGAGCTGCTTGCTGAAAAGTCAATAGGTTAAGAGTTCAAGAATATAATTAGATGATCCACGTTATCGAGATATTACTGTTGAAGCCGTGCTTTTGAAAAGTCAACATCTGGACATATTGAGAAAATACCCCTATATAATTGCACACACGGCTCAGCAAACATTTGCATATATATGACACGAAGTTGAAGTTATTGACTGCTTGTGTTTTAGCTATCTGTGGGATGCACATTCAGCAGTGATGTCAAAGAGTTTGGCTGAATCAATGGAGCAGATACAAGGCATGGTCGAGTAAATGTTCACTGAAAGTGAACGGCTTGGATAGTAAGATGTGAAAACATTCTGCTATCTAATGCATTGTGCTCAGTGTTTTTTTGGAGATCATAATCCTTGGTGAATGGAACTGCTTGCCAAGTACTAACAACATGAAGTCCTCTTTGGCATTATCCTTTTGGACGTTGAGTGGTGAGCTTGACTTAAACAGTATTCATACATAACCCTTTGTGACTTGTTTGTGAGTCAGTGATTGAGCGTAAAACCTTTGGGTGTTACAAGAAGCCCGATCGGAGTCAATTAAGACCGTGTAACTATTGTTTACACTTCAAAGCAACATTAGGAATCCAAGGACTGACACCTGGAGACCCAGAGTAAAATGTTACTGTATTATACTGCAAAAAACCCATCTGGGTCACTTTAAATTTGACCGCATAATTTCTAAGACAATACTTTACTATCTACAGTGAACAAACACTGCTAAATATCCATATAACATATTTAACAAAAAGGTGAGAGCATACACAAACAATAGTACACTCTAAAATCGTGAGTGGACTCGATGAATTGAGATATTTGCGTTATCAACAGGGGAATGGAGGCTGTGCTGGGTGGGACATCTGCAAGATGGGTGAGGGCTGATTGCTGAGAGAGGCATTGAAGTGGTCTCTGCAAGTCCGGAGTCCATGGGGTCGATGACCCACCAGATGGTGGGATACAGTTAGGACATATCTTGGAGGTCGCGTGTCTACTCTGCAGCAGCTGCGGGATATGGCTGAGGGTATAAAGCATCAGCGAGGCGTGGTGAACATTCTCCTTTGGAGATGTCACTCTTGCAAATGCCACTTTCTTAGCCTACTTGAGTTGTCAAATTAGAGTTCAAGCCAACTCCAGTGCACTTGGAGTCGACGAGAGTTGGCTGTCCTTGAAAACTAGGTATTCAACATTTCTGAGTATGCATTGTGTACTCTGTTATCCTTAAAGAATGTGGTATTAATAGGTTGAGAAATTGCTTCTCACTAAAGCAACTACTCAACAGCCAGCCACACTTCAATTATATCCTAAATCACACCTGCTATTGGGAGTTTAAAGACGCATTGCTGATCACTCAAATTGATGCTAACGGAGCCTGATGGTCTCCCTAATAGCTTTGGAGATCCCAAAGCACGTTGGTCTGACTAAATAAACCACAGTGAGTTTTATTGTGGCTTTTGATTAGGACTAAGTTTCCAAGCCAATTCTACACGAATGCACATTACCACGTGTAATCTCCAACGTTCAGCTATGGGAGTGTCTAGTGTTGTTGTAAATGGCAAGATTGAATAGTGCCTCAAAAGAGAAAAGGAGGCAGGATTAAGCGTCAATGGTAAGGAACAAAATTTACGTTCCCCCCATCAGGACCACTGGTTTCTCCCCAACTGCAAGGGCATAATGCACAGATCACATGTCCATGCCTCTCGTTAATGTTATGTTAGCAAGGTATTTGTTTCATGCTGTAAAGAAGTGTGTCACCGCAATGTGCACCGATGTTAATCCGCGCACATTGAAAATATCTCCCGCATAGTATCCATGCCGCAGTTTGTATCCCCCTGGAAATGTTGTTGAGGTTAGGGGTTAGGCCTAGTCTCTGGCGAAATAGTTGGTTCTTGTCAATGGTTGGACTAGAATCTGATTGGCTAACAGGAATGTAAGAGCACATTGGTTAAATTAATGCCTAATAACGTTGAGTTCAGCTTGAAAATTCAGTTATAGAATGGATGATGCTGTTGCAAGTCGGAATGTCGTGAGTTCTAATCTCGATCAATTAAATCTAGGATTGGTCCTTGTCCTGGTTTTCCCAGGATTCTCCTCGTTTTCAGGTAGATGTCCAAGAAAATATTCCAGTCATCCCAGGATATTAAAACTCGTCTTTTTTTCCCCTCAGCTGTGTAATAATACACCACTCAAGATGATGCGTTAATATGTGGTTCCTCCCTCTTCTGACAATGTAAGATACTGTAATATTCTTCCCATGATATATCCTGGTTGATTTTACGTCAGAGGAGGCAGCCACAATTAGGCCCATCAACCAACTTTGAGAATGTGAGGTAAACAGTTGCTGACCTATGGGTAGGCTTGACCCCGCCGTGAAACGTGATAATTAACACAACTGAAATTAGTGCCCCTCTAATGCTTTTGTTTAGGCAAATCCAGTTTACTTTGGCATTTCAGTTACAGTATTTGGGCCAGTAGGGGGCCGTCTTATCCAAGTTTACCGCACACATCAATTCGCCCATTATTGCAGGCCAATTATTGGGGGTGTATTAGTTAAAATACCGGAATGAAATAGCTTGTATTAATGATGTACAATGTGCTGAGCACATACCATTCAAGTCGTTGAAAGTATTTGTAGCACACAGCGTTTAATTAATGTGAGGTGTTAATGACGCTCGGTTAATTAACCGCAGCAGAATTTAGTTAATGTGTACTACAAAGAGTTGCAATGCACATTAACATTAATACAGCAACCAGGACAAATGTCACTTGCTTTTAACTACAAATTTTATATTTACATAAAAACATGAAAATATGAAAAAAGCCTTTAATACCGTGCTTTGTATTGCATGCACATTTATGTGTTCTCATTTGTCTTCATCTCGATTGCATTTTAAATGATTTAAAATTGCCAATTCATATAGTTATGCTATTTCATATTGCCACTCTTTAAATGAAGTCAATCATTTGCAAATGACAAAACATTACAAACGACAAGCATGTTAATTTGCATTACATGAAAGGCAATCCCTTCCTAAGCCGTTTATTATGGATATAAACATGAAACATTTAAACATGTTTTAACTGGATGGACATACTACTATGGGAACCAAAGGTGTTAGTTTTGTTGCCAGATAGAAGGGTAAAAAACCAATTATCATGGATGGACATATTGAATACAAACAATGAGCACTTTGCTTTCAATCATATACGGTATTAAATATATTTTGATTTAAAGCTTTCGTGACGGCAGGGATTCATATTCTTGGTTCTTTCGGTAAAGTCACGTAGAAGGGAAACAATAAAAGAATAATATGTTTATTATTTTATTATTATTTTATTGTTTCCCTTCTACGTGACTTTACCGAAAGAACCACGAATAAATATATTCATGTTAATAGGCAGGTAAAGATGCATCTGTCCATCCGTTATCTACAATGATCTGAATGTGCGATGCTATCATTACATCTAGAGTCACGGAGTGAACTAAACTGCAAAAAGCATGACAGGAAAACACAAACAAGATGTCTACAGAATCGATTCATGAGTTCAGTTTATCTTCGCTTTATCTTCGGTTTATCTCTCCATGCAAAAGGAGGACAGTCTATGTGCTCAGTAAGCAATCGGCTCGACACTCTAGCCAAGATGCTCTTGAAAACAGTCCTGAAACTTGGTGAGGCTTTTCTGGGTAAAGGACTACACTCAGTGCATGCTACGATACCAATTTAACATGACTTATAGCAATATCAGGTTCCCGTGATTATGTAACAGAACTTCCCAATTTGATCGTATAATTTTGTGCCTTGCTGTACTTCTCATATCAATACATTTTTCTGTAATTCATGTTCTTCAACTGCAGTTCACTCAACACAAGCCTGCCTACCATCAGTGTACGAATCATTGCGACTTTACAATCAATACTGCTTATAATTAAATAACTACAGTAACTACTAACATCATTTTATATAACCAGCATGCTATTAATTACTCCGAAACAACATTTTGAAAAGCACTAATTTCATCAAAAGTTACTCGTTTTCACACCTTTAAATTGTGAGTTTGTGATGCTGATAATTAATTTTACATTCGTGTTAAATCTTCCCTTCAAGCATCTGCTTATAGTCTGTCAGGTTCTCTTATGACTATCGAGTCTTTTTTTTGGTAAAATTTTGATGAGATGGAGGTGTTGCTTATTGGGTCCCCACACCAACTTTCTAGGACCACTTCGGTTTTGCCTGATAACACGATGTAACACAATGTTTGTTCCTGGTTGCTAAGTGTTATTATTTTGTATTGCTTATGCCTATGGCTATTATTCCCCATGAACTTTGCTTTTGTGACCAGGACTTTACGTGAACGAAAGTCACAAATTGACACGTTTTCTCATTGAAAATAGGTACATTTCAAATGATCACTGTTATGGTCACAAAAGCGAAGTTTGTGGGGAATAACTGCCATTTTCTGTACTTTTGAGGCATACGCAACTAGGAAATAACACTTACTACCCAGGAACAAAAATGTTTTGTTACACAGTGTAATAAATGTCCACAATATTGGTGCTACTCAGGCAGTTCAGTCTGTCTTAGTGTTGTCCTGGATGCCTCATTAACCATCGAAACGCACATTAACAAGATCACAAAGGCTTCCTCTTTTCATCTTACAAATATAGCTAGGCTGTGCCCCATCCTTTCACAATCGGACACTGAGAAGCTAGTTGAAGTGCTTGTTTTCTCTCATATTGACTTTTGTAATTCATTGTTTGCTGGCATCCCCCTTAAACTGTTAAGTCGCCTCAGACACGTGCAGAATGCGGCTGCCAGAAATTTCAAGGGGGCATGACTGTTGCTGAATGCACGACGCCCTGTGCTGGCATCTCTCTCAATTGTTTGTCGGGACCTCCATCGCCTGTATGTCCTAACAAGAGTACTTCGGTCTTCCGAGTCTGGCCTGTTGTGTGTGCCCAGGTCACGTCTCTGTACGCGACCTGGGATGTGGAATCCATTCCACTGGACGCCTTAAGACGAAACTTATTTTCAGGACTTTGCTATTGCTCGAATCCTTTTGGGTGGTCGATGTTTGGACGTGTGAGCCCGAATGTGCGTGTTTGGTTTGGACAGCGCCAAGTGCTCTCTGACTCGGGGTGAAGTGCGCTTTGGAAGTGTAAATGATTCCTTCATAAATATTGTCAGGATATTAAATATTAGAACAAACTTTAAATGAACAATAATTGTCACAATATCATGACTTTTTGAAAATGGACAATTATTGTCGACTATATATCGTATGCGCTATCGTATCATCGTTTAGTGGCAACCGCAGTTAGTACATATTAACTTAAAACAAATATATACAAGCAGTGCTGGAAAGTTTTGAGTTCAAAAATTGACAGGCAATAAACTCAGCTCTGTCATCTGACTGTGGTTGATAACATGAGCAGCAACCATCTAGCAAGTCAATAGAGATCAGTTTGATTATTGTTATTTAAACAAACTGGCGCTTACCATGAGAATGATGGTTTTCCCACTTCTGGCTATCAATTCGGCAATTCATCTTAATAGATTTGGTAAAATAAGTAACATTCCGTGATAATCTTCTTGGTTCTTTCGGTAAAGTCACGTAGAAGGGAAAAGTTGTGGCCGAAACGTCGTGAGAATTATTTTATTATGTTTTATTTTATGTTTTATTTTTATTTCCCTTCTACGTGACTTTACCGAAAGAACCAAGAAGATGAATCCCTGCAGTCACGAAAGCTTTAAATCGAAAAAAATTCAGTGATAAGTCAAAGGGTGACCATTTACATCGGTGCTCTTCATTGCAAGGCCAGCAGGCCCCTTGGTGGCCTGTAGTGCGGCCCCTGATGTGCAGCCCCCGAAAAGACACAAATGGTGAAAACACCCCCATCATTATCATCATCGTGCTGCTGTCAAACCCCCAATGGCTTCAAATAGTGTGGCGGCCCTCACACAACGATGATGTCTTATCGGCGAAAGTGGCCCCTCCGCCGAAAATTAGTGAAGAACGCCAGTTAATATTCTAGACAAATTGCCCTCTACCACTACACACTCGGATTCACCCGTGGAGGAGAATGATTTGAGCAGGGATACACTTTTTTTATTGAGTAAAACAAAAACGCGTAGATCCACATATATAGTCTTTGCAATCTCTACGCTACGAAGGCGTTGTTGCTGTAGGTTTACGTTTAAGTCTGCCACCTTCAACTGTCACATTTTTGTTGTTCTTGTAAAATGCAAGTCGTGTAAAAGTATTCCCTGTTGTGTATCTTGGTGCATTTACTTAGCGATACATTGAAGTGGTAATGCTGTTTCACAACTTCCACTTGCTGCCATGCAGGTGCCAAATGCAACAACGTTTCCTCCACACAAAGAATGTATTGCGGCTGGTAAGTTGTGTTCGGGGAAGGTGTTTCATTTGATGCATCCGTCAAAGCAAGTAAGCCTCCGAGCAACGCCTCGCTTGGCTCCCCGAGCTCGCTCGCTCTCTTATTGCGCTGTGAATTTATTTTTTGTCTCTAAAATACTGGCAGCTTGAATAATAAGTGCCAAAATCACTGTGTCCACAGGATACACTATACTTGTGAGCATTAACTGCATTTTTTCCCCCAATTAGTTATAATGCGAGGATTAAATGTAAACGCGAAGTACATTATACTGAGAATTCAAGACAGCAATTGATCCTTATGGCGGTACCCCGGGGTACCAAAAATACAAACTGGCCGAGGCAAGTAAATATTTTATTTCTGGGACACTATATTTTGCAGTGGTGTACTTAACTCCGCAACTGGTGTGCCAATCAATCCTAAATCGGTGCTACTCCGCGATGTCGAAACGCAGCGAGGACGATTGCGCTGAAACCTTGAACGCTCGTAAGCATCGTAGTGGTGCATCGTGTACAGCTCTTCCAGATGAGTCGATTACCGCATCGCCGACCATCAACAGACTAAAAATGACTGCATCACGGACATTGTGCGAGAGCCGGGGAACTACGGTACCGCCATGAGGTTCAATTGTCCAATACAATGGTTCTAGTGAATCGAACATATTTCAGAAGTTTATACTGGTAGGAACCTCCTGGTTACACCAGCCCACAGGGGATTATTGTGTCCGTCCGTCGTGCATCCAAAAATGGGAGGGGTGGGGCTGGATGGAGAGGGGAAGGTAGGGAGGGGCTGGGTGTGGAGGGTGGGGAGGGGCTGGGTGGGGAGGGTGGGGCTGGATGGAGGTGGGTGGGGAGGGGCTGGGTGGGGAGGGGCTGGTCACCCCGTGATGCCCTTATAAAACTCAACGTTTAACCTACTCACGCCGGCTTGTGCCCGCCCTCACAGTCGGCCATATTTGCGGAATACACCACGCCGCCGTTGACCCTGGCCATTGACCGAGCAACCCAACGTTCCTACCAGCTCTCTCCGCAGGAATGTGTTCCTACATATGGCATTGCGAGTATATAATAATAGGAATGTAGAGTACAGCATATCTGCTAGAGGCATAATAATTCAAGCCCCCCCCCCCCAACGATTACATGTATTTTCACAATATTTTATTATTAATTTGCATTATAAGTTGCAGTAGCCTTTGTTGGCTGCAGAAATTAAGTAAACCCATTGCATACAACATTTACATATCAAAAATATAATCTTAGAGGAGTCATTGTGTGTATGAATCATGAACTTAACATCAATATTAATCGATGCATCATTACACGTGCAGAGGCTGTAATATCTCCTGTGAAAGTGGGGGATCATGACAACGTAGCTTGTACGTTGTTTTGCAGTCTTAGAATATTGATTGTTCATCTGATACTGAGTACAGGCAAACGTTTGTCAGTCATTGCATCGGAGAAAGATATAACGTTCGTAGCTGCACCTGAGTCCATTTATTCTGCTCTATCATAAACAGCGCCGCTACTGGTCGAAGAGCCTCCACTCGAAGGAGATTTAGAGAACGCCCTCGACAGAGGATTTAAACGGTAGACTAACAACACATTCTTGCGGAGGGAGCTGGTAAGAACGTTGGGTTGCTCGGTCAATGGACAGGGTCAACGGCGGCGTGGTGTATTCCGCAAATATGCCCGACTGTGAGGGCGGGCACAAGCCGGCGTGAGTAGGTTAAACGTTGAGTTTATAAGGGCACCACGGGGTGACCAGCCCCTCCCCACCCAGCCCCTCCCCACCCAGCCCCTCCCCACCCTCCCCACCCAGCCCCTCCCCACCCTCCCCTCCCCACCCAGCCCCTCCCCACCCTCCCCTCCCCACCCAGCCCCTCCCTCCCCACCCAGCCCCTCCCTGCACGACGAACGGACGGACACAATAATCCCCTGTGGGCAGGTGTAACCAGGATGTTCCTACCAGTAGAATTTCACAGACTGAGGTAGCATACATATCGCCTGGATGTATGCTACCTCCGTTGTATGGAAAATATGCATTCCCATTAATAATTACCGTATCATACAACACCCACATTATAATCACAACCACCACTTTATAATCACAACCATGACCCCATTACAACCGAGCCTGAGCTCAGGGAGGCGTGTGGGGCAGGAGGGGGTGGGGGACTTGACAATTGTCTGATAAATATACATGTTGGCCCGTTTCGGCACATTCATATAACATAATAAAGCATTGTCATTGATATTTGTGATGTATATTCACAGACCCTACACACAATTTCCCAGAAATTCCCTCAAAATGAATGAATTTTTAGACTCTTTGCATGTTTTCGCACCCACGTGCCCTTTGGGAGATCCAGAACGTGACAGATGGACAGACGGACACGTGTACATTATAGACACATAGATAATCGTGTGTACTCTTCAGTGGGTTCAGTGATTGGGCTGTATGGGACCTGCTCCTGCATTAATGAGCTACATTTGGGAGCGACTGCAGACATGCTGGGGGAAATCATATATATATTTTTTATGTTGAAGTATATGCATTTGTATGACACACTAATGCAGGATGAATGTGTGTTTATACTGTATTGTAGTAATAATATGCGATTTAACACGTAGGCTTTCGCGACCAATGTTATTCATAATCAACGTTTTTGGGTTTATATCGCGTTATTTATAAATGTGTCGTAACCCTCCACCACCCGACACGGCCAATCAGTAAAAATGTGTCACGTTGACAAAAAAAATGTGAGTACATTGTACTCAAATTGTAAATGTTGTGGCTTCAACACACCGGTGGGCTAAAGCAGTGAACTATTTGTCTTTTGTCAACGTGACACATTTTTACTGATTGGCCGTGTCGGGTGGTGGAGGGTTACGACACATTTATAAATAACGCGATCTAAACCCAAAAACGTTGATTATAAATAATATGCGATCTATGATTGGCTCAAAATGCCCCACTAAGCCATGTATTTTTTTGGAAATTGCAGACAGAATGCTTAGAATTGCTCGGATTCCATTGCAAAAAGCCATTAAGAAATGCCTCGGATGGACTCCAGTGGGTATAATTATCGTGAATGAATCCCGAAGTGTACGTTTTGTGTTTAAATGTACACGTGAGTTGGCACATAACACCATTTTGCATTCTGCAGTTTTTTTTCTTGACCTAACTGTTTACATTACCACAAAATCCATTGCACTTAGTGAATCATTAATTTGGTACACATGGGAAACGAGCTACATCAACACGTTCACAGTTTGGGCGAAACTTGGTTTTCAAAGTCAAGACAATTTTGCGACGGCTAATATCAACAGCTTCTCAGTCAAGTGTGTGGGAAAATACACGTATGACAACCAATTATATAAAATACGTTTTATAAAATAAACTACTTATTTGATGGAGGTATAGTTTGAGCAATGGGTAATTTGAGTCAATTAGACCGCATCATGTCAAATGGCCGACGACCGCGCAATATGCTCGAGTGTTGAGACATCTCGGTCATGTAGCTGTATTACAGTGCTTTATAACGTGGATATTTTTAACGCAAGGAAACTTGGGGGTCTGGGCTCACGCAGGAACTGTCTCTGACCCGGGGTGATGTCACCTCTGGGTGTCGGCCTGGCATTTATCACCACGAGGCACTTGTTTCAATGCGACACCCATTTCCCAGACTCCCGCTGAGTGACACAAGGACGGCAGATGCCGTTATTATTACGGTGCACTTATTAAAATACAAAGGGTCTGCAGCAGCCGATTTCAGAACCTTCCCTGAGTGTGTTCACAAAAATGTTGCATTTGAAAATAAATTCTTGATTTACAAGTCCCCGTGATATCGACAAGCCTGACAAGGTTATTTTTTGTGTGTGACCAGATCGATGATGTCTGTGTGATACCTGTAAAATATTGCTCATGTCCTTCTTTAAACAAAACAAACATTCTATATAGATTTGGCTCACGTTCATACACCTTGCATCAGTTTGTATAGATATTATTCAAATGGCAGGGCTTGATTGAAAAGCACGTGCTATTGATTACGCGTGAATATCAAACACCAGATAACTACCACTCATAACCAAGATTGTAATACAACATACAATATGTATCAACGTATATCAATCCGCACAGAGTGAAGTACTGCATTTAAATCACCGAAAATGTTATTAAAAATTCATATCCATTGTGAAGGTGAACAATTTTTTTTGTCAATGTCTGCATTTATGATCCATGTCATAGCAGGTAATATTCACTGATTCAACATTTGTTTCCCACCTTTTCTGGGCAAGTCTGTATCAAAGCTTAGTTATGTTATATTCTTGGTTCTTTCGGTAAAGTCACGTAGAAGGGAAATAATAAAATAATAAAAATATAAAACAATAAAAATTCTCACGACGTTTCGACTGCAACACAAGCAATCGTCATCAGGTGTGAAATCCACAGCAAGAAAAATAGAAAAAAGTGGCGGGTTTTCCTAACGTCAGCACCACGTTCGTGATGATGATTGCTTGTGTTGCAGTCGAAACGTCGTGAGAATTTGTATTGTTTTATATTAACATTATTTTATTATTTCCCTTCTACGTGAATTTACCGAAATAACCAAAAATGTGAATCCCTGCAGTCACGAAAGCTTTAAATCAAAAATCGTAGTTATGTTGTCCTTCCCCCGCACCTCCGATTAACGCGGCTGCCTACATACGGGGGGAGAGAAGTTCTGCACACATCACATACAAAGCTGAAAAGTGCACAACGAAGCATGGAGAAGTGCATGCTTGAAAGTGGACGGTAACAGGAGCACGTGGGCTCGAAGACATGCAAGTTAAGCCCTTCATCGTATTGAGGGTTAATAAAAGTTAAAAGGGCTGGGCAGAGACACGTCGATGGTAGTCGATTCCACTGACCGACTGGCAGCCAAAGGAGCTAACACGCATGAGAGGAAGTCCACCATGGAGATGGAGTGATACGATCAGATCATGTTCAACTGCGAGATGCATTGTTATATTGCAGGATAGTTCGAGATGGCAGCTTGGGAAAGCCTTTATTCGGCAGTCGATTGATCATGGCTGATGATGATTATGAAGTGAAGCATTAAAAATTTTATTGAAGAATAGTCACCTGTGCCGATCACATTACTCTCCTGTGTCGTGTATTAAATACTATACTGGGAGTTAACAGATTGTTTACAAAATTTAACAAGCTGCAATGCTTAATACTTTTACCTACAGTGCACCTACATTTCAAATTGTGATTATTAGGAGTGGCTTCCTAGACCTTAATATTTTTTTAAAGTTGTTAACCCTTATCCAATGGGGCTTGCGGCTAAAGTCATGAGATCAGTCACAGTGTCATTGTGCTAATTTGGGTATTAATGCAAAGCTTTAACCGAGGTGACCTTGTCTTGCCAAGCAGGCTCAATTACGTGTGCCTGCAGGTGGCTGGTATGAGATTAAATTGCTTCTGATGAATTGTTCGCTGCTTCTGGACTAAGAAAAGATGTACCGGCTGAATTGTGCAGCAACAGAAAAAAAACACGTGAACCTCACATGCAAAATTAACACAGTGCTTTAATGGAGAGAAAAAACGTAAATTGTCTTTACATTATTGTTCCACAGTATTCAACATTGTACCTCTTTTTGGAAATTCAATTAGACATGGCTCAACCCTGTAAGCATTTAATTTGTAATGTCTATTTTTTTTTCACCAAAGAAGAATTAATGCAGCGCTTTGCATACCATTGCGTTGATTGATTTTGTCAAACAAATTCGGTTCATTGTTGGCAGGACCATAACCAGATGGGCTTTGATTTGTAACACGTTGCCAATGTGCAATATGAATTTCTCGAAATTAATGCCGTGCACTTGTGTACACAACGACAGTTTATTTATTTATTTTAACAAGGGCCTTGGGGAATCGAAATACCTTTGGGCATGTTCCAGGAGCGCTATTGCGTGCAGAATTGCTCGGTGCACATGCAATGAATAATCCATCTGAATTTCAGCATGAATTCTGTGACCTTAAAAAGCTTGACCAAGATAAAAAGATATTCAATATTGCCATTGCTGGTGTTATTGTCTCCACCTGCATGCCAAGCCTGCCTGTGAAACAATCTGAAAAGGCAATATGTGGAAAATACACGCGCACACACGTGCACACACGTGTACACACACGTGTGTACACACGTGCACATGTGCACATATTTTAGCCACAGTGGTACAATTTTAGTAACTGAAATGTATTTGTTTACGTAATGGAAGATATGCTTTGAAAAATATTTACATGACGCGTGTCCAGTATTTAGGGTCTGTCGTGGAAACCAGTTTGCATTGCTGCAAAACACTAAAGATTTATGTGTGTAAATAAAATAGAGATTACAGTGTACAGAGCGAGTGTGGTTAGTCCAAAGTGATACATTGCCAGTGATGTGGGTTCAATTCTTAGTCATTCATACAGAAGGAAATTTGTATCTGAACTTGGATGAGATACTAAGATGAAGTATTTTATACCCCGTTCTAAAGCAATACCATTTAACATCGTTATTTCTATTCAGTATTCGCCAACAGGTGATGATAAAGTCATTATGGTTTTGCATACTTGAAAAAAACATTCCAGAGACCTTCGGTCATATATTTTAAGAGGATCCTGTGTTGTGTGTGTTGGTCACTATATAGCCAGGCCAAGTTTTGTAGGTTAATAAAATCTGAATATGCACAGTATAGTAAATGCACACACGAGAGAGAGAGTAAAACACGCCATATTTTAGTTGCGAGCTGGATACATGCCAAGCACAGGGCCACTCGGCTGGTAAACCACCGCACATAATTTACCGGTGACACATTTGTAAAACACTGCCATCATAAATCTACAAGCGTGTGGTTTCAGCTTTTTTTCTGCATTGTTTCCTTTAAAATGTTTGTGTTAAGCTTAATCAACTGAGAAAAATGAGCGTGGGGGGTGCACGCGCGCGTGTGTGTGTGCGCGTGCGGAGCACTGATTGCTTGGCTGGGCATCGTGCTGTAAATCTCACGGCCGAGAGCTCAATGAGGGCTGGCAGTGCCCCCACCTCCTCCACCTCCCGATGAGCGCGCCGCACTCGAAATGTGCCATTTGCAAAATACTGCTCCGCTGTTGTGCAGGCAATCAATGTGAATCAATGTGAGTTAATTGAAGGCATTAAACGCGGAGATCGATCCAAATTGGTTCGCTCTTTTGTATCGCGGGGCAGAACTGTCCGACCAAACGACACCTCGCTGTCTGAACCGATGTTTTTTTATTTGCTTTGATTTGATTTAATTGCCTCGCATCTGTGTCGCCTATTATGTTTTAAGCATGAAGCGTACAGGATAATGCGCATATTGTATTCGTGTGTATAGCTGATGTTATATCTCTGGTTCCCTTTGAAATGGAGACAATTACTTTAGCATATTGGTGACTATGGGCTTGATGGATTTAGAATTTTGTTTCACGCTTTTATGGAAATCCAAAAATTAAGGCGACACTGAGAGCCTACCTTTATAGACTTGATCGCTGGCCAAAGTGTGTGCTTGGCTGAGGCAGTGGCCAGGATCAATACAGACATCACTCGCCACTGATGTTATCCCTGGCCAGTAATCAAACTCAGTTCAGCAGGATCATACACGGGAAGAGCTTCAAACTTCCCAATAAAATAGAAATATTCAGCGGGGAAGTGGTGGGGGTGATGTGAGTGATCGCCCCCACCCCCCTTTTTTATTTCACCACTCGGGTCATAGTACAGAGCTGCAACCCCACTTCCACAAACCCCATCTTACGCCAATAGCCCGTATGGCCGTATGGGCCATCTGTACGTGTGCGTGCACGTGAATGTGTCCCGTGTATGTTGTTGCGCAATGTGTTGTGGTGATGTCGCGGGCGTGCGGGTGCGTGTAACGAGCGCAGAGCAGTGGCTCGTACAAAGCCCTACAAACCCAGCAATGTGGCTCGTATATTCGTGCTGTCATCTGTGAACTTGCCCCAAGCCTCTTCTCGGTCACGTCGGCCTCAAATAGGTGGCCGGTGCCGATAGAATATTACTTTGTAATTGAGGATTGGTGGATCACGGAGAAACTGCTGAAATGAAAAAATAACTTACTGAACTGCAAGTTGGCCGCAGAAGGCTTTCCTGGGAGAGCTGCCTCTTCGACTTTCATCATCACGATCGTCATCATCACCAGCAGCAGCATCAGCAACAACGGCAGTAACTTTCATGTCATCATTATCATCATCATCATCCTCTTGAGTACTTAATGTAGTTTGGGAACATCAGCACTCAAAAGAGAAAATGTGACTTAGCACCATCCTCTTGATAGCCATTTAAGACATAAGAGGATTCGCTAATATTATTTGCTCGAACAATCTACTTGGCTAAAAAGTAGGATGTTTTTGTGATTGTTGAATTTTAGATGTTAGATCCATTCTACAATGAGAGACGATGTCATTTGATCCTCATCTGACGAGACAACGGATTTTTGCAATATTGATATAAATTGGCCTTGCATCAAATGTTTGGTTGGGTGGCTCTGTCGTTCGGTCGCTTGAACTTGGAAGGTTGAATACTGAAATTGTCAACAGTCAACTCACCCAATCATCTCTTTGGGGGCCGATAAAATGAAGAGTCAGCAGTAGTTGTCCAATGGAAAAGAATGTCTGTTCCCACTATGGGGATATGCACATTTGTACTGGCTGCTCAGAAACTCACTTTATCAGATATAGTTCGAGTTATGCATTTGCCACCGGATATGGAGAATTTGGAAGAATCATGACTTTTGAGCTGAAATTGAAGTCAAGAGGTGACCCCAGTTTCGGGAAAGAACAATAAAGCACCTTGACTTCAACAAAGGCGTCTTTGAGCATGTCGGCATTGAACCATAAAATATCCACGGGCTCTCCAACAACGAGAAAGCTTTGTGTGCCATGATGCACCACGGCGAGCGATCAAAACTTAATCAAAGTGGGTCACCTGGAACCTGGTTATGTTTTGTTCTCTTGAATAACTTGGCCTGTCGTTCGTCAGTTCACCTCGTTCCGGACCCCGACTGCATAAACACACAGTGAATAATTTAAGTCTTTAGTTGGCCTCAATTCAGAAGCAAGTGTTGGCTTTACCTGGACCAACATTTGTGATTTGCCAAATGTAAAACGAATGCATTTCGTATCATCGTTTTAATGAGTTTGCGTGGCCCTTTGTTTGTTGATGAGAAACATTTGCAGTCATACAAAATGATGAAGGTGGATCCGTGGGCACAGTGCTTCACGCACCGTGCTGCAAACCCGGTGGTCTTAGTTCAATATCCAGACATAGCTAACGCACAGCGAAGAGCGTGGGGGAGTGAAGAATGTCTGTTCCCGCAACACTGAGGGGAGGTCTTCGTCCAGCGTTGAATTGAAGGAGGGCCGTGAATTATTATTTTTGGAAAATATTTCCATGTTAATGCCACAGCAATGGATTTATGATCACTACTGAAATGGTGCCAACATAGCAAGCATGAGGAAAAAAAGAAGCACCCTGTATACCGTATCTTTAAAATGTGGGTCTCTTTTTAAGATTTCGGTCATATTGAAAGTACCCAGCATTAACGAATGTGTCCTCATTGGAACTGTGTTTATTATATTGATTTGCTGATGATATATCTTCAAAGAATTTAAATGTGTAAGATTGCATGTCGTAAACCATCCTTAAAGAATACAAAGGAGCCCTTTGTGCCACATGATGTAACAGTTGTATTTTTTATTTAGCATAATGCTATACTGAATTGAAGTAATGTATAGAGAAGATGACTCGTTGTTGGACGAGTCATGTTTAAGATGTATTTTTTAAAATGTATTACTAGTGCCGTATTGGGGATCCTTTTTGTCAGGCTAATGAAGTGAAATTACTAAAGTAACGACATCAACACAATGTGCAATGTTTTTTGTTGCATAAGTGCACAAAATACCACGCAGTTTTGTAAACACTTTTCAGAATGTCATTGTAGGTTTTTACTTTCGTAAATATTCTCTATAGCCACAATCGAATTTCCCCAAGAAACTATTTGTCAATACATTGGCCTCAGATAGATCCTGGACTGAGTTGACCCTGATCGGGGTTTGAACTCACCACCTTCACAGCGTCGGATTATAGTGGCTCTACAACCATCGTGCCACCTGGTAATTAGCCAAACTACAGCTAATTACGATGATGAATGAGTCTCGTTAGCGACGTGTGCATTCGGTGGCGTATGCAATAGCTGTTGTGAAAAAAATTCCAGTCTGTGGTAACAACGGAACGTAAAGGTAGTGGATATTGCAACACCTTGCTTATACGTAATATACTTTATACATCTGGATCATGTATTGAAATATTAAGTACAGTGAAAGCACAAGGATGGTATTAGCAACCTCTGATTTAAGCACACTTTAGATATAAAGAAGTGTGCTTATATCCAATAAATACATACATACAAAATCTCTGCAATTTCTTAAAGAAAATCCCCTCGTCCAAACAAATGTCCTATGCACTGGTATTAATGTTTCGGGTTTGGTAAAACAGTAAATATTTTAATGCCTTCATGTTGGCAGGGCATATGAAACGGCCCGCTTGTAAAGCCACGTCTATTAACAACATGGTTGCACGAATGTGTTTGCACCGAGAGTCAGTTCCGTGCGGTCCCCCAACTGCTTCTTCATCCTGCAACTTATTCTTGCCCAGCACTGCTCAGTCCATCGTTCCGAACCCCGATGCCTCCTCGATTTGTCCGCACCAATACTTGCAAATCACCCACGACAGCTGTGGGCCGTGCCGTGCTTTCAATCTGACTCTGACATAATTCGCGCTCTCTTCCAATCAACTCGACCCGATGCGAGGAATGTTGCCCGGCGCCGATGGACCCATCGCTCCCTCGTTCGTCTTCGGCCTTCTCAATACCTGGACCAGTAAGCGGGGGCTCCCGGGAGGTCTTACATCTCGGACTCGAGGAGCGTCCCGCGGTTTCAGCTGAATAACCGCATTTGCATGGTCAGCTTGTTGTAATCACAAGGTGTGTGTGTGTGTTCGTTGTCTTTGTTTGTTGTGGGTAGTGTAACTGTTAGCGTGCTGCACTATGAACCCGGCCTCCCGAGTTCGATTCCCTTTCAACACCAGTGACGATTATTTGAACCGGTCCTCGGCCTCCCCTAAGTCGACTCAGCCTCAAATTATTACCTGGTCGGGGTGTGTAAATTCTAGATTTGAAGCTTTCGTGACTGCAAGGATTCATATTCTTAGGTTTTTTCGGTAAAGTCACGTAGGTAAAACATTAAAATTAATAAAAGTAAAATAAAATAAAACTCACGACGTTTCGGAGGCAACACAAGCTTCCGTCTTCAGGTGGAACCGTCACAGCCACGACAGCCATGTAAAGTCATCGCCACTGGAGAGACAAAGGCGGCCGGGCGTGGTGCTGGCCACCCACCGCCTCGTGTTCCGTTATGGCCTTCATAGGTGCTGCTCGCTAACAGCACTTGTCCCGACCGCCTGTTAAGGCTACACGGGGGATCTTTGTCTTTGAGTAGGGAGCGGAGGCGGAGCGGTTAGCGCTACGCTTCGCTACGAACCTGTCCCCCCGAGTTAGATTCCCGCTCACGGCCAACACCTAGTGACCATGTATAACTGAACCGGTCCTGGGCCCCTTCTAGGTCGACTCGGCCTCAAATGGGTAGCCGGTGCGGTGTGTAGTAAAACATCACCACTAGGGAGACAAAGGCGGCCGAGCGTGGTGCTGGCCACCCACTCCCTCGTGTGCCGTGCCGGCCATCATAGGTGCTCGCTCACAGCACTTGCCCCAACAGTCTGTTCAGGATACACGGGGGGTCTTTGTTCGTGTGTGCACACTGTTCAATTTATTTAAATGAGAAAGTAGAGCGCATCTCATAGGCACTTTCTTGTGTTTGTATTTTCTGATTGAAATGTTGGTATATATACTTTTGTTTTGTTTCGCTGACCATCGGTGTATAGCATTGTCGGTGGCCTTATAGATTTATATATGTGGCAACAATTTTGATGATAATTTCACGGCGAGTAAAAAGTGTATGCTCAACGTGTATGTTGTCGCGATCGAAACGTCGTGATCTATTATTTATTTTCCTATCTCCGTGACTTTACCGAAAGAAGCAAAGAGTATGAATTCCTGCAGTCACGAAAGCTTGAAATCAAGATTGTATGCTCAAGTCTCATGACAATAATACAAAACCATATTTTCTGACGAGTTTAGTATCCATACCGAAATATACTTTGCACACACTACCATGCCATAATAATTCTCAGTACAGGTAGTCCCCGAGTTACGATGGGGTCCGACTTACGATAATTCGATCTTACGATGGCGATAGCGATACGACAAAATTGCCATCAACCACCTAACATCGTTCAAGTATGCAGACGACGGACATAATCTTGGTGAGTACAGCACAATATGATATGTTAAGATACGTTCAATGCATGTATGATACGTAGCTTTAGCGAATTTCATTTTAAGGTCAATTGCTCTGTTTTGCTAAATTATCACCATTCTTTAAGACTCCTGGGTAGGCTAGGCCATCTTCGACTTACGATATTTTCGACTTACGATGGGGTCGTCGTAACGCATCTCCATCGTAAGTAGAGGACTACCTGTATTAGTATTTACTCCTATTATTGTTGTTAATATTTCTTATTATTTATTCAATTCAATCTACTGCTGAGTGGATTGGTTAATGTAGGGGGGGGGGCTAGAATCGATTCAGATATCACTCGCTACTGATGTTAACCGTGGCCAGGATGCAAACTCTGTCCACGGGATTCGTGCTGCGCTGGGCTAACCACGTGCGTGACCCCCTCCCCGCAATACGATGGGGTTTGTGCGTCGTCTGTTGTGCGTGGTCTGTTGTGTGTATTCTTGGGTTTTTTCGGTAAAGTCACGTAGGTAAAAAAATAAAAATAAAAATTAATAAAAGTAAAATAAAAATAAAATAAAAATCACGACGTTTCGGAGGCAACACAAGCTTCGTCTTCAGGTGGAACCGTCACAGCACGACTGCTGTATCAAGTAAATGAAAGATAAAAGAACTTGATAGAGCAAGCGTGCTGTGACGGTTCCACCTGAAGACGGAAGCTTGTGTTGCCTCCGAAACGTCGTGATTTTTATTTTATTTTTATTTTACTTTTATTAATTATAATTCTTTTACCTACGTGACTTTACCGAAAAAACCCAAGAATATTAATCACTGCAGTCACGAAAGCTTCAAATCTAGAACTGTTGTGCGTGGTATGTTGCCCTCCGCCCTTCCCCCATTTCCCATTAGCACGGTTGGCTCCGTGCGGTGCGACAGAGGTTCAACATGCGTGCTGCATGCGTGCTGCATGCGTGCTGCATGCGTGCTGCATGCGTGCTGCATGCGTGCTGCATGCGTGCTGCATGCGTGCTGCATGCGTGCGTGCTGCATGCGTGCTGCATGCGTGCTGCATGCGTGCTGCATGCGTGCTGCATGCGTGCTGCATGCGTGCTGCATGCGTGCTGCATGCGTGCTGCATGCGTGCTGCATGCGTGCTGCATGCGTGCTGCATGCGTGCTGCATGCGTGCTGTGCACCAAGCGGTGCGATGTCGCAATGTGTTCAGCAATGAGGACATATTGGATGGGCAATTACCAGTACATTATTATATGAAATGCCTTCCAAAATAGTATATACCATGATTGACAGCAGATTGCACAAAAGGGGAATTAATTTAACACTGCAATACCAGATTCTGTAATATACTTGAATATATTAAACTATTTATGTATTAAGCTGTGTTACATTGCCAAACGAACATGCAGTATTGCTATTCTATGGAAGTGTGCACGTGTAAGGATGGGTGGCGAATGTTGTAAGCGGCGGATTGAAGGATTCTTTGTGTTTGGAACACACCATAACAAGGCGCTCGCGAATGCCTCTTGTCCCGAGAGTCTGGAAGGGTCATCTTTGACGAGTGTGTTGCGAGCATGGGGGAGGGAGGTACGAAGTCGTTCACGTGCAGCGTGCGCTACGATCCAGGCGACCCGATTTGTGTTCCTGTCCTATGGAAAACACCGGGGGGGAGGGGGGCACAAGTTGTTATGGAACGTGTCCTGGCCATTTCCAAGGTCAGCTCGGCCTCAATTAACTACCTGGCGCGCTACGTACGCGTGAGTGGTGCGGAGACAGACGTAGCCTCGTGCCTTGCTGATGATTTAATAGGTGTTCGCTAAACAGCACTTTGTTCTCGGAGAGATATTATTGGCTTTAATGAAATGAGTTAAAGCCCGTTTATTTACATAATCAGATGCGTTGTTCTTAAAATTGCCAATTTCAATTGGAGTGAGTCCAAACCTTGGCATGCAAGGTGCCATCTGTATTTAAAATGTTTAATTAAAATCAAGGTGCAAGGGAACAATTCTCGTGTATAAATACTTCTTATATATGCAGACCACAGCATCCGCGAAGGGAATGCTGTGGTAGTATGAGCAAATATTTGTGTTATTTTCCATACAAGATTCTGGGGCAGTGATTTTAAATCGTGTTAACATAAATTATAATTTTCAAAAATATGGAAATGTACAATTGTGTATATTTAAAGGATTTAGTTACGTCCAGAGACAATTGTATATTCATTAAAAGTCACGTTTGTACATATTGTTTTTATTCAAATTAACATGAACGATCCATTTTTTGAACCCCATTGTTTTTGTGTACACAGATGACCCATTCTAAATATTGTATTAGAAGCATCCGGACAGTGATTTTAAATTGCGCGACAGTTAATTAGCTCAACATATATTCTCCCGGTTCATTCTGAATCTGAATCACTCAATTATGTGAGTTGCAAACAAATGAACTGGTATGACTTAAAACATATAAACACACGATGAAATGTAGCTCCCCTCGAACCTATAACTCCTTCCCTCGTGAAAGCCATGAAAGAGATTGACCATGACCTCTGCGCTACGGAATTGAAAGCAATGGCAGCAGGGATATTGCAGTCATGGAATTTGTCACTGTTGGTGATAGGATCAAGAGTCGTAAATGTGGATACTCGTGAAAAGAGCAGCATAAAATATAATGTTTGTCCTCTCCTCACTATGTATATAATTGTTAGTGCTTTTGTAATTATTGCCTGACCTCTCACCTTGACTCCTACGTTCACTTAATGTCCCCAATCGCATCCTTGCCTCACAGTTCCGCATAAACCAAAATGCTGCTGCTGGGATTCTCAGTTGGTCTCATAACGCTGATCTTATTAACACAATTCTCAAATCCTCACCACAGTTTTCCAATTAACGGGAGGGTCAAACGCAATGTTTACCCCCATAGGTTTCAGCGATTGATCATGGCTTTACCCTCTTCCGTCGTGCCTCTGATTGAGGTTTACCACCACACTCCCCACCACACCCGCTACATCCTATCCAGTTTCCACTATGGTTTGCATCCAATCGCGTCTCTCATACTTGTTTTACGCCACATGTAATTACATGCACTGCTCTGAAGCGCATTCATCTTTTGGAACGCGTTAGCTATGCCGAAAACATATTATTGTTTGCACGTGTCGCACTTAGCAATAGATAATAATGCACTTACTTGCCCAGGAATGCCTCGCTGATGATCAAGACTCACTTTCATGGAGGTAACCATGGAGCTTTCGGGGCTAATAACATGTATTAACACTGATATAATGCTGATGAGATCCTGGGTTCAAGCCCAGTAAACCATCTGGAAATAAACTGGGGTTTTAAGTGTAACAAGATGTTGGTGTCAGTCCAGTCATTATTGTAAAAAAAATTGCCATAAAATTGGGTTTGGATTTTTAATTAGTTCAGCAAAATCTAACTTTAAAGAAAGTTTTAAAATGTATTTCAATATGACAACCCTTCAATCGTAGGGCAAGTGATAAGATAAGAGGCAATTCAAGGGAACTCAGAAGTAGTTCTCCAATGTCACTTTCCAGAGGAATGATGCATTACTTTCTCTGTGAGTTCTAAATGGAAAATGTCTCAGTCTTGACATGAAGCCCATAGGCAGAGTTTGACTTCTATATTGGGGGGAGGGGTGGGGGGCAGGAGTTTGCTTTGTCCTTCACATTAGGAATCGCGAGTGGATATTCGTAAATTCTTTATTTTATATTAATTGTAAACTACTTTTAAATTTTTTTTAATAAAGATGACCAGCTTGGGCAGAGCGTTGCCCCTCCGTGCCCATATCCTGCCCATGATGAAGCCAATAACGCAAATGCATTGTTAATACTGCGTCTCACGTGATAAGTATATGACACCATTTCCATAATACGTCCATGCCTGCTTTTGTGCACATATCCTCAAGGTTACAGGATCTCTGCCTGCCACCTACTTGTAATACGAATATATAAAAGTCGACTTTTAACTGCGAGAGCATTGCCACCGTTCTCTGTTTTTTGTTGCTGTAACTTGAGTGTTGGATTTTTCGATTTGAAGCTTTCGTGACTGCAGGGATTCATCTTCTTGGTTCTTTCGGTAAAGTCACGTAGAAGGGAAATAATAAAATTAAAAAATTTTTACAGAATAAAATACAATTCTCACGACGTTTCGGCTGCTTGCGTTGTGGCCGAAACGTCGCGAGAATTGTATATTATTATGTTTGATATTTATTGTTTTATTATTTCCCTTCTACGTGACTTTACTGAAAGAACCAAGAAGTTGAGTGTTGGATTTGGCTGCTGACGTGTCGCCTGCAGTGCGGGAGTTTTATGAACTGGCAGCTGGGTGAGGTGAACTTATGAGGTCCAAAAGGCCATCCATGAAACAGTCCTTTCAGAAACTCAGTTCTTGGAAATCCTCACTAAAAATTAATTCCCTGCCCACCCCGCTCCTTCCTTCCCACATTTCAGCATGCCTCCAATTTAATCTCTGGGTAGTATGGACAAGCGAACAGACATGTTATATCGTTTGAGTTTTTTTTCTTTTTTGGCCACATTTAGCATTTTTTCTCAAACTACCATCCAAATCAGTTAAATTATAATTGGAAGTGGCATCGTTTTTGCACTTTAAACATTTCATTCAAAAACATTTTTACCAGGAAAGGCACACTTAACTATCTATATAGCTTTTTTTTCAGAAGCGATCTGGCCACAAATGATAGCTCAAAGAAGTGGCTTATCGTGTGGAAATGTATATCAGCCAAATACTCTAACCGCATGTTTCTAAATGTGGAGGGAAAAACGGGAGGGACCGGAGAAATCCACGTGACCACGGGGAGAAAATGCAAGCTCCAAATATATAACGGGCGCCAGGGTCGGGATCAAACCCACGACCTCCTGTATACCAGGCTAGACGGCTATTACGGGATTTCGCTCCATGATCCATCCGAAAATTAACAATTTGAACTTAGAATTTCCCACGCTGGCTCAGGCCCCATGGACACTGCCCACTTGCTTGTCTGAGCAAAGAGACACTGCGACTTAACCTGCATCATCGTAGGCTCTAAGTGCTACATTTAGCTCATCATTGCTCCATGTCATGTGGTGACTTCGAATGCTTATGCAAATCTGGTTATGTTGCTCACGAAGGACCCCGATGTTGATTGGCCAGCTTGACTTACGGCTTGACAGTTGGTGTGGGTTAATTGGGGTGATTTCGGATGCCCATCTGCTAGGGCCTTCAGAAAGAGGTTAAGCAGCTTTAATCTCCTTCAAGCCACTAACTAACATATCCAATGTTGGGAGACAGAAACACCCCTCGCTTGGAGTTTTGTTAATAATGTCCACGTAATAGGCTATGGTAAGATTACAGAATGAGCAAATTGCTCAGTCTTGAAGGCTAACATTTCTGAAATAGATGTTTTGCCAGTCCAAGGACGGGTGTATATTGCAGTACAGTAAATCTGAAATATTCAATAGAAAAATTGTTCAGCTCATGATTATCAATGATGGGGGGGGGGGGGGGTGCCCCATGTGGAGTGACGTCACCCGCTAATGGTTATTGGGGAGGGGTGCGGCATGTGGAGTGACGTCACCCCCTCATGGTTATTGGGAGGAGTGCGGCATGTGGAGTGACGTCACCCGCTCATGATTATTAATGAGGGGAGGGGTGGGGCATGTGGAGTGACGTCACCCGCTCATGATTATTAATGAGGGGAGGGGTGGGGCATGTGGAGTGACGTCACCTGCTCATGATTATTAATGAGGGGAGGGGTGCGGCATGTGGTGTGCGTGACTGTCTTGTGCGTTCGTGTAAATTTCCACGCGGGCATGAATATTAATGAGGGGAGGTGGGCCCCATGTAGAGTGACGTCACGCGGGGGTGGGCCTCATGTGAAGTGACGTCACGCGCGGGACGGACAGACATTTCTGGGTGATTATCGTAAGTATAATATGTGACGTCATTTTCAGGTTCTGTGGACCTCTGACAGAGTACGTAACAAACTCACTCAAGCAAATGTGTATACCACCGCGTGTTATTGGGTATGTGTAGCAAAGGTGTCAACGTATATTCAAGCTTTTGTACGATGTTTTTGTCATGCTTACAAATTAAATCCAGGCTCTATTAATATCAGGATGTAAATTGAATGTTGTTTTTCCTTTCAGCTTCTCCTCGAGTATGTCCCCTTATTTTTATATTTGTATATGTCTCTTGGTTTTATAGGTAGGACTACCTTCGTTCAATTTATACTGTAAATCAAGGCCGTAATTATAATATATATTGGGAGGACACATCCCCACCAATATTCAAATATGCTCAAAATGTCCCCCCCAATATATTGCTATAGAATATATTTTTGTTTATATGATTGTGGTTATGGTTGTACTTTATTAATCCCTAAAGACCAGACGAATAAAGTAAGTAAAGAGAGCAGGGTGTGGACCCATGACAGAGAAAATCAGAAAGATGTTTCTCCACACTGCCAACCATGGGACAACAATGTATGAAAACGATTCTGGTGAATACCTGGGTGTTGAAATTGGGTCTCAGCATTGATAAAAAATTAACCCGTAAAAACAAAGTTTTTCACTATAAATCCTTTATATGCGTGACGGCTAGAGTCCTCTCGTCCTCTGGCTTGAGATGGCTGCCACCTATGGGTCAGATGATTGCCTGCCACCGTTAAGCAATTGGTAATTAAATATTATTATTTTTTTCCTAAAAAGTGTAAAAATTTTGGAAAAAACATTTCACGAAAATAAATTGTCACGCACAACGAGTCTGTGTGCAAAATATCAGCTCGATTGGATCACGGGAAGTGGGTTAAAAAACGACCGAAAGATTTGCACGGTCGTAAGCGCGCAAGCAAGCACGCAAGTGAACTTAATATAAATGATTTAAAAAGATTCTGGTGAATACCTGGGTGTTGAAATTGGGTCTCAGCAATAATAATAATAATCAACTCGCTGACACAGGGACACATGCCAATTAGGCCCGTTAACTAAAACCTGTTGTAATTGATGCGTTTGAGAAATATACTTGCGACAGTCGCCATAAGCTGTTAAACATTCAGTGTTTTTTTTCATTTGTATTCTAATAATTTCGCATTTTATAATGAAATGTTAAATAACTATTGCCACGTGAAGGCCAATTAGCGGTTACGGTTAATTCCAAGTGCATGTAGACAGCCTCTCCTGGTGGGTATAATAAAATTGTCAGCGTTTATTTCGTGTCACGTGTAAAATAAGGGCACGATATTTGTAATTGGGCACCAAGATGGGGACTAACTTAATTTAAATTACTTACGCACCCGAGAGTGGAGACTCTAAAGTAAAATCTATATTTCTTCCATTTGTCTAATAGATGATATAGATTTATCTCACGGGCAGGAAATGGGGCGATCGCTCAGTCGGAAAGTTTTCGCATTAGTGGCGGAGTGTGATGGGACGGTGCATTTAAAAATAAACTTTTAATGAGCCGATAAAAAACACACTTGCCTTGATTTACTTAGGAACAGGAGCGTGAGCTTCTTATTTTCAGAATCAGAGCAAACATCCTGTACACACGTCTATTATTGAAGGTTGTAATACGTTTTTCCATACTATTGCATGACGCGTACATGTTTATCGTACATTCATATGCCGCGTGTCGTACATACAGCAGTGGATTTAAGTACGGGGGCTTCACACGCTCCGGGGAGCTGCCGTGATGTGATGATTGGCACATTCGATCTTGCAATGCAGAAGTCATTGTTTCGATTCCATCTTCCTGTGTGACAGTTGAAATGATGGGACTGGTTCCTTTAAATCCCCCAACTTCTGTTCACCCAGCTGTATAAATAGGTACACGGAAGTCGATTGTGACTACCCCCACCTCTTGCAACAGCAGTGGTGTAAGCAAGCAATTGCAGGTCTGCAGGGCTGCACCTTTACATTTTTTTTACCTTTTACAGAAGCTCATCCAGCAATAATTATTAAAATAAAAAGATTTAATGAGGCAATCTTCCATAAGTGAGGGTTAGTGATGACGTAGGGAAGCCTTCCTCCAGCAGTATATCGATGATGTGTCTCTTGTAGTGTTGCACAACTGCAGCAAGGTTGTCTGTGCCTCTGTGTGTCTACTACATGTGTAGTGGGTTCAACTGAGTCGCAGACTTTGAAGGCAGCGCATTTATTTAGTTCCAACACACGGGGTAACTTCCCCTTAACAGAATAACAACCTAGGGTGGTGACCACCCGGCTAACTACACTAGTTACTACACTAGCTACTACACTAGTTACCACGTAACTGTTACTAAAGACCCGGGACCAACAACATACTCGCCGGGTCCACGTGCTGGAAGACTCGTAGAACGTAGATCGTAGACGAAGGGTTTCTTTCGAGGATGAACAACAACCCTGGTCCTTCTCGGGACCCGACTTCTATTCTCTGTGGCGTGGCCGGCTCCGTCCTTGGCCACGCCCACCTTCCAGAATCCTCGGGAAGGATCTAGGTCCCCATCACGTGACCCCCCTAGCCCCGACTTGGGGCCCCTCTGTCAACTTAACTGGTCACGTGTCCTCCCGGGTCAATCAGAGTGCCATGGCCTCACACAACCTTAACCTTCGGTCGGAACCCACATACCGTGTCCTGTAGGGCTGGCACTGCACTTAGAGCATGGTGCCATCCAGCGATGTCACTACACGTGAAAAGTGGAGCGGTGGTATAGTAGCAGTACGAACCTGGTGACCAGGGTTCGATTCTCCTTCTCACGGCTAACACCAGTGGCGATTACCTGAACCGGTCCTGGGCCTCCCCTAGGTCGACCAACCTTAAATGACAACCTGGTGTGGTGTATAAATATTTCCACTAGGGAGATAAAGGCGGCCAGATGTGGTTGCTGGTTAACCACCCCTGTGTGTGGTGCCGTGCCAGCCTTCAAAGGTGCTCGCTAACAGCACGTGTCCTAACAGTCTGTCTAGTTTTTATCCAGGATTGACACTGGCTCAAATATCCACCGGATTGTGGACCAGTAAAAATAAATTTTATGGAAAAAAAACTATTAAAAACACCCACCACATTACATTAAACGGAATCAAATGTGCAACTTCGTTTATGACAGATTTTGTTTTACTTTGTACATCTCTGCTATTTTTCTACTCGTCATTAAATTAACAGATTCTAAATATGTAAACCCAATGCTATGTATAAAAAGACAAATAAGATAGAGCAAGCTTTTTTTTGTAACACATTCATTAAATGTTTTAAAAATCTCATAAATGTTCCTCTGTTGATAACATGTTCCTGTTCTTTTGAATTCAGTACAATTCAACATCTCTCACACAATGTGAGGACAATGTTGTAATTACTTGAGATTATAAGATGAATGTGTAACTCCGAAATGCTGTCACCTTAATGGCCTGGTTGATGCCCATTCCATGCTCTTACAATCCTTCTATTTATGCTTCCTGACAAAGCTCTGGCTTAAACCCAACAATGAAACGTTATAATAACGAGACGGATTTCACTGTATGCTGTGTTCCCTCATTCTAGCCGTCAATGCCGGTTTAATGAAGCTGCGTGATACAACAGTGTGTGCAGTTTGCACGTGGCAACGCGCATCGCGTTTCTTCTACTACTCTCAGACGTATATAACGTATTACAAATGTGTTTGCAATATTAACTGGGACTACTGTCTGTGCATATACACGGCTGTAAATAAGGTCATGGAGTCACTGTAAGACAGAGCCTTGAAGGACATCAGGAAAAACCTTCAAGTGTCAGTTGAGTTGCCGTACATGTAAATCTGATATTTAAAATGCCTAAAGTTAAAAATGCAAAACTTTTACCTACAAAAAAGACACTATAAAACAACCTAAACATTTATTTCAGCTATTTTTTTTATAAATGAACCTTATGGCGGTACCCCGGGGTACCATTGCACAATGTCTGTGATGCAGACATTTTTAGTTTATTGATGGTCGGCGATGCGGCAATCGACTCATCTCGACGAGCTGTACACGATGCACCACCACGGCGCGTACGAGCGTTCAGGATTTCAGCGCAATCGTCCTCGCTGCGTTTCGACATCGCGAAGTAGCACTGATTTCAGATTCATTGCTACCCCAGTCGCGGAGTTAAGTACATCCCTGGAAAAAATAGTGTCCCAGAAATAAAATATTTAATTGCCTCGACCATTTTGCATTATTTGGTAGCCCTGGGTACCGCCATGAAGATCAAATGTAAAAAAAAATAACAATGTCTCCCCATGTTTCTGCTTCCTGCTACTGCTTTCCTAATTTGCAGTTTTGTACCCAACTTTGCAGAGGTTAGCAGATTGTGACCTCAAATAATTTATCTCCTCTAGTCTAAAGGCTAAAGAACAAGTCCTGAAATATTACACGAAAAAAACCCCCACATTGCAATTTCTGCAGAAAAGACAAATAGCTAAATTAACTTTCACTGCACACAATGACCTTCATCAAGGCCACAAGAAGCCTTGTACCCTACATTTGTCGTGCAAATTCTCGTGTGACACTTGTTATCAATTTCCACTGTGAAACCACCAGAGTTAATTCAATGCATATGTAGTGTCGTCCGTGCGTGCGGGTGGTGTGCAACGCACACACAGTCAGCCGGAGACGAGGCGGTTGCAGGAGGCATCGCTCTGCCCTCTTTATTCATTGCTGTTGTTGCCGAGCTCACGCCACCACTCAGGCCCCCCTCTCTCTCTCTCACACACACGACCCTGCTGCCGCACGCTGCATCCCCGAAACGACCCTGTCCGTGTTGCACCGACGGCGTCGACCGGGACAGCCAACCACTGTCCGGCCGCGCAATGATCGGGCGAAGGCGGCGGCGATGAGGGTGACGACGACGACGGCGACGATGAGACGAGTCCACGCCCGGAGCTCTCGCTCTCCGCTGCTTATATTCCCCTTGGCATGGCTTGTCTCCGCCCGAGCCACGCCTCCCTTCTCGAACCCCCTAGAGGGTTCCAGGGGCCTCCCCACGAGGTCTACCGTGACCCTTGCCCCAGTTCCTCTGCCCTGCCGGTATACCCGCGTATATGCCCAGCGGCGTGTGTGCTAAGTGCCCACCTGCAGTTGCTGCTGCTGTTCAACAGTCAGCGCTATGTCACTACACATATATCCAATTTAACATCAAAATACAATCGTTTGACTGCTGGGAAAGCGTCCTTAAAATTATCTTTGGTCTTGACTTTGGTGATAGTAATGAAAGTGTGATTCATTCTGAGTTGTCCTTCATTTGCCTGGGTTATTACTTATGGACAGCTTATTATATTTGGCTACGTTTGGTGCAAAATAAGTTCAACAGACATACGTGCTGTGCACTAAACGGTGCGATGTAGTAATGTGTACAGCAACGAGTACATATTGGATGGGCAATTATCAGTACGTACATACGTATCCAAATTTCAGGATGGGGCATTTGAGCAATTTAGCTCCTCTTTCTTCTAAAATATTAATCAGAAAGGTAAAACAAGGACGTGAACAAGAGCAGGTTGGAGTGCTTTTGGAAAGCTGAACATGATCATGAAAAGTAAAATAGCAATGTGGCGTATAGAATAATCTTGGTAATCAGTGTTTACTATCTGCTATGGCCTACCCTTGAGAAACATGGTGGTTATCGAGATATAGGAAAAAAAATTCAAGTGTTAAAAAAATACCGTTAAATTTGTTTTACATTTAATGAATTAGAGTTTTTTTGTATGTAATGTAACATAAACTATTGCACCTGCTATGGAAATGTACAATTTACACTACTCGATCAGGGCTGTCAAAAACACGTTGACTTTTATGTATGTACATATGTATATATAAATAACTACACAAAATGGCCTGCTTTTTTGCAAATTATATTTTAGGGTCTTAAATAGTTATTTTACAGCAGCAGGCAGTGCTTTCGTGACTTTTACCAGGAAGATTCAGGTAATGAACCATCGACCGCATGCAAAATGACTTGAAGTGCTTAGCTGACTGCTAAGCTATCCATCCGAAAAATAAAGGAAGCGACTGATTGAACGGGGTGTACGACTTTGTGAATTGTAATTTATTCTTCTTATCACTACACGTGCACACCTGCTCCCTTAAAAGCCCGCGCTCACCCTTGTACCCGTGCTCTAATGCCCTCGTATTAACATGCTTGCTGGCCCTGAGATGCGATTTTATGGTTGCCGTTTCCATCATTTGTAAACGTTACAATTTCAATGAAACATTGTATTCACAAGTAGGCCATTGCTACTGTCTGCTACGTAAACTTTCGTTGCACAATAATGATTGCAGATCAAGGACCTGACTTCAGCATAATTGTCTCCACCTTTTATTAATTTGCAGAGAAAATCTTTGCAATTTATTGTGATGATATTTTCTGCTTGGATCACTGGGTCCTGTGATAGCTGCAGTGATGGTCGTATTAATCATTTTAGTTTGCATAGTAACTTTTGCAAGACAATACTGATAACGGGAAACTATCACTCGTACACGCGCAGTTTAATGTTTATACGGGAAAATCTTAATACAATCTAAGTGCCACGTTATTTATGGCTTTGGGACTATGGTATAGCCAACAAAATAACTTCAGTGAATGCAAATAAAACATTTTTTAACGGGACTACAGTACAAATAGACACGACACCTATCTGAAGTGAATGCGGTAAATTGAAAGGCCACCCCCAACTATGAATCAATTTGAAAGGGGAAATAAGTGCAGAATGTGGGTGATTTGGTAATGCTTTGTTTCACCCGTTTCTCCGTTCCATTCACGCCGGATGAAAAGCCAAACGGCATTCTCATTATTCACGCACGACGGAAGCTTTAATTGAGCTTGATGATGCTGTATAATGTGTGGTTTTCATTAAAATGTGTAAATGTTTAAAGGATGTTTCTAATGTAAACAATGACGGCTTTTTTAAATCCTTTATATTAAGTTCGCTTGCTTGCTTGCTTGCGTGCTTGCTTGCGTGCTTGCTTGCTTACGACCGTGCAAATCTTTCGGTCGTTTTTTAACCCACTTCCCGTGATCCAATCGAGCTGACATTTTCCACACAGACTCGTTGTGCGAGACAATTAATGTTACACTTTTTAGGCAAAATTTTTTTATTTTACATATATTCAAATAGAACGCACAGTGTAAGAGCCAGAGGTGTGGACTCGAGTCATGCGACTTGGACTCGAGTCAGACTCGAGTCATGATTTTGATGACTTCAGACTCGACTTGGACTTGCCTCATCTTTGACTCGACTTGACTCGGGACTCGAGAGCAAAGACTTGAGACTTACTTGTGACTTGCACAACAATGACTTTGTCCCACCTCAGAGGTGTGGACTCGAGTCATGCGACTTGGACTCGAGTCAGACTCGAGTCATGATTTTGATGACTTCAGACTCGACTTGGACTTGCCTCATCTTTGACTCGACTTGACTCGGGACTCGAGAGCAAAGACTTGAGACTTACTTGTGACTTGCACAACAATGACTTTGTCCCACCTCAGAGGTGTGGACTCGAGTCATGCGACTTGGACTCGAGTCAGACTCGAGTCATGATTTTGATGACTTCAGACTCGACTTGGACTTGCCTCATCTTTGACTCGACTTGACTCGGGACTCGAGAGCAAAGACTTGAGACTTACTTGTGACTTGCACAACAATGACTTTGTCCCACCTCAGAGGTGTGGACTCGAGTCATGCGACTTGGACTCGAGTCAGACTCGAGTCATGATTTTGATGACTTCAGACTCGACTTGGACTTGCCTCATCTTTGACTCGACTTGACTCGGGACTCGAGAGCAAAGACTTGAGACTTACTTGTGACTTGCATAACAATGACTTTGTCCCACCTCTGGTAAGAGCCCAGAGCGTAACCCCTCCACAGGCCGTGGCGGAGTAGCGCAGTTGGTAGCGCCCTCGCTTCCCGTGCCAAAGGTCGCGGGATCGATCCCCGCGTCCTCCACAGGCGAATGTATTTTTAAATCCTTTATATTAAGTTTGCTGCCACGCATATAAAGGATTTATAGTGAAAAACTTCGTTTTTACGGGTTATACTTATTAAAATTGCCATCATCACAATGTTGTAGAATTTGGTGAAATAATCGAGGACTTTAATGTGTACTTTGGTCAATATATTTTTTATGCATATTTGTATTATTTCCTTTAAAATAATGAACCCATTCTTTTGAGTGCAGCAGCCTCCATCATATCAGCATTTCGTATCAGTCCCAGATGCATTTTGTAATTACCGCTCGAAGCATGAATATCCGTTTAGGCAGGAGGACAGCTGAGTGGTCATCGCATTTGCATGGCACTAACAATTCCATTTCCATCGTCGTATGGTTTTTTTCACGAGAAAATTGCGTCGAAAAATGTATGTTAAAAACCCTTGACATTTTTTTTGTTATCAAGAGTGTGGCATTGATGTCATGGCTTAAATCTCATGTTTTAGAAGCCACAATTCGCAAATGTAAATGCAAATGGAACGACCAGCCTCGTTGTAAATGTGATAATGTAGCTCAGTGAGTTATTAATTAAAGCTCCATGATTTCAGTTGATAAGGAATAATGTATTGTAGCGGCACACACATTGGACTCCCACGACAGAGGTACCGAGTTAAAAAATCCGAGTCAAGGCAGCTTAAACATAGCAGTTAAACACACTGAACTCACAATATACGTAGAGGTACTGGATTTAATTCCCCATAAAGAGAGTTTCAGCAAGAGGCAAATGAAATAGTTGACAAAATAATAAATATGCAGTGCTTGAGACAAGATAATACGCACCGTATGCAGGATAGATGTAGCATAGCGTAATGTTGGTTATTTCAAGGAAATGCATCATGGTGTATGTAAGAGGAGTGTGGAAATGTCACCATGGGATACACTTTGACTTGACGTTTGATTGCATAACACAAGTTAGCCGTTTTCTTCTTCTTCCGTCAAGATAACCTCTAAAGGCAGTTTGCTCAGAATAATCACATCCTTTCCTGGAAACTAAGTCATCCGAAATGGAAAGTGATTTTGTTCAATTGCAATTTAAAATAAGTATGGTCCCTCTGTGAATCCGCTGCTAGATGAAGGCCTCTGCTGTTTGGCCAAATGATTCATACTTCATCAGCACTGGTCAGTGTAGGTTGGTGGAGGAGATTTAACTGAACAACACTTTTACCTTAATTTACATACATTTTGTATTCCTAAAGATGACTTGCAATGACGCTAGACACACATACACATGCTCTACAAGAAATTATCATTCAAAATCAACTAGGAGTTGGAATAATTTTAGAGTGATATTTAACGAGAATAAGAGGCGATTTCATAGAATTAAAAAGCACGTATTTCTAATTCCTAGGCAAATGACCTTTCTGTTTAAAATCTCTTAAGACGAAGAACAATACCCATTGGAGCTACAGTAATATCAGCATGTGTAGATTTGTGTGTGAACACAAAACAACATAATTAATCGTTGCACGTAAAAAAACCACACAACAATTAAATCATCTTGGTAACTTAGCGGTGTCCTCACGTTGATGAAAATGTTTTTAAATTGCAATTTTTTCATTTATAAAGATTTTTTTGCAGCCTTTCCATCAATCTTGTTAAGATAGCACACGAGATTAAATATTACTTTAAAAGACGAAAGAAAGACACTTAGGTCATCTTTGACATAATTAGCAGGACAGGTCACGTGCAGAATACATTTGCGAAGGTAATCTCAGCATGAAAAGTGCTTCATGTAAAATTATTAAAGTGTTATTGATTTTTTTTCTTACTGCAAGCATAGATTGCAGTTCCCGTTTTTAAATTACATTTTAACTCTGTAGTCACAATTTACTCTGCCTGTACAATAATATTGTAGCCATTTCGGCGGCATTACACTTTTATCTCGACGTTGGATGTTCATTGAAAAGCGTCGCTTTAGAAAGAATGGAAAGTGTCTCCAGGCTCAAATGGGTTTTCGGGTCGGACTCATGTCTGTTGCCAGCCCTGAACTGGAGGTGGAAATCCTGCGCTGTTCTGATAGCCCATTGTCTCTGTAGGGTCTATGTATGTTAAACGTCTTTCGAACCATACGTAGCCAACCGCGCTAATCGTTGACTTCACACAAAGCAATGCTCATGATATTGACCCCGGGAGAGATGATGGAACGCGTTAATCATCAACATCTCGAGAAATACAAGCGCGTATTACACAAGTATGCAACACGCAAATTCATAATTATTATTCACGTTACCCAGTATTCATCACTTTGTGTATTGTTACTGCTGGTTATGTCGTAGATCAACAGCATAAATGGTTAGTCACGGGGCAGGCTGAGTGTTGTGGGGTGCAGGGTGGTTTCTCCCGCCTTCCAAGCCATGTGGCCAGAACGGAAGTGTGCGCGAATCTACCCTCGAAGGGGATTCCTCTCGTGGAGGCTCTTCTGGCAGCAGTGGCGTGAGCAAGCAGTTGCAGGCTTGCACCTTTACATCTACAGGCGGATTGGTGGAGCAACGGTGTTTGAGATCGTGGCCCAATTAAGAGCAAATCTGGCCATCGTTCTACCACTTTTTGACAGAAAGGTTATTATTTTCATACAGAATGAGAAAATAGTTTGACTTTTGTATGTCAAAAATGCATCTGGTTCTATACGTGCGGAAAATGTATTGCCCCAGTTCCTTAGAGGGACGCTCCGTCAGTCGAGGTTTTCAAGGCTCGTCTGAAAACACGTGTAGGGTTGTTTTAGCCGTAGTTTTAATGTGAAGGGTTTTTACTGGCCTTGTGTGAATGGCGCTATAGATAAACTGAGTTTTACTTACTTACTATAAGACAAGGATTATTGTGGCAATGGTGTTGTTGTTACCTTTCTGCTGCTGATGATAATGCAAGAGACACGATGTTTTTTTTTACATTGTGGCAGCAAGCGTAACTTGAATCCATGAATACAACATTTACAAACTACGAAACATCGATTCTTACAAGTGTAATTCGAAGCGTATATTGTAAGCTTAAGAATCAATAATAATAACAACCATTTTTATTTATAAAGCGCCCTGTTAGTTGATTCATTGTTTCATCATTCCACCCAAAAGTAAAAACAAAGAACAGAGCTCAGGAAAAGGGGGTGTGGGAAGTAAATCATGAGAGTGGATTGCGCGAGTTATCTAAACAAGAGGTGAAAAATGCAAACTCCCGCGGGCTGGGAGTGCAGAGTGAGAGCGAAAGCGAGCAAACGAGCCGCTCCCCTTTGAAGCCCAAAGCTTCCGTGTTACGCATGCAAAAATTAATTGGCTTGACGGAGTTTGAAGGGGAGGTGGTCCCTTTTGGCTTCTCCGATACAAAAAAATAAAAAAATTTATATTTGCTGTGATGTTAAGTAGGCCCTGTGGGATGGTCGCAGAAAAAAAAACGCGTGTTGAGAGTTCATTGAAGGAGTCTTGAATGTAGCGGTGGTGTGGTGCTGCGGGGTTGCATTCGTAACGAATGTTCCAGCCATGTGGCAAAACAAAGTTGCCTGTTCTCTGTTATTGACATCGATTGCTATTTCATGACAGTACCGTTGTGCCATCGCTGTACGGTATTGTTGTTATGATAGGTAATCGTTTCATTTGATAATTCATCATCGTGATGAGTTTGTCCGATGCGTGCCTATGAATGAGCACTCGATTCGCAAACGGAAAGTGTTGGGTTCAAAACCTTTATCAGGATTTCAATTGTCCCATTACTTATTAGGAGACAATACGATACAGTACAACGATTTGCGTTTCTGTGGAAAGTCATAAGTAGCTGTCCTACGATATATTGCCACATTCCATATAAATGTGGAATTTCCACGACTGACTCAGGTCCACCAGCTAAGACAAACACCTTTCTGCAGCTTACTTGAGCGTGGGCAAAATTACGACGAAAATCCATTCACGCAATATATATTTATTTTATAATCACGTTCAAATGACCGTATCCTTTATTTTTTTTAACAATTTATTGAGATCCCGTGTCAGAAAAATATGATAGACGTAGTCACTCGATGCACACAAAATCTATAACTCGTTACAAAAACCACATCCACCACCCTCACCGCAGTGTCAGTGCAAGGCATCGCATCCATTATTCTCCGAGTGAAAATTAAACAGCGGTCAATCCCGGCACGCAAAAGATTAAACACTGTTTGACAGTTGAAAACACCGCTGTACACTTCGTCTGACAATCATAGTGAGCCCCCTTACGTATTCTACTCCCATGTGGAAGGCGCCAGAGGTGTGGACTCGAGTCATGTGACTTGGACTCGAGTCAAACTCGAGTCATGAATTTGATGACTTGCGACTCGACTTGGACTTGCATAACAATGACTTTGTCCCACCTCTGGAAGGCGCTGTTATTGGCGGATCCCATTTTTGCTCCTATTCCTTGAAAAACAGGACCCTGCGGGGTGGGCTGGTAGGAACGAATAACCAAATAATATAAACATCATGTATTATTACACTTGTTAAGCCAGGAAAGCCCCACTGAGTCAAAAGGTTTTTGTAGGGTCCTGCCAAGTGTTTGCAGTAGGGGTCGATGTTGATACACGGACGGACGGACGATATAATCTATTGGTGGTCTGGTCCACTTCGTTCCTACCAGTATAACCCCGCTTATCCACTACATTAATTGATGATACATGTACATAATGGGATTTATTGCCATTCATCGAGAATAACAAACAAAAAAACGCAGTGGCAGCCAAGGAATGGAAGGCATCCGAAAGGATGTCCAGTGAGGAGACGAAGCGATGCAATTAGCTCGTGTGCAGGTGCTAGGTAAGTTATTAACATTGCAGGATCATGAGCGATGAAGGTGACTTGGGGAGGCCCTCATCCCGCAGTGGATTGACCATGGCTGAGGCAATGGAAGGGGTGACTTTTACGTGCAATTGCTCTTATCTACAAAGAGCAAGATACGAAAAAGTGTACGTGTGTGTGTGATGCAGCAGTGCAGTGTAGTGGTGCGGTGTGGTTCAGTGTGCCGTGCCTTGAGGCTGTCAAAAGTGATGAGATGGTGATTGTCAAAAAAGCATCCGAACTGTCGTCATCGTCCTCACGATCATCAGTTGTCTATCCACTGCTAACGGATAATAAAATATGAATTTGCTACCACATCCCATTCACTCATTTTATCCACAAAAACACAGATAATTGTAGGAAGAATCCATCCACGGATACATTTGGTTTTTTCGTCAAATATGTGGGCGTGTAGATAATAGGTCAAGGTGCAGTCCTGGAATGTCTTGCGTAATCCACCCCTGGTGGCAACGCCTTCACGAGAAGAAGCTCGAGAAGGTGTTTTGTTCGTCTCCCCACACTGACCAGATGCGTTGGGGTAGCTGGGAGTCCCACACTTGACCCCACCACACGCGCCAACTGCCGAAATGGAATCGAGCCCGGCGACCTCTGGATTGCAACCGGGAGGATGCAAATCATCGCAACGCGTCAGCTCCTCGGATAACGTGAATCGCAGATAACGGGGGTCGCAGACAAGAAGCATCGCGGAACTGAATGTCATTGTGCCCTCCTCTACAATAGTTGGAGGTTCCGCGTTGGAATATGAGGGCCTGGCCTTGGGCAGGTGGAGGCAATGCGCGTGGACGCGGTCTGGTTTCTTCACGGTGTGGGAGGAGCTGAGAAGCAGCCATGAAGTAATTGGCCACGATCCAAGAGGGAAGTCAGCCTGGGGGACAGGATTATCGCCAGTGGTGGTCCTGCTCGAGGAATGCTTATATGACGGCTCTAAGCAATGGAAGGGGGGGGAGTAAATCCGTCTGTAATCGGGCTGGGACCTTATTGGAAAATAGCTTAGTCTACAGCTAAATGCCACACTGACGCTGCAGGTTGCCAACAGCTTTCAGTGGCAGCCCATTTTATTTGAATGTTACACGCACGCTGAGATGGGAATTCAGCTGTGGAGTCTACTACTCATTGTGCATTTTCCACCGTGTGGCATGTATGTTTAAATGACTGGGTGGAAGCTTCAGAAAGTTGCGAAATTTGCGATATTTTAAGTCGCTAAAGTTAGGTCCTTAAATTGCATTAATATTGTAGTTTATACAATATCTAGGGGTTGCTGCTGCTGTGGTGTAAAGGTCAGCACACTGGACTTGCAACCCAGAGGTCGCTGGTTCGATTTCCTGGCGCAGCAGTTGAATCGAAGTTTCTTAAAATCCTCCACGTCTCGTCCACCTTGCAGTATAAATGTGTTCCCCACACTCATTTAATTGGTAGGTTGTGTCTGTCGGGATAACTAGTGGGTACTCCCATAGCTTCTAAGATGTTTAGCTAGTGTGGAAGAGTTGACCAACAAATACATCCTCTTTTGGAGGTCCTTCCGCCAGTAAAGGTGCGAGCAATACATTTTTTAGGTTTGCACTTTTTATCTTTCCTTTCATCTAAACACATGAATTATTTTACTGTATTTGGCAAATCAACGGCGGCCTAATGTTGAAAATTAAACCCACACCAACGTTAATTGGAATCTTTTTTTTGTTTAATTTACTGACCTGCAAAAAAACAATCATCGTGCGTGGCATTCTTGATTAGGTGCACAGAAACTAAATGATATAAATTATGCATTGCCATATGTGGTATTGCTTATGCCTCTCGAAACAAACCACTGGGTGAGCAAATTAAATCTACACCCCCCCCCCCCATGACTGCCTTCATCCACACGCCACAAGTGCCAGCCTAGACTGCCACTCTGAAAGTGCGGTCTAATTTAAGCTGTCATGTCTCATGGTCTCTAGTGTTTTCGTTGGATGATTTCCCCAGTGCCTGGAGCGTACAGAGGGAGGACAAAGAATGAATTGCGCTCTGAGGTTTATGGAGCACCAAGTGTGGCCATGCATGGGAACAGAATTTATTCTGCTGGAAAGGGGGTCGGCACAGGAAGGTGTATGACGTCACTTCCGGGTCATTCCCTAGATGGTGTGCATTGATGTAAGCGTCAACAGTGCAATAGGCTTGTTTTGGTACGTATACGAGATATAAACATGAGAGTGATTTAATGGGGGGAAAATACGAAATATAGTAGTGATTTCTGTTTTCGTGTTAATAGTGGATTATTGATCGTGGATTATTGATCATGCAATGTTGCACGGCCTTATGTGTGCATTGGGAAATATCACAATTCCACGAAACATTTTCCACGAGACATATTTTCACATCAGTTCAACATTGAGCATTGTACACGTACATATATATTTATGGTGGGAACGGGCAGTATTAACATGGCCACCTAAGTTCATGTCCGGACCACGGCTAAGATCAGTGACGAGTGGTATTCTGAACCAGCCTTGGGTACCCCTTTACCGACCTGCATTGAACCAGTGTGGATAAGTTCAGGTCGAGTCAAACCTTTGCCATGACCAATATAGAGTATGGCGAGGCCTTTATCCAGCAGAGGGTTGACAAAAGTTGTGCTTTAAAAAAAATGATACTGTAGAGAATTGTTTTAGGAGGTTTCTTTTTTGGCACTTTTGGCCAATTCCTCTTTACAGTATTCGTGTTGTGTAAGTCTCTGCAGAAGAAATCTCTTTAATTACAGACAACAGCATCAAGCTGTTAGCAAGTCATTACCGCCCTTTGTCAACGTACCACTGAATGAAAAGCCTTCCGACGCCTTGTCAGTCTCGGGGGCTGTTTAACCGTAACATCGCCACACCGGTCATTTGTGTGAAGTTGGGAGCCGAGGATCTGTTGCACTTTGCAATCACTTGGAAATCCCTGTAATTCGCGGGCTATCGATGGCTTCGCGACCGCATACGTAATTGGCAGCACCCCGCGGCCGGATTGAAAACGCTTTGCGGAGCCACAAACCACGAACGGGTACAGGTGGGAAGGGTTAAAGCGGAGCTGCACGGAAAGATATAGGTACCGTATTTATTTTTCATTTCGCAATGTATTTAAGTGTTGCTTTGCATCGGCGTACACTGGCTGTGCTGATGTAATTTGTTTCGTAGAAAAGGATTTTAATGGGATTTCAAAATCATTTAACACAGACCCATATGGCAGATTTGCCCCCATTTGGGTCTCAGAAAAAAATAACAAGTCGTAACCTTGTCGTCCGCGAAATTCTCGCCGATTAATTTAACCGCGAGTCACATGCCGCGCTTCCCCCAGTAATCTCCACTTTCTCTACGGATTAACGGAGTCGTGTGGCTAATTCCTCCCCTAATCTGTGGCACTCCACGTCAGCGCAAAATGTTAAGCGGGTTATTTGTTTAACCCTTCGCGGTGAGCCGCGGACTACAGGATCCGTGATACCATCCCCCAGTATCGACGGAGATTTTTTTTATTTTTTTTAGGCAATATGTAAGAATTATAAAAACAATACACATTGTTGAGTTGTTTATGCTTTATATCTCCAGCAACGTGTTATTATATATATGGTATATCTATTTTTTAAAATTGCCCCAAAACACATGGGTATAATCAAACATTTTTATGGATTACTATAGCTGGAAATCTAACCAAGATGTTGGCAAAATGGCAATTTCATGTCGCAAGGACAGTTTGAACATTTCATTGGTCACGAATGAAAGATGCAGCCATTATAATGCAATCAATTGTAGTTTTGGAATGCAGTCATTGCAATTCAAAAGTATTCATTACATTTGATGCGTGTTTTTTTTATAGAATGCAACCTATCAAATGAATTGTGTCTTTGTGCTGTGGACTGCTCAATATTTGCATTTCAAATATGGGACCTCTTTTTGGCCAGGACATCATGCACCTCCTATTGTCTGCCTCTTGAATTCTCTACCTCTCAAGTCACCAGTCTGCATTACACGGTTAGGAGTTTAATTTAAAGAGTGAACAGGGAGAAATGCTCGCTGTGATAGTCGTGGAGGCCCTGCTATCTTGCGATGCAACCGGGCGCTTCGAACCTCACTAATCATTACCTGATGGCTCATTCTGAGTAAGAAATCTCACCACGGTAGCACACGGCCAAACTCATTATGTCAGGTTGATGGTCAAAGCCCATGGGATATAGAATGGAAGCATCCTTCTGAAAAGCAAAAGTGACTTTGCATAAAGATGTTTATACTTTACTATCATAAATAGATTACACGAGTGCATCGACAAACACTAGACAAAGATCCCCCGTATAGCCTTAATAGACTGTTGGGGCAAGTTCTATTGGCCACCCACCCCACCAAGCTTGGGTGGCCAACACCACGCCCGGTCGCTTTTGTCTCCCCAGTAGTGATGTTTACACACCACACCAGGTACTCATTTGAGGCTGAGTCGACCTAGGGGAGGCCCGTGATCGGTTCAGATAATTGTCACCGGTGTTGGCTGTGAGCGGGAATCGCACCCGGGTTGCCGGGTTTGAAGCGCAGTGCAATAACCACTACACTACCGCTCCCCACAACAAATACACACATCTCTTGATTATCCTATGGATTGCATTTGAAAGTGTTGTTGGCGAGTACCCATTAAACCTAAAACAGCACACGAGACGGTGGTTTAACCAGAATGCTTAAATGCCGGGCTGGATTTGTCCACTACTGTTGTTCACACTCTGCACCAGGTACTAATTTTAGGCTAAGTTGATCTATGGGAGATCCGGGACAGGTCCAGGTACCACTCGCCACTGATTTTATCCACGGCTAGGAATTGAGTGCAGGTCACTGGGATCATTGTGCAGTGTGCTTGACACGGCTGCCGTCAAAGACAAAGTCACCCCGTGTAGCCTTTATAGATTGTTGGGATAAGCGCTGTTAGCGAGCGCCCATACAAGCCAGCACAGAGCAGCACACCCCGGGGGTGGTGTGGACAGCACCACGCGGGGGCCACCTTGGTGTCCCCAGCGCTGATGTTTACACACCGCACCAGGTACACATCTAAGGCTCAGTTGACAAAGCGGAGGCCGAGGACCAGTTCAGACATCATTCACCACTGATGGTAGTTGTGGCTGGAATTTTGATTTAGGTCACTGGGGTGGGTTCATAGCACGGCGTGCTAACCACTGCGCCACTGCTACACACGCGCGCACGTGGGCACACGCGTGCACGCACACACAAGGTCAGAAGTAGGAGAGCACGTCTTGTCAAGGACTGGTCCCCCATCCAACTGAAACTGCATCATAATCATTGATCATGTGCACCTGCGTGCAGGCTTGCAGGCTTTATGGGGCAGGGCAGCTGTTAGCAATACACAGGAGGCCATTCCATCTCCATAGAGGTTGTTTTTTTTTGTATAAAAAAGAGCCCCCTTTTTTCCATTGGTGCTGTAACAGTTCCCTTCATTGCTCCTTCACCGACGAGTAGGCAACCTCACACTATAATGTGTATTACAGTATTACGTTATATATTTGGCAGCAGTGTACATACCCGCTATGCAGATGAAACGGCACCGGGTAAACATTTAGATTTCCTCGGAACTGACGTTCGTAGCAGGAGGACATAAGGAACACTACGAGTGAGCCTCCTCTGCCCTTTGTGCTGCGCGATGTTGAATAGGAATCCAGGGCGCTCTTGCGAACGAGACTTGCCCAGTTCACTTGGCGTTCTCACGCGGGTCGAACAACGTGGATGTAGCTGCGGCTTGCTCAAAGGGGTCTCTCCAGGCGTGTGTCTGTGACGCGTCGCATCACGTGTCCGTCTCGACACACCGCGGCTCACGGAGCTGCTCAAAGAACTTCCTTCTGCAGGACACATTCTCATTGGGTGTCTTGAGACGCGGTTAGCATGCGGATTATAATCTGTAAGTCAAAAATGTTATTGTATGCCACTGTTACAAATATGACGCGTGGAATTAGCATACTGTTAATTAGACTATTAGTATTAATTGAGTCGTACATGTTGCTGACATAATTCAAACTGTTTGGTAGAAATCATTGCATTTGAGTGGAATGTGTTTCAATCACCCTCCGTTGAATTGAAATACAACTGCAGGGAGATATTAAACGCTTTGCGCTTAATAATGAATGACGCCTTTTAGAGATTACTTGATTCTCATAACTCAGCACGCAACCTAATAGCAAGCTAGTAGTTGCAATGTATTGTTTCGTGAGGGTTCACTATGACTTGCTTAGCACTTCAATATTCCTGCAGCACCACAGCGGCCAGATGGCTGATGCTTATGAAATGCACCAACTGCATGCTCTATGAGCCAGATTTAAATTGAATATTTGCTCGTAGTTTAACCAAACTTAATTACAGCCGCATAATTGGTTTTCACAACCGTTTGCAATACCTGCACATGTTCTCAGAGGCTTGCAGCAGCAATGCGTGCTGCAGAGATTTGCTCGCAAATCTTTGCATTAATCCTCACCGATCGTGACAACACCTGCACCCTGTTACAGGTGCATGCTACGATCGTCTTGGTTCTTTCGGTAAAGTCACGTAGAAGGGAAATAATGAAATAATAATAAATTAAACAATAAAATATTTCTCACGACGTTTCGGCCACAGCGCAAGCAGCCGTCTTCAGGTGAAGAACAGGTCTGTTGGAAAGACAGCGTCTGACCTGTTCTTCACCTGAAGACGGCTGCTTGCGTTGTGGCCAAAACGTCGTGAGAATTATTATATTATGTTTTATTTATTTTTAATTTTATTATTTCCCTTCTACGTGACTTTACCGAAAGAACCAAGAAGATGAATCCCTGCAGTCACGAAAGCTTTAAAATTATTTTATTATGTTTTATTTTTATTATTTTATTATTTCCCTTCTACGTGACTTTACCGAAAGAACCAAGAAGATGAATCCCTGCAGTCACGAAAGCTTTAAAATTATTTTATTATGTTTTATTTTTATTATTTTATTATTTCCCTTCTACGTGACTTTACCGAAAGAACCAAGAAGATGAATCCCTGCAGTCACGAAAGCTTTAAAATTATTTTATTATGTTTTATTTTTATTATTTTATTATTTCCCTTCTACGTGACTTTACCGAATGAACCAAGAAGATGAATCCCTGCAGTCACGAAAGCTTTAAATCGAAAGGTGCTGCAATGTCTCTGGCGGACCGCATCTTTTTTTTGACCGCAACCATTCCCATCACGCGTTCCTCCTTGCACGCACGCACGCACGCGCGCTACGGGCAACATTCCCAAGCCGCGTCAATGACCACGAGTGCGGTGATTAACGGGGGTGGGGGGAGTCTGCCTGTTTTGTTGTGGTTTCACCGAGACTTAATAAGACGAAGTCACGATTTTTTGTTGTTGATGCTATGCCTGGTATAATACTAAACATTGAGATATCGGTGTAAAGCTTTCGTGACTGCAGGGATTCATCTTCTTGGTTCTTTCGGTAAAGTCACGTAGAAGGGAAATAATACAATAATAAAAATAAAACATAATAAAATAATATAATTCTCACTTATATTATTTTATTATGTTTTATTTGTATTATTTTATTATTTCCCTTCTACGTGACTTTACCGAAAGAACCAAGACGATTGAGATATCGTTTTGCAAAGAAAGCACGTTCGCTCATGCTGAACGAGAGGGCTTATTGAGACGCAATTCCTCTCTCTCTTACTTACTGGGAGATGAAAAAACCCTATATCCATGTGCACGTACAAAAAGAATGAACAAAAAAAGATCCCCATTCTGTACTCTAAGTGGGGACTTAATTGATGCCAAGATGCTTGACAGCTGAGCCCTTATTGGGAACAGCTTGCAGACTTGTGTTAGATTGGTTTTGCAGTCTGTACCCTTGGGCTTGCCTGAAAGATCAGGAGGCCGAAGGTTTGGTTGAAGATGACATGCTTTCTCATATCCCCGTTCGTTTGCGTTTACCTAAATAAATCCACTCGCGCGTTTGACCACCACGTGCGAATGTGCGCATTTACCACCAGATGCCTCTTTAAAATACAGAAAAGTCGTGGAGCGGTGGCACAGTGGTCGGCACACCGCACTAATTATTCAGCGGGTGCTTTTCCACGCGACCTTCACCAGAGAGCACCAGATACACAACAAAAGTAAAAATGCATACGTGTGTCAATGTTGTTGTGAGCGAACGTCAGCCCCAACGTAGCCACAGAGCCGTGTGACAGCCTCCTCCCTCTCATCCAGCAAGTCCGCCCGGCACAGCTGGATGACGACGGTGCGCCAGCGCAGAGGTCGCAACCGGGTACCCGATACCCGTACCCTACCCGATACCCGGCTACCCGCACCCGGCCGGGTACGGGTACGGGTACCCGTTTGCGACCCTGGTGCGGCCGGGTACGGGTAGACCGTGAGTCACTGGTGAGTCACCGTTTGTCACTCATTTCCCAATTTCTTGTCTCTTCTCACAATTCAAGTTCCTAGAATCAATCCACCCGCGCCTGCAACATGGCTTCATCCCAGAGGTCGCAATCAGGTACCCGATACCCGTACCCTACCCGTACCCGGCCGGGTACGGGTAGGGTACGGGTACCCGTTTGTGACCCTGGTGCGGCCGGGTACGGGTACGGGTAAGCAATCAAACCCCGTTTGCGACCTCTGCGCCACGGTCTCCTGCCGCCCGCATTCACACAGCGGGGCTGTCGCGTAGAAGTGCGATGGCCCATCGATGTTCGGAAGAGGCACGCACCTTGTCCCGGTCACACCGCAAGCGGCTCAACCGAATCCACAGGCGCCTTGGGAGGGACACCGCATCACGAGGCCACTTCTCGGCCATGGCTGGCGAACGACATCCGAACCGGTCCTGCCACACCCCCCCCCCGCCGCCGCTGCCTCCCCTTCACCAACCCGCAGTGTGACCAGCATTGTGAAGTATTGTCAAGTAACCCCCGTGGCCGATATGGTGTGGGGAGGATTTCATTCAACGGTGGATTGACGGAGGGCTGTTTATCAATTAATTTGACACATTTCTCAATGCTATGCCCAATGTGGTTCTTCTCTTTTGAGTGTGTGCCAAGTTTGATCGAATGAGTGATACAATTGCAAGCGGTGTGGTGACAGATCATAGCGCGGGAGTGCTTCGTAATCTTTGGAACCTGCAGGGTTAGAGGAAAAGTTTAACAAATGAAGGTTTGAAGGTTAAAAGGTACCAGTGATGTACAAGGTTGGCTGATTCAACGTGTGAAAAGCTTTCACAGCAAAGTCTGTCTCCAGTGATTGTGCAAAAAGTTGAGATAAACACAGCCTTTCAAACGTATGACTGTGCCCTCCTCCGCCTTTCATAGAGAAGTGAAGGTACTTCGCAGATTTGTGTTATTGATGTCGCCTCTTGGAGCTGAGAGTGTTTTTTGGCACGATGAGAACACTGATCCAAGACATCAGTCAGCGGCTATGAAATCAAAAGAAGGAAATCTGCTGGTCTGTGGCTCGGTTCCCTTTCTTTAAGACGAGATGGTATTTCAGAAGAACATTGGCAATACACTCCCTTGGACTCATTTTGTATGGATATTTGTAAAGTCATAACTTTACTCTAGGCCAGTGGCTCTTAACATGGCCAGATTTTTTTCGACGGTAAATCATCAAAAGACAAATTATGCGCGGGCACGTAAGTAACAACTTACTTTGTTTAATCAAACCCCTATGTATGTATTAACATTATACATTTTTTACGATTAAGAACCAGAGGTTCAAGGCTGCAGTACAGGGTAAGAACCACTGCTCTTGGCTATCGAGGTGATGATTAAGGGCAGCGTACAAGTTAATCAGCAACTAAAATGATTCGATACAGGTCAGTAAAAGACATCATATGTTCATGCTATTCTATTGTTACTTTATTCTTTTTCATTCTGAGTGAAGCATAGCACCCACAAATGACATTTGGAGGTGAGTAATTCCAATTGCAAATTAATTCAACCATTTATGCCTCTGGGATTCATGAAAAAAAACGAGTACAATTTTATGGAAAGTCAAGAGTGTGGTAGTCCTATGGGGAGGCTGGTCCCTGTCAAAGGAGCAGTGTTTAACCTCAGCCAGGACAGTCTGGAATGCGGTCCCCGGAATTATTGTTGTACCTCACATCCATCTCACCTTATTTTAGATTTTATTTATTTCAGCAAGAAGGACCCAATAAGCTGCCAGCTATTATTTCCATCCGCATCATCATGATACTTATTTTAACCCCATAGGATTTTGGGAATGTAGAGCACTACATTACAGGGGTTTTTTTATGGATAGGCATGCCTTATAATCCAGTGTTAGTGCATTATGCCAAATATTCCCTAATCCAAGTCAGACTGGAAATGAGCTGGAAAATATCGATAAAGAAGTGAAGCCCTCTCTGCAAAGGAGTTTCGGGATTTCGACCAATGGCTTTGAAAGAGAAAAAAAAGAAATGAGCTCAGCTAAAATTCTCTCTCGAGCGTGGAGACACATTTTACTTCGACGGCCTAGCTACCTTGACTATTTATTATACTGTTAAAGTGTACCGAAAATTGTCCTTGAGCTTTAATACAAAAAAAATCTCGACCTTAAATTTATTGGAGAACCAAGAATGAGTGGATCTGAATATGCAGGTCATAATCAAACAAATTTATATCGATGGGGAATGCCACATTAATTTGACTTTCATAGATGAATCATAGGACATTCTGGACGTGAATGCTGCAAAGCACTTCGTGAAATGTGGCACGCACGAAGCAAATGCTCTCACGGGAAATGGTGGATGCCACTGTCAAAAAATACCGCGTAAGAGATTGTACACGCCACCATTAAAGACAACACTCTCACGTGGCAAAGGGACATAGCATTTACAACACAGCAACTGGCCATCGCTCAGTCATCGTAGCTGTGAAGATGGGGATTTGAAGGCTGCTGCTGTATGTCAAATATCTTCGGCTCCTCAGTGGTGTTCTATGGTCATGATGATCAGAATCAGCCATGGTCAATTCACTGCTGGATTCATACGAATGAAGCCAATATCGTTGTCTTTCTCCGCTCAAGTGAGCGTGGAGGAGCACTTATCTCCGTGGGTGTCTCCGTGTCATTGTTGGAAATTACGCGCAAATGTGGCAGAATGCATTCCATCCATAGCACGACCACTGCTGGATACTCCACAAAGCGATGCTCGTTTTGTCAACTCAGATTTGAACTGACAACATTCCGGTTGTGATTTTTCAGCACTTTGTCCACAATTCTACTTGGATGAATATAAATGGTGTGCTCGAATTTGAACGGAGGACCTAATTTGTTTATATACTCCTTAGCGTAATTATAAAAATATATATACGGTACAATTTCACAAAAGCCGACTCTCACATGTCTGCCCTGACCAATGAGCCAAACACACCCGGTGCAGTGTTTATGCATGATGGTGTACATGTATGTGTTTTTAATGTGTTCACAAATCTGACCTTTTTATATATTTCCATGTATTATCTCAGATATCCACGTCCGTCTCCACGGAGTCAGATATGCGATGCCGTGCTGTATTTGTGATTTAAGAAGGGGGAAAAAAGAATCTCCGTAAACACAGGTATTGGGAAAATGCCCTTGCACAAGAGTGTCCCTTGCCTTGTATTATTCAATCCAAGCACCTCGATGTGACAGCACGTGGGTATGTGTTGAGTTTTAAGGTTCGCCAGGATGTTTGTGGCGAGTGGATTGCTTCTAGATTTGAAGCTTTCGTGACTGCAAGGATTCATACTCTTAGTTTTTTCGGTAAAGTCACGTAGGTAAAAAATGAAATTAAAATTAATAAAAAATGAAATAGTAAAAAATCACGACGTTTCGGAGGCAACACAAGTATCCGTCATCAGGTGGGACCGAGTGGATTGCTGGCCAGTCGTCTGATGGAAGCTCAAATATGTTGTGACACAACTGGAGGTGGCTGTGTTTGCTGACAACGGCAGGGGCATTTGGAAGTGCGATTTTTGGCGCGAACCAAAGGAAGCATGGAAAACGAACACGGCCTCAAAAGCGATAAGGAGTTCGTAATTATTTCCTTTTCACTCGGAGAAAATGTGGTGCTAAGTATGGCAATTGGCTAGGCATGAAAAAATGAATTGTATTCATGAAACAGATATGATTGTCATGTGGACACTCTATTAAAATACAGTAAAATTATGATTGTGTATATGTGTTTAATTAATATTGCACCCTTCTGAGTTAAATGATGTAATTTTTATGGACGTAACAAAACACATATGCAATATACATTTTTTTTTTCACAAAGCTTTAAGATTTTGGTGATTGCATACGTTTCTATTTTGGTTACTGCAAGAAGTGAAAATCCTTATCTGGAAAACTATTATTTGTCCTCTATCATGAAGATGAGATCTTGTTTGCTCCCGAGTTATTGAGATTATTTTCATGCTTTTTTTGTTTAAAGGTGCTCAAAAGGTAATGATTTCCTCTTCAAGTTTAATATTTGTATTTTTTACCATCTCCATGGAGTGACATTAGAAATAAAAGTTAAAATCGGGCAAGCAATTTCATGGAGCCATTTAAAACCAAAGATTATCCCTGCGATGGCAATTTGATTCACGCGACAGTTGCTAAAATTCCACGACTAATTAGTTTTTTTTGTTTAAAGCCTTGCTCCCAACTTGCCGGTATGTCCTCAACAACAAAACGTCATTGTTCACCAAGGTCAACAAGAGAGAGAGAGAAAAAAAATGGATTCACACGGAAGATGACAACATTCTAAGCGACACCCACAAAAATGACTCGCAAGGCTGAATCTCGGGCTGATTGATCTATATTGGTGCACCTCCTAACAGGCACACGATTGGCTGACAGGATTGCTCTGAGGCACTGTGAATGTAATTGAGGTGCCGTGGTGCACCCATGCAAGTAAATGTGTTATCTGCTCTGGTAGCAAGAAAAAAAAATACAATCCAAACTTCAAATAGCGTTGTGCATCACGCAGTCACGCAGCAAAGGCGAGTATTTTCTGCGGCTGACTTGAATCGGAACATAATTATAAAGACCTATTGCATTCTCGCATCGTTGTTCCAATTGTGTCGAGACTATTGGTCGGCTTATGATGCAAATGAGGTTATATAATTGTGGAGCAGTGCCGAAGCACACCAGCTGCTTTAAAGTGGGCGTTAAAGATTCACGCCATTATTCCTAGATCCGTGCCATTGTGAGGCCTGTCACAATAAAGAATGTTACATTGATTGTAAGATATGTTGTCCTGCCTTGCAGCACTGTGTACATGGCCGACTAGGCAAGTGCAGTAAGGACATTTAGAGTTGGTAAGTGACTGCAATTTTGCTGATTTTTCACCTGGTGCTAATGGCTCATATCATGGATTAGCAAGACATTATGTGATTTGTGGGCTTAGCTGCCCATCACCAACCCGCATAAAGGTGAAGTATGGTCAAAACAACCCCGGTGTAAGGAGGCCCTCATTCAGCAGTCGACTGACAAAGAGGTCTCAGGGTTTAAAGCCACATTATTTCCAACTGAAAGAACAGTTAAATACGTTCACAAATTGTAAAGGTTAATAGCATGTTGACGATTTTCTGCGATGCATTTTCGAGTGCTGTTTTAATAACATGATAAAATATCTCTCTGCTGGACAAGACTTGATCCACTTCAATGCTCATATTTTCCATTAAAATTAGAAATTCAATTTGCACACTAACTCAAAAATCGATTAAGTTGAATCTCATTTGTGAGCTGGGTAAAAATGTTCTTGCACCACTGGTGAATGCAAACTGTCTCTATGTAATTTCAAGGGATCTAATAATTTAAATATAATTATCAAGACTAATCACAGACAAAACTAGAACAGTCAACATCCAAAAATCTAGGCCAACAGGTATCTAATTTTAGACTGACTGCAACCTATGGATTTAAATGCCAAGAGGAGCACACTCATTAAATTAATTTGACCAATTAAAAAAACTCATAATTAACGAGCATAAGAATGGTTAGTGAATAGAAAGTGGTGGGGTGGGGGGGGATGTTATATAATGCAAACATCGAGCAAATAGTTTGAAACCACAAAAAAGAGTGGATCAAGCAAGGGGATAAATATGAAAAGAGATGGAGATGTTAAAATACAGATTGAATACACGGGACTCTGTACAAAGATGTGGAAAATAATGAGAAAAAGAATGGGAGAACACAACACGAACATGATTGAAGGCATCACAGCGAGCAATGAGAGCGTGAAAGCGGCACAAGGAGGTGGATGATTGACATTTCACAAATTGTAACCTGGAGGGAGCAAGATGGAATCATAACTCTTGATGTGGATAGAATCTTCAAAATTAGTGGAATGATTTTGAGCAGATATCAATAGAGCAAAACAAACCCATATAGCACAAGAAAGCAGGCTATCTTTCAAATCTAACAGACGATCTTGCAAATGTCAAACTTGCTCTCACTAACCCAGGACTAAAAAATAATTATGTTTAGAAATACTGAAAAAAAAAATGTTGGAAAAAATCTGACAGCCACACTGAGATTCCATGATGAAAATACCAAAATCATACTACGATTAAAAACAATCTCTGCCTTGAGTTGCCTGCCTGGCTGCTGAGTGGGTACCTCTCCACCCCAACAACAGTTTGATTGTTAGTGGCTGCGGGCCCATTGCCACTCGAACTATCCGGTGAACCTGCGAGACGGGATTGTCCGTGCATACGAGAGATTTCAGGATGTGCTGCCAACCATCATCCAAAATACAACTCGGGACCTGAAAGCCACACCCCCCCCCCCCCCCCCGAAAACGGAGCACCATGGCAGGGCCGCGGGAATCACTGAGTTCGACCAGGAGACGACTTTGAAAGAGATACATCTGATGAGGAATGTTGTCCTTGAGTTGTGTCGAAGTAAAAGTAGTCCTGGTACTTTTAAATCAACCCTCATATAATACCGACTGACATGGTTAAATTTAAATTGCTCGAACATTTGAACATGTGCCCTTATTAAAGCAATTATTGTGCCAGAATATTCTTAAAATTCTAGAGAATGTGAAAAAAACCCATCACAATACTATCATCTTGGTGTTTTATTACGCAAGAAAGCGGATTACTTTTAGTGCTCCGAGTGCAGGAGGATTGTGAGAAGAAGATGACAATGAACGCCGGCTCCGATTCTTAATTGCAATGCAATGGCTTCTCTACTCATTCTTATTAATTGGTGAGTTGTAAAAGGTGACTCGCTTCCCCCCCCCCCCCCCATGTTGTTTACAGCGATTTTGGAAGATTGTTTTGTCCGACAAATTAGATGGAGAGAAACAAAAGGTATCAACATTAAGGGCGAAAGCACAAACCAACTAACAACATGATAATTACACTGTCAGATAGGAATTAATTATAGGATGTGTTACAATAACGTGAAAAAGTTGGGTGCAAAGTTGTGCTCAAGATACATTATGCGCAAAGACAAAATAAAGTAGACAAGGTTCGCTCAACGGTTTGAGATAACGATTGGTTGGACACAACTATAAAACACAGGAGAGTATGTGCACCTTGGGTGGAAATTGAACTGAGATCAAAATCATGAAATAAAGATAGTGATGGGAGAAGGTTGGAGCACTTTTGGAAATGTGTGAAGAAATAATAAATGTTTTATTCAACGTGTATTAACTGCTATGACATTGATCAGAATGTACGTGTGCGTGTGTGTTGAACTTCTTTCGCACCGTGCGTAGCCAACCGTGCTAATCGGAGGTGCGGGGGAATTACGGACATTGACGGAAAAAATTAACCCGTAAAAACAAAGTTTTTCACTATAAATCCTTTATATGCGTGGCGGCTAGAGTCCTCTCGTCCTCTGGCTTGAGATGGCTGCCACCTATGGGTCAGATGATTGCCTGCCACCATTAAGCAATTGGAAATTAAATATCATTTTTTTTTTCCTAAAAAGTGTAAAATTTTGGGAAAAAAATTTCACGAAAATAAATTGTCACGCACAACGAGTCTGTGTGCAAAATGTCAGCTCGATTGGATCATGGAAAGTGTGTTAAAAAACGACCGAAAGATTTGCACGGTCGTAAGCGCGCAAGCAAGCAAGCAAGTGAACTTAATATAAAGGATTTAAAAAGATGGAGCAGTGGCTTTAAATTCCACATAAAGGCATGTAGGGATGCATGCTTGAGATTACACGAGAGACAGAAAGTGGAACGTTTGGACTACAGCAGAGGTGCGTAACCTGGGGTGCACGCACCTCCTGGGGGTGCGAGGCATGGTCAGATCTTTTTTTGAGAAGGTAAATCATTGAAACGCACATATTAAGCACGGGTACTTAAGTACAAACCACTAATTTGTTTAATCAAACCCTATGTATTTATAAACACTGTCAATGTATCTAACGAATGAGAACCACATGGGTGCAAGGCTGCAGCAAAGGTTAAGAAGAACCGCTGGGCTAGAGATACACACACGGGTTAAATGCGACATTTTCACTGCTGACACAAGTTGGCTTTGCCAGAGCAGCGTCGCTAGAGGAGAGGAGATGGCTGGGGGACAAGCATAACGATGGAGGAGTGCAACGTGTCTGCGGTCGACGCATACCCAAGAGATGGAGCAATGAAATGAGCTCAATTGCAGGACCGTGAGAGATGGCGGTGGCTTGGGGAGGCCTTCATCCACTAGTGTACTCATTATGGCTGATGATGATGATGTTGATGATGAATTTTAGAAACGAAAATTTAGTATATTGATTATTTGGCTGCTATAAATATCCACGTGATAAACGTTGAGCTATCATTTGTGTTGGCCAGGTCACGTCAGTAAAATAAGCTAATAGCTCAGTGGGCTTTACCTGGGAAAATAAAATAAAATTGTTTAGATGTATTTGTATATATTTCATAGATGCCCCTGGTGCACATCTGTAAAACAAAGCTTCATAGCTCATCGGACTTCTCCAGGATATAAAGATTCAGATTTTTATTTGATTCAAACTGGGTCATTATGAACACTGCAAAAATATAATCGTAGCTGTATTTGTTAGAATCATATCGTAATATTAGTGGTTCATGCAAATATAACAATTAAAAAAACTATCTATGATCGTCTTTTATAGGCAATTCACCACAGAGTGGCACAGTCGTCCCCCTATCGTTAGTTTGAAACTTGTCAATGGATTATTCCACAGCAAGGGCATCCACACAAACCCTTGGGCAATGAAGCGTGGATGGAATGTTCCACTTCTGTGTGTGGGTGCTAAGTGAATAGTCATTGGGTTATATTAGCATATAGTATACATGTAGTTAACATCGACCTCATATGACCCTGCTAAAATGAAGAAGCTGATTGGCTCCAGCCTAGTATAACCTGGCCCTTTGCTGAATATCTCCAATCTCCGATAAACCCTTTGCCATCAAACTCGTTTTAGTAAAGTAATTTTAGAATCGTGAGTCGGTTAGATTAAAGCATATGTTTTTTGGTGTTTCTGAATTTTCTTATGCAGTATTAGAGGGTGATTTTGGGATATTTAGAATTGATAGGAATTATATGGGACATATGCCAATAATACAATTTATTTCACTCGAGGCATGCACATTTGACAACGATATAATAAGTGGGAATATTACAATTCTAAAGTGCTGTTAAATAAAACAGTAGTTTGTCTTAATTATATAAACACAATGGGATTTCCCCCCAAAAAATGTCGGCCAATAATTATTTGTCTCCCATATTTTGATTAAAATGTTTCACTGTTGATCAAGCTTTCGTTTTGACAAATATGGCAAGCATTGTTTTCTTTTTTAAAGAAAGTCATCAATGGAAGGTCAATCGGGTTTTTAAGAGTTGTGATTAAACATTACTGCTCCATTAATTTTAATATTTCATATACAGGCTGCATGCATACCAAATGTGGGAGTGTAAGTGTAATTAAAAAATAAGATGACAGATGTGCTTTAATATCAAGCATGTCGAACAATGCATTGGGCGCAAACAATGCTTGTGTAGTGATCCACTCCGAGACACGAGGATTAGGAGGCACTCTAATTATTGCAGCCTTCACCGGGTACAGGGGTAACTACACTTCAGTCAGGACAGCCAACAGTCTGCGTGACTAACAACGCCGAGAAGGTGAACACAGTGACGAAGACTCCAGCAGTCCGACGGGATCCCACTCCAGACAACAGCCCCGAACCTTTGCCTGGGGTCTCCTTTTATCCGCCCAGCGTGGCCTCTATCACCTTTCCGCTACATCCCTCTCTCTGGCTTGTCACGTGACCTGCTGACAGGCAGGGCTGCTGCAACCGCAGATCCCCTTTTCTGCCAGCAACCGGCGCTATGCTCCATAGTGACCCATTCCATGTCACTACACTTGTAAAGTAACCTTATACATCACGTGAGTAATCTGTATAATCGCATGCAGCCTTTTGCACACGCTAACCGACCCGTGGAAGTTGTGATTTTTGCACCAGCCTAGATTCGACTTGGAATAACTGCTCAGACAGCCATGAGCCTATCCAGGCATTAATACCCGGGGCAGCACACAAGGGGAAAGCGCTTAATTTTGAAGGGATGGAGAAGAAAGGGGCTTGCGAGGAGGAGAAGGAGTAGGAACGGGGTGGCTGGGTTCTATCGCTTCTGGCGAGATTGGCATTAAATACCGTTTCTATAACCATGATGGCTACCTTACAAACTCCTCAGAAGTGCTGCAATGGATTACTCTGCCATCACCCTTTGTACCTAGACTGCTGTAGCAGCTGTGGTGAAGCTGTTGGCTTCAAGTCGCGGTAGGTGCTGGTTTCATGACGAGTGTATGTACAATTGTATCCGTCCATTGCTCTCCATGCTTGATAAGAATTGATACGTATGCCGCCGTATATCGCGCAAGTATCCTCAATACTATTAACACACTTTTATTTTGAGCTTTCTGTACACGTTTGTATTCTGTGAGTAACAAAACATTATTAACTGTATGCTTGACAGGCTTTCAAGGGCAATATTTTCCATTGACAATTCGGTATAGGTGGATGTAAATAATGCTTTCACGTGGAAATTAATGAGCTACATTGAAGATAGTGTCAGGTTCGTCTGTGCTTGTGGAACCCTTTCTTTTGAGAACATCAATCAGGAATTATCACACGATTAGGCATGATTTCGCTTGGCTTCCTTTGGACACGAGAAGCACGAATATCTACCCGAATGCTAATTGATATATTTGTGAATCTAAATCGGAGTGTTCTGAATGAGCATTTGGCGCAGCGCTTATTGCCATCAGCATAGCAAACACCGCAATGCCATTGCATAGACCATTAATTATCTACGTAGCATTACTTCCCGGGATGATTTTACACGCGCTATAAACCACGCCCCTTTGCTAATTCATTGCTGGATGAAAACCTCCCTATGGAACGTCAGCTCTGGGGGTTGTTTGACCATACTTGACTATGGTGACGTCAGCTCTGGGGGTTGTTTGACCATACTTGACTATGGTGACGTCAGCTCCATGGCACAATGTCAACCGAGAGGATGGGTACAAACTCAGCAATCATTGGAAAGATGTCATCAACCACTTTGGGTCATGACTTGTGTTTTTTCTTGTTAAGGGAGCACAGGTCAAGGCATTACTTGATTTGTGTTTTCTTGTTACCTTACCCCAGGGCACATATGCCCCATGTTCCATGCCATCGCCGGAGTGCTTGTGCGACGCCTACTTTTTGAAGCCTTTAAAAGCGGTCGCCTTCTGTGACCTTCACCATTTTTCCTCCTGCAGACGATCGCTTGTGTTGTGATGGAAACGTCGTGGTTTTTGTTTTATTTTCATTACATTTTTATTATTTTTATTTGCTTTATCTTTCTATCTACGTGACTTTACCGAAACAAAGAATATGGCATCATTCAGTTGCTTTGATCCAATGGCATGTCGTATTTCATCTAATTTTGGCCCATTGCATTATAATGGTGCATTGGTTGGTAGGGGTGTATGATTAATAGGACATCATTTTAAATTTATATTCTGTATCTGAAAAGTGGAGCCAGTTTGCCAAACAATATAATTGCTGTTTAATTCAACAATGTCAGTGCCAATTTTTAGTCAATGCCAGTTCTAGTCCAAGTGTAGTGACATCGCTGGATGGCACCACGCTGTAAGTGCAGTGCAGGCCCTACAGGATACGGTGTGTGGGTGCCGACCTTAGGGGAAGGCCGTGTGAGGCCATGGTACTCTAGTTGACCCGGGGGGACACGTGACTGGCTAAGATGAAACAGAGGCTCCCAAGAGGGGGCTAGGGGTGGTCACGTGATTGGGACCCAGGTCCTTCCCGATGGTTCTGGAATTGGGACGTGGCCAAGGGTAGGCTTCGGCAAGGTAAGGTAATTGTACCCTTTTTACCGGGTAAAAGGGTAAAGGTAAAGGGTAAAGGTGTCGTCATGCCATGGGGTAAGGGTAAAGGGTAGGGTAAAAGGTAGGCTCGTTGCTTTTTACCTTTTACCTTACCTGCTAAAGGGTAAAAGGTAGGGTACAGTGATTGTATTGTGGTAAGGTAAATGGTAGGGTAAAGGTAGGCTCGTTGTTTTTACACTTTTACCTTACCTTGCCGAGGCCTACCAAGGGAGGAGCCGGCCACGCCACAGAGAATATCAGCCGGGTCCCGAGAGGGACCGGGGTTGTTGTTCATCCCGGGAAGAAACCCTTCGTCGACGATGTACGTCCTACGAGTCTTCCAGCACGTGGACCCGGGCAGATGCTGTTGGTCCCAGGTCCGTAGTAACTGTTACGTGGTGACTAGTGTAGTTAGCCGGGTGGTCACCACCCTAGGTTGTTGTTGTGTTAAGGGGAAAGTTTACTCCGTGTGTTGGAACTAAATCAATGCGCTGCCTCCAAGTTGAAGTCTGCGACTCAGTTGAACCCACTACACAAGTCATTGTCCACTGCCCTTAAACCCAGCTCTTCATTCCGACCAATCAACACACAAGTGCAATGAATGGGCAATTCCATAAACGTATTTGACTATTTACTTCATGTCTCATTTGAATATTCTTCCACACGAGCGAAAGGTGCTGCTCATGTTTTTGGGGCAATTTGGACTTTTCTTTTTGCTTACGATCGGCTTCTCTGTTTGTATGGGCCAGTGACCGACTGCTGACAGCTCACCAAGTGGCGGCAGTAATCTGGTGGGTGGGTTTTCATTTCATTTTCCACATTCATTTTATCAACCCCCTAGAGGAACGACGCCGGTGGTGGCTATAATATCAGGTCAATCCTTACACGGATTTGAATTCACACATTTCATTCCCAATACAGTGTTTAGGAACGTCCATCCATTTACCCAAACCAAGGCCATTAACCATGCCTGTTGATTAAACCCACGTACAGCAAGAGCGCCCTTGCAGTGGCTTGCCATATTAATTATCGCGCTCTAGAAGCTGCCGTTGGTATCGCTACGACAGCATTTTACGATCACACGACACCAAACGTTGAAACGACAATTCGCAAGCGCTGCGGTGCCACAACTCTGGCTCTGCCAGTAAGTGGGATATTCCTATATGATAATCGGCCTTGGGGGAGGGGTGGGGGGGGAGGTGGGGAATGAACCAACCATAGAGCCGCGCAGTTTGCCTTATGAATATGTAGCAGTGGGTGGTGCATCATTGCTGCCGACTATCGGCTTAGCTCCCTCCGCCGCTGCCGCTTGCTGCCGTGCTGCACAGCGAGAAGATAGCAAGAGGGTTCGGCGCGCGTGTGCGCACAATGGCTCGGCGAGGTGAGTGACCACGGCTCTCCTTTGATGTTGTCCGCGCGCCTGTTGTGATCTTTCGGCGTCGTGGTTTGTCGGCGAGGTGACCGGCTGAGTTGCGAGAGGGTTGCCGCTGCTCTTGACGCACCGCCGCTGCTGACAGCAGCAGCAGCAGCTCCTGGCTGCGCGTATGGCGATGTTCGCATTGCCTCCGTGTGCTGTTGAGAGTGATGGTAAACGCGCGTGCGTGCGTGCATGTGTGTGTGTGACCGCAGATGATGAATGGTGGTGGTGTGTGCCGAATGTTTGTGTGCTGCTGCGGATGTATGCGTGTTGAACTTCTTTCGCACCGTACGTAGCCAACCGTGCTATTCGGAGGTGCGGATGATTTATGCATATCCGTGGCTCTGGGTACTGGTGATGCATGTGTGTGTGTATGTGTCTTTGTTTTTGTGGATGATGCGTACACCGATTTGTGCGTGTGTTGTGCTGATGTGTTTCGGTGGTGTGCATGCGTGTTCATGATATGTGAGTTTTTGTAAATGTGTATTTATGTACGTGTTGAAGTGTGGTAATCTGTGTGTGTGTGTTTACCAGTATGTAGATGTGTGTGTGTGTGTTTACTAGTATGTAGATGTGTGCGTGTGTTTACTAGTGTGTATGTGTTTACTAGTATGTAGATGTGTGTGTGTGTGTTTACTAGTGTGTAGATGTGTGCGTGTGTTTACTAGTGTGTATGTGTTTACTAGTATGTAGATGTGTGTGTGTGTGTTTACGAGTATGTGTGTGTGTGTGTGTTACGAGTATGTGTGTGTGTGTGCTGGTACTGTGGAGTATAGATAAAAAAAACCCTGGATATGAAGACGTACTTGCGTATGATTTCCATTTATTTTTTATAACCAAAGCATTTGTTTGGAAGATTTAAATACTGTACTGTTGCTGCTTTCTTTAAATGCAGTGAACGTGTTTCCGATATACAGCATATCGCTTATAAACAATGCAACCATCGTCTTGCTGTCTGTAATGTACCCTTCTTGCATAATATATTACTTGAACTCTTCGGTTTGTCGCAGCCAACATTTATAATCGATTCTTGGGTTCGGCCAGGGTCACGATCTGTCCACATTTGTGTCGTCAAGACCCTTCACCACCCCGACAGAGCCAAACGCATGCAACAAGCCACGCGTACAAGCGTCCACCAACAAACGCGTTGTCTCTCCGTATGAAGGACAACTGCATCTATCTATGGTTCTTTCGGTAAAGTCACGTAGATAGAATAAAGTGAATAAAAATTCTAAAAAATAAATAATAATAAAACACTAATGCAGACTGTAGCCTGGTTCTAAATCGGAGTGTACTGGTAGTCTATAATGTAGACTGTAGCCTGGTTATTAAGTTTGGTGAGTGTACTGGCAGTCTATAATGTAGACTGTAGCCTGGTTATTAAGTTTGGTGAGTGTACTGGCAGTCTATAATGTATACTGTAGCCTGGTCATTAAGTTTGGTGAGTGTACTGACAGTCTATAATGTAGACTGTAGCCTGGTTATTAAGCTGGGTGAGTGTACTGGCAGTCTATAATGTAGATTGACAACTGCATCGGTGACGAGGAGGGGAATAAAAATAACGACGGTGATGATGATGATAATCCTGAATAATAATAAACAAACACCCGTACGTGGCATGTTCAGGAGTTTCTCCGAGTTATCGATGCCCCATGCACAACAGCCGTCTCCGGCTGCTGGTGGGTTGTGGAAATCGTCAATCGCCGCCTTCGCTGCGCTCTGAGCCCCGGGGCTCAGGACGTTCGCGATGTGAATGCTACACGAATGTGAATTCTTCGAACACATTAGCATCTTTACGTGGCAGAGTAAGTAATAATAATGATGTGCGTGTCTGTGTGTCTCTGTGTGTGTGTATGTGCCATTGGCTGCGGATGTGGGGTTGCGGAATGCGCTTTGCTTTGGCTCGGCAAAGCCGGCAGCGTGCACGCCTGCGGTGATTGCATGCGCGTGTGTGTGTGCACGTGTGTGTGTGCATGCGTGTGTGTGCGCGTGTGTGTGTGTGTGCATGCTTGTGTGTGCGCGTGTGTGTGTGCATGCTTGTGTGTGCGCGTGTGTGTGTGCATGCTTGTGTGTGTGCATGTGTGTGTGTGCGCGTGTGTGTGTGCATGCTTGTGTGTGTGCACGTGTGTATGTGCACGTGTGTATGTGCACGTGTGTATGTGCATGCTTGTGTGTGTGTGCACGTGTGTGTATGCGTGTGTGCACGTGTGTGTGCATGCGTGTGTGTATGCGTGTGTGTACACGTGTGTGCATGCGTGTGTGTGTGCATTCGTGTGTGCACGTATGTGCGTGAGTGTGTGCACGTGTGTGCTTGCGTGTGTGTGCGAATGTGTGTGCTTGCGTGTGTGTGCACGTGTGTGTATGCGTGTGTGTACACGTGTGTGAATGCGTGTGTTTGTCCACGTGTGTGTGCATTCGTGTGTGCACGTATGTGCGTGCGTGTGTGCACGTGTGTGGGTGCGTGTGTGCACGTGTGTGCTTGCGTGTGTGTGCGAATGTGTGTGCATGCATGGGGAGCGGTGGTGTAGCGGTTAGCGCTACTCTGCGTATCGAAACTGTCGACCCAGGTTCGAATCCCGTTAATGACCAATACCAGTGACGATTATCTGAACCGGTCCTGGGCCTCGCCTAGGTCGACTCAGCCTCAAATGAGTACCTGGTGCAGTGTGTCGTAAACATCGTCACTGGGGAGACAAAGGCGACCGGGCGTGGTGCTAGCCATCCACCCCCTCGTGTGCCGTGCCGGCCTTCATAGGTGCTGCTCGCTAACAGCACTTGCCCCTACAGTCTGCTAAGGCTATACGGGGGGATCTTTCGTGTGTGAGTGTAACCAGGGGTCTGCGTTCCAGATTCTATTTAGTGAATTTGTCTCGTAGACGCTGGACAGACGGCAACACTCAACAGCGCAACCTCCTGAGGATAAATACAACAGCAATAAGCAAACCCGCGTGTCGCCCCCCCCCCCACCACCTCCTAGAGTGATGATGGGTGCGTTGATGGGTGTGTTGTCGGGTGTGTTGTCGCATGCGTTCAGTGGGGTGGGTTTGTCGCCAACAGGACAGTGGCTTGTCGCGTTATCTCGTTATCGCTGCTTCACAACAAAAAAAACCAGCGCAGGAGAATCGAGTGACCGGCAGAGTGATCAGTACTCCAGTGTCGGAGGCATTCCACGCGAAAATAACGGCCCCGTTCGATGGAATGTTTCGCCGGTGCCGCGGAGACGTTCGCGAGACAAGAAACACTGCCACGAGGTGCATGTGGGCCATGAAACCAGGCCAGGCTACCAGGCTCACGCTGAATCCCAACCTCGAATTAATATCCCGATGATGACCCATTACGTGGACACTGAAGTTCGAGTAGGAGGTAATTAAGCAAGTTGGTATTTGACCTGTGAGTGTGGCCTTTGTGACATCATCCTCTTGCGGTGTGTGTGTGCGGATTTTCTCATTTCCTCCAATGAGTAAAGAGTTGAATCGACGTAATACATTTGACAAACATCCCAAGCAAGGCAGTCCTGAAAATTAGTCTGGATACTCAGTGTGTGGTTTCATAGGTAGTACGGGATTATTTTTGACATTTACCGATCTCTTTTTAATATCTCGTCCCCTTTTGCGCTTTTGTTATGTTTAATGATGGTCAGTGCTGCTCGATCATGTATCAGCTTTTATATTCAGCCACACAGACACACTGCAATTGACAGCCTTTCTTGAGATTAAAGCAACAGCGAATGGGGTGTAGAATGTAGTTCAAGTGAGCAGATCACTCGCTCTTGAGCATGGACAGAGAGAAGGCATGGCAGTATTACTAACTCAGCTGAAAATGGACAATGTTTGGCTTAGCAGTTCAAAACAAATTGTTAAAAAATTGTTTAACATACAATCATCACCATCATGATCATCATATCTGGCCAAGTGCCATGCTGACTACAGTATTTGACTCACCATCAGATGTTCATGATCTCAGGATCAGTAAAATGACTACTTTCAGGTGTAAAGACAACAGTGGGTTGTACTCTAGGGAGCCTTACTGACCCCACCATGGAAATGTGGAATTTCCAATGCGGGCTGAGGACCGCCAATGGCGTTTGGAGTCGACGCAATGCTCATCTGAGCAGAGATACACTTTGACTTTGAATTATAATTATCCGCCATTCTCAAGCCAATGTTGATTGAAGGCCACTACCTTGCTGACACCAATAACCAGCATTACATTCCTGCACAGCTGCAGTTTTGCTTTACGGCCCCGTGAACTGTGATTTTCATCACTGCCTCCCCTCTGTTCATCCTCTTGCACATGTAGAGGGGCTCGTGTTTTGTGTGTAGCAAATGGACACGTCCAGTAAGTGGCCTCTCTAAATTCTACAGCGCAGCTATAAACGTGAAGGGTACAGGAGAGCATGCCGCCATCCCATTACATCGGTTATTTGGTGATGGTGCTGTTGAACAGGACAACTCCCGTAAGGTCGAGAACAGCTCCATGCTTGGGAATAAATTATTGCAATGGGCAAATAATTTCCAGCCCAATGGCTTGCATTGCATTCAGAGTGAGCATGTCCCCTGCTCGAGCAAGCACTGAGGCAGCGCACATATCACTTGGTTACCCTAAATCAGGAGAGGGCATTTCACCTTTCCATGGCCGAGGCCGGTGTCTGCATAGATAGGATGCCCACAGTTGATTACTCATGAAAACTGGTACGGATTTGAATTCACCTTGGATAGTCGTTTAGTGACTGGAGTTTGAAGCCAAGATGTCCTGATTTTGAGTTGAGCGATCTAAGCACAAAAGTACATAGCCCGATTTATTTCTTGTGAATCTCATATGTTGAAGCACCTTAAACAGTCACTTGTGTTGCCAATTTTGCACAATTAATGACTTCTCGGTTTATGTAAAAATTATGTGTCCGAAGGGAACATATACTTTTAATGATGTCAATAAATTCGCATTAATACAGTGTGTTACGTAACATATTTATTAACTCTCGTCACAGTTTTAAAATGTTCTGTGTTTGCAAATTGAACAAAAGCATGCTTAACAAAGCAGAATTAAACAAGCAATCAATCCCCTAAAAAAAAAATACCTCACCATTGTTAAGAAATCCACAAGCTTGTTTTTACTCTGCATAATAAGCAATAGTTAATCAAGCAATTCAGTAATTAAACTGGCAGTAGCCATGTACCAATTTGGGCCAAATAGGGCACACACCATGTAAGTCATGTTGCTTCGAGGTGGACATAAATGTCACAATTTTTAATCAAAAATTTTACGTCCGAGTGAGAGTGCCTCCCTGCTAAATTGTGTGGTACATGACGCCCTCAGCCAGTAGTGGTAATAATGGTGGGAATTCCACATCCCCATGGTGGGGCCAGTGCTTCCATGTGATGACAATTGTTGACATCCTCCAAAGTGGCACTCATTTGATCACTCCAACAAAAACTGGGCTGAGTTACATCCAAAACAACATCAGAGCTCACAGTCTTACTCAAAACTAACACCTAAGAGTAATTATAATATCAAATACTCAATATTTTAATCTAACGACATAGACCACTCGTCATTGTCTTTCACGGTCACGTATCCATGTTGATGTTCTCGTTGCTGATTACCTTGCCGATCTCGTCAAGGATTATAAACCATCACGCAATCTCCGGTCATCCTCGCAGCAGCGGCTTTTCGCTAACCATCGAACGAAAATGGTCACCGCATCGCACGCTTTCAGATGCAATTCTGTGGCCGTCTGGAATGCTCTTTCCTTCCTGATATTAGAAAACCACTGGAGCTATGCACTTTTACATTTAGATTGAAAATAAATTTCTTTAGAACTGCTTTTTGTGTTTAGTTTGTTCTCCTTCCCCCGCACCTCCGATTAGCACGGTTGGCTACGTACGGTGCCAAAGAAGTTCAACGTAGACACGTAAAGAGACATCCCGGATGTGGCTTTTACACGCTCTCCTGGCATCGCAGCAGGTGGCAGTTCCAACACGCTGACCTACTGCGGGCCTCCCACCATCGCCGCATTCAATCACCGACACCCATTCCGGGATTACGCGCTGGAATGAAACCCGCGCGTACGCACAGGCGTGGGCGACGTAAATAATATTGACGCATTTGTGCATTTGGCAACGATGTGGAGCGTGGCACTGGATTGAAATGTGTCGATCCGCAAGGCGCTTTTGTTCGAGAGTGATGGGGGCCTGGCCTTGCTTCACCGAGCCCTGCCACTCTCGCAGTGCATCGCAGCGTCACATTATGTTTTTTTTCTCCCGTCGCTTGGACATGAAGCTCTGAACGAGATTGGTCGAGGCTTCGATCATCGTGGCCCATTGACAGGTCATCAAGAAGGTTTAGGAATTTGTCGTGACACTAACGCGTCGGAGGGGTTGCATTGGCTCGTAAATAACATCAGCCACAGGTGTTGATTTCTGGCGGAACGATTTTCGTAGGCAGGCAGCAGGAAAACAAACTCGCGTCCCATTTGTCACAAGTTGCTTTGCCTACATTGTTTGGCGTGGTTTTTTTTTCCAGTGCAACGCGCAGTGTGGTCACCAATATGTTACGGGAAAATGGTCTGTCTTGTGTGATGGAGCAAATACACTGTCGAGCATGGTCGTAAAATTGATGCATGCGTAGCAAGTGTTTACAGTGCATATCTTTGTATGGATGGGCCTCCGTTGCGTCCGATTGGGGCTCATTTGGTGGTTGGCTTCAGTTCCTCCGCCGTGCACAGCATCAGTAGCAAGTGGTACATAATCCTGGCCTGTGCCTGCTCTAGGTCAACCCAGCCACGAATGATTACCTGATGTAGCGGGCTAAGCATCGGCCCCGAGGAGACAAAGGCAGCCCGGCACGGGTGGTCCTGGCCACACTGCCCTCTGCTTTGCCGTTCTGGCCTTAAAATTGTGCTCACTCACAACCGCATGCCCCTGTGCAGTATGGAGCCCACACGGCTAAATCGCGGTGTTGGTCCTTTTTTTCCCTTTTTTTTCCTTCCTCTATTTCGCGCTTACGGGAGAGCGTGCAAGACCCGCGCTGCAGTGGTGATTATGCGACAGCTGTCTGATGAATATCGCACCGAGGTGCTTTCGTCCAAGGTGAAGCTGCATCAAGTTCGCTGCATGCTGTCATCGTGAGGCAGTGGCGTGTGCGCTGAGCCTCCGCAACAGACGGCACGTTTTATAATCTCCGGTCAATGACGCGTTATCTATTGTCCGCTCTGCTCTTTTCGATGAACCCACACATATTTTTATCTTATCACCGTCACGATCCGTCATTTTCTATGCACTGCTGGATCAAAGGATCCTTACGCTGATACTGCCTCTTTGGCTTCTGCATATCTGTAATATCTACGATTCAGTATGCTTCTCAATATTCTGCAATGGTGTCACTCCATCGCCCATTTGGTCATCCCCTTGTGTATTTTGCTTGTCATCTCCCTTTAATCACTAATGTTGTACACCACTTGTCATCCCCGACAAACGTTTGTCCTGCTTGAGTCTATTTTAGCTTAGTTATGTTGCGTGTAACATATTAGACATGTTACTACTGAACTAAACTATTTTTTTTATTTTACCTGGTGAGGCCCACTCTCTCTTTCAGAAGTGACCTGGCCACAAATGACAGCTCAGCGAAGTCGCTTTACGTGTCGAAATGTGTAGCAGCCAAACGCACAGTGATTCTAAATGTGGAGGAAAACTAGAGAACCCGGAGAAAAATCCACGTGACCACGGGGAGGGAGACATGCAAACTCCAAATATACAGGGTTCGGGATCGAACCCACGGCCTCATGCAAATCAGGCGAGGGCGTTAACATCTCCCCACAGCGGTTACTATTGTTGATGAATGTTTGTACTTTTTTGTTTGATTTGTGATGCTGTAAAATGCATTCCAGAACATTCCTTTAGGACTGCACTACAGTTAAAACGCGAGAGACTTGGTTCAAAATCGAGTTGGGGGTCAACTTGACCCATCTACTTCTTACCTGTGGAGGCTAAATAAAACAAGTACTGCTTCATTTCAAGTCACCAGTGATCATCATATGGTAAGCCTGGGTTTCATCTTGGCGATGTGGAATTCCCACCGTTGGCTCAAGGTCACGAATGGAGATGATCATCGTTTCATTGCTCACGTGAGCAGGCGGACGCTACAACTGACATTTGGCATTTCTATGATTATATCAGGTAGAAATTAAAATATGATTTAACAAACAAAAAAATCCACGTTACATTTTAAAGCTGTGTCGTGGCATTCTGCTCAAAGCGTAAGGTGCACTTCGGCTGTGCTCCTGCTACTGTGAAAATAAATGTGATCGCAGATTGAAATCTACCTTTTGTGAAACATGGCTTTAGCTTGTTTCCATTACAGCAAAGACATTAAGGTTTGAAAAATCACTTGCCATCCTGGCTCCTGTGTGTGTGTGATATGTATTTATATAAATAATGACCACAACAAACAGAATGTCTTAAGATATCCGAAAGGAGTGGCAATGCGAGCAGTTTCGAATGCACACACTTTGTCTCGATGTCCTGCACCTCCCTTGTCTGTGGCCAAATAATTTTGAAACTAGGGCCAATCATAATATTTAGCTCTGCACAGGAGGTATTACGTGAGTCTCAAGATTCACTTTTAGGAGAATCCTGCTTTGACATGTTTAGCCATATATACATTTTTATTTTTTAAGTATTGGAAGGAAACCAATGTGCTCGGGGAAAGGCCATACAGCGGTGTGGGAAACTCAAACTCCACGCATATTGCACCCTGAAAACGATTGTTTAAGGGCGCCTTATACATTAAAATTATTATTATAAGTCAGAAACTGAATGTCTGCACTGCTAGCATTGTTTCTGTGCAGGTCGGTACCCCTCCTAGGCACCAAGCATGCCTGCAAGTCACAAGCCGACGTGTTCCTTCCTTTATCCGTGTTAACGTTGATACCGTGTACCGCATTGATTGATGAATGGCATGCCACGTTGGAAACCCCTGCCTCCTACAGCTTGTCTGAAAGTCACCACTCAAAACATTAAGGCCACACAGCCTGCGGTGGCACGATCAAGCGCCGTGTATGCGAAGACGACGGCAGGGTGACTCAGGAGGAGCCGGCACCGTTAAGATCCTGGGTTCCATTTCAGATATCACCGCGCCAATTATTTAAGATAGCTGATGGATCCAGCGCCATTGCCAATGACTATTTATAAATGACCCCACAAAAAAATGCATAATAGTATACGTTGTCTGCACCTCCGGTTAGCACGGTTGGCTACGTACAGTGCGAAAGAAGATCAACATACATACATGCATGCAATGCAGCCTATCCCAGCTCTTTTGGAGGAACACGTTTTTTATTTATTCATTACCATTCACAAATCTTCCTCGCAGCACACATTCTTTGCACTCGGCACATCACCTGGTGTGGTGCGCCTTGCTCGGTGCTGATATGGCCCAGCCAGGGTAGCGCGTTGGCCGGTTTGTTGCACAGGTTTGCGATTCGAATCCAGCGGTTTCTCGGTGGATGTTAAAATATCCGCTGATGCAATGTGCCGATGTCCGGAGCAAATTTGACCGGCTTCAAAAATGACCCGCAAATTACTTGATTGGAATTCTACTCGGCACGCATTTACTTCCTACTGGCAGACGAATGCCCTTGATCACTCTTGCAAATTAAATTCATCCTGGTCTCTTGAGTTATCAGCTGATTAAACAAAATTAACTTTATAATAGGTCAGATGCCCCTTGAAGATATATCCAAATTTATTCTGCGAACTCGTCTCCTGACACAAGATGGTACCCTGCTAACTTTCAGGGTTCCAAATTGAAATGTCTTAATTTCATGGAACGATGTTGCAAAAATGTTTCTACTATATGATTGGGATACAATAATGGAAACTCAATCTAAATAACCAAACAAATAAACAATATACAGGACTTTTTTCGATGTAAAGCTTTCGTGCCTGCAGGGATTCATCTTCTTGGTTCTTTCAGTAAAGTCACGTAGAAGGGAATTAACAAAATAATAAAAACAAAACATAATAATATACAGGACATGAATGATTATGCCGTGGTGTAGATAGTTAGCAAACTGAACTTGCCATCGAGAGGTTACCACTTTCCACCTCCAAGTCCAGCATTTGAAGCAATGGGCACGTTTCTTCATTCCCCGTTGCCCATGTCCACCCAGAAGTACAAATGTGTAGACCACAGCAGATTTCTGGTGGTGAAGTAAACCGTGGGTACTGACTACCACCTCTTCTAAGACATCTGGCCAAGGTGGAGGAGGAGGCCAAATACCCACTTCGAGGGGCTCACTACAGCCCCGTCTAGTGGAGGACCTTCCACCATCATTCGCATTATCAAGTCATTGCAGGGGTGCACCTTTACCGTATACAGGGCACATTTGCTCTTGCACATCTGCTCTTGATGATAATGCCCCCTGCAATCCAGTGTTCTGTTGGTGGGGGTTCGCGGATCACAGAGATCAATGTGTCCTGTGAGACTGTCAACCTGGTGGGCTGCAAAGAGATCCGAAGAAGGCAGTAAACTCAAATGTGTTGTTCATATGTATGTTGAACTCTTTCTGCACCGTGCCAATCGCTTATCCGTCTGCACAAATCACCGTCATCTCCTCAAGTGCATACTTTGTGTTCCAGGCACTTAGGGTCCTCTGTATTATTTGGAACGCTCGTTTAAAATGCAAATGGCCCAACATTTCAAATCAGGACCCTCTTCATGAAATAAGTTGAGTGTTAATCGATGGATAAAGAATTATTGTAATTACCGCGTTTGGCTCTGCTTGCAGAACATGTATTGGAAAAACGTGCCAAATTTTTAATCATTTTCTTTGACACCGATCTATAGCTAAATCTGGCATCGCTGTTGCAATAAGTCCAGTTGATGGCGTGAGCAAATATCTTCATCCAGCAACGATTCAGGAAAATTACGATGACATGTATACAAGTATGGGAAAAAGACGTAACCTCCCCTCGCACGGTCACGTGATGTGCTTGACACGCCTGCTTGCCATTGGGGATTCACACGGCGCGTGGCCAAGTCGTACGGCTTTGCATGACTGATGAATGAAAATGTTTACGCGCATACCTGTAAATTAGGCACATTATCCCACGTTGTCGATTCATTTGTTTTTGGAGGGAGCTGCAAAGCGGTGCATTGAAAGCGTCCATCGATCTATCTGTCTCGCTCCCTTTATTTCACCCGACAAAGCGATTTTGGGGACAGGTTGATCATGTGGGGGTTGAAGCACATCGTTTTATAATCGTCCAATCTTAACTTTCGTTCAAATGAGCCCTCGAGCGGAACGACGCAGGGACTTCCTATAATTAGGTGAGACCTCGCCAAAGAGAGGAAAAAAAACTTTTGCACGGAAGATTCTGCTAAGAGAAGAAAAGTCGAGGACGGTAACTTTTTTAAACGAACAAGCGCAAAACAAAAACAACTCCCCCTCATTTCATCACGAACTCCTCCGATTAGCATGCTTGGCTACATACGGTACGAAGGAAGTTCTCCGTACATACGTACGCACACACAACTCTGCCTTACAACTGACACAAAATGCATTTGACTAATGTTGCAGGCAGTGGCCCTACCTCAGGGCAGAGACGAAGCCAGATTAATTGGCTCATTGTCGCTCAAATGTGGCGGTGCCTCTAAAGTGTCAGACACGCGGAGTCAGTTTTTGTTCATCAGTGTACAGTGTGAGGCAAAGGTAAGGGATGGTGCCACGGTGTAACGAATCAGCGCACTGGACATTTAATTCGGAGGCCGCCGGTTTGACCTGGCGTGGCAGTTAAAACAATGGGGCAAATTTCGATTTAAAGCTTTTGTGACTGCAGGGATTCATCTTCTTGGTTTTTTCGGTAAAGTCACGTAGAAGGGAAGTAATAAAAAAAAAATTATGTTTTATTTTTATTATTTTATTACTTCCCTTCTACGTGACAATGGGGCAAGTTTCTTAAATTCCCATCCCCATCGCCTCTATACACCCAGCGGTTGTGAATGGGTTCAGCACAGCGAGTTGATCGGCGGAAGTTTGCCTGCGGTGCGTTCAGTGCGGGCACTCTAAACTTCTTCCAAGGCATATGGCCAGTGTGGCAGAGTAGACCAAAGTACCTCCTCGATGGGATCTCTCTCTCCGGGAGGCCCTTCCTCTAGCAGTGTCGTGAGCAAGAATTTGCAGGTCCGCACATTGATCTCTGATGTTTAAATATTGGGCCACAAATAAAAAAAAAACCTTCAACATTAAAATACAGATACATTCAAGTAAAATATATACGTACGCATTAACTTAAAGCTGCACAAGTGAATAACGGGAGGTCAACTCGTAACGTTTATTTTGTAGGCATAGTATTTGAGCACCACCACCTACTATGAACGAGAGCCAGTTCTCGTTCGGGAAAAAAAATCTCAACATTGATAAATAACACTTCCTGAAAAAAACTACAATCTGCGACGTTTTGGACAGTGAAGAAGGGCCATTGCTGGAAATGCTACGGATTAAAAATATATTATATACAGTGATCCCTCGTTTATCGCGGTTAATGGGGACCGGAACCCCTCGTGATAGGTGAAAATCCGCGAAGTAGGATTGGCCCCCTAGGAATTTCCGTATATGTGTATGTGGGTACCAGAATGTTTAAAATATGTATATTCATACTTTATATACATATTTTACTTAAATCTATTTAATTATAAAACCTTAATATTATACATTCACTATCTCTCTCTCTCATACGATACGTATTATGGTGTTCTACACTCACCAATGACAGTAGTATCTTGAGACTTGACTCCAATAATGACGACGACGACGATGACAATGACGATGACAATGACGACGATGACAGACCTGTGCAGTTCGATGAATGTGATGATGAATGATGATGATGATGGTGTTACTGCACAGGTATAATGAGGCCATTAAATCAGTTCGAAAAATCCGCGATGCACTGAGGCCGCGAAACTTGAACCGCGAAGTGGCGAGGGATTACTGTACTATGTTTTTCTCGGAAGGTGGTGTTATTGACAAATGCGTTGAGATTTTTTATCGTGCTTGTGCAATACTGCCAAAGGCAGAATCCGTAAAGAATTTGTTCAATTCTCGTGAGGTGAGACCGAGGCATTGTGCGTGGGGTTGTTTCCACGCTCATGCACGTGGCCATGCAGTCCTTAAAATAGTAAAAAATAAATTGATACAAAGGCTTTTCACAGTGACATATCTCATCTATTTCTATGGTGGTGTATAATTAGTGTGCCTTAATTTTAAAGGTCTTTTTTTATTATTTAAGCAAATTGCCCATAAGCGCAATATATATTTGTTAGGGTAATTTCCCCAGATATATTCAAAATGTTCTCTTAATGTCAAATAATGATATGAACAAAAAAATGCATTTGGAATTCCCGCAAAGATTAATGCATCATTCTAGGACAGAGAACAATCTTTGGAAGATGATATCTCAGCAGTACTTCTGTGAGCACTTCAGGTGCCCCAAATTCACAGCAGGTGGTGTATTAATGCTCATAGAGGAGTCGGTTGCATGGTAAGGCAATATTAACATTTTTATTTCTCATAGCTGGTTAATTACTGAATTGAATGAAAAGTCTAATTCAATACGATGAATTTTAGCTTTTTTGTGCAGTGATTGGTGACAGGACTGATATCATAATCTCTCTGTGCAGCACGGTTTTATAATAACCAAATTTAATCATTGGTTACTACCTCGATTCAAGTGCAGCATTTCGGCAGGAGTGGCGGAGAGCTGGGAGATGACGGTGTTAGCCCCATGAGGAACCCAGCGAGCTTAAAAAAACAATCCCCTTTTGCTCCCGGTGTCCGTACCAGTGCCCCTGCGATTTGAGCACAAATCCCGAGTTTGTGAATTGTTCCACTATTTTCCTGCGCGCCGCCGATTGATTTGTTTTCGCCGAATTGGTTACATTTGATTTATGTGACATCACTCCCGGTTTGTGCCTCTCTTCCTTCCCTCCGTTCTGACACACTTAGGGTCGATCGAGGTGTTGGGGAGGGTTAAGAGAGCCAACGTGACCCCACCATACACCGTGCAAGCGTATACAACATACGTGTTGCAGATTTATTGTGGACCCTTTCGATATTTATCGAATTACTCCGATGTAGATCTTAGCAAAGTGTGACATTAATAATGAGAGTGTAATAACATTTCTAAATTTACTCCGGAAGAGCCTTCGATGAATCTCAAGACTTTTTCAAGAGGGTTGTTTGGTCGATTTCATAAAAAAAAAAGAAAATGCATGTCAAAAGAAAAGTCACACATACGAGGGAAGAACACCAACAACGATACGTGGATGTCAGAACCCACTTGCTGTGCAGTCCTCTGATGGAGCCTGTTACGCGGGTTCTCTCTCAATGTGATTTATTCTCTGGGAAACCAACAGGCCGATGGGCTTGCACATATTTTGTTATCTTATACGTGGAGACACAGAGCAGAACTGTGCATATATTACTGGTAGGAACCTCCTGGTTACACCAGCCCACAGGGTATTATTGTGTCCGTCCGTCCGTTGTGCATCCAAAAATGGGAGGGGTGGGGCTGGGTGGTGAGGGTGGGGAGGGGCTGGGTGGTGAGGGGAGAGTGGGGAGGGTGGGGCTGGGTGGGGAGGGTGGGGAGGGGCTGGGTGGGGAGGGTGGGGCTGGGTGGGGGGTGGGAGGGGTGGGGCTGGGTGGGGAGGGGCTGATCACCCCGTGGTGCCCTTATAAAACTCAACGTTTAACCTACTCACGCCGGCTTGTGCCCGCCCTCACAGTCGGGCATATTTGCGGAATACACCACGCCGCCGTTGACCCTGCAGGCCATTGACCGAGCAACCCAACGTTCCTACCAGCTCCCTCCGCAGGACAATATGTTTTCGTTTACTCTGATGCTCACTGTCTTCAGTGCCTTGAGATGCGATTAGATTCAACAGCCCGAGAGCATGCGCGTCCACTGTGACGTCCACCACGCTATGCAGTTTTAAACAGATAAATACAATGCATACAAACACATCTCTGATTCACAATAGGACCCTCGGCCACGAGACACAGCCGAACCAACTACATGTTCACGCGTGCAAGTGTTTAGCGATGGCGTGCCGATTGTTCCCCCCCCCTACCTTCCGCTTACCAAGTAAATTGAAGAACAATTGTCACAAACAAATGTATCAATTGAGTTAATTACATCTCTGCATTGTCAACGTACTGACGACTCGTGCAGCATCTCGTGCGGCTTAAAAATGCCATCACGTGACCAATCAAAGACAGCGGCACTTGCGATATTCAGCTCGCAGCCAAACTTTTGCACCAGTGCCGAAATCATTCGGAGCCAAGTAGGAAGGGCTAAAATAGGCGCGCCAAGTGAAAAATGGCGAAGGAAAATTGAAATCCCTTGAACTCTACGATGAGAATAGGAAGTGAAGCCTTGACGCCCTTAAGTGATTAAAGAATTACACGACAATTGAGGAAATAAATGCGGCTTTGTCGACAGCATGAAAAAAATCCGACCGAGATTTTTTTGTCATTTAATCAGCAGCTAACCCAGGCATGTAAAATTACACGGTACCAACACCGGCTGCAGCAATGGTCTGACGAAAGACTGGTTTGCAGAGGCACAATGGAATTTAAATACTGAATTGGTCTGAAGAAATGATTTTCCCCATGGCTACACACATTTTCTGGTATAAATTTTCCTAGAAATTTGGCTCAGTCGATTACACGACTCCCAGCTGCTTTCTGTAGGCCCTTGCCGGTTCACACACATACCACTGAGTGTAAATTGCAGGCGGTTCGAAATTTTGTCCCTCCCCCCGTGTAAACTAAAGCCACATGCTTCGCTGTCAGGATGCTGCCTGCAGATACCCATTCACCGGACTGCCATTTATCAGCAGAATTCAGCATTTGACATGATGATTTATCTGGACCCAATTTATCCATCTATTACCGGTGCCCAAAATGTCACTGATTTTATGAACGGTTATAATGGCTTAATTAAAGCAGAGTGCTGAGCTGTTTTTTATTTATTTGTGTGTCCTCAGCTGCGATAATGTTAGCATTGATCCACAAACGCTTGAGTCAACAGTCTGCACATTGCAAATCCACGTCTGTTTTGGTAATAAACTTAACACATCATCGATCCCAGTGGTGAATAAAATAGGTATCACTCTGTAGCAGCTACAGCAGCATTTGCCCGTTTAAACCGATTGGTATCTACTCTGGGAACGTGGAAGTACTGTCAAACTCGAGATGAACACCGCCTTATATTCATTTGAGCATGGAGGCTATTTGACTTAAATGTTTGCACGGTATATATTGCACACCTTAACATACATACTCCTGTGGTAAATTGTAGAAATATATAAAAATGAAGATGCTGACAAAATACAGGAATCCCTCAAAATTATAGAACAGATACTCTCCTGAGAAATTGTTCGTGAAGTGAAATGCCATTTATTGAACCCAATTTTCCCATTTACTTCATTGATATAATAGTTCATTCGGAAAATCACACTTAAGAATGCAGCAAACCTTTATAAAGCACATATTTAATGAAAAATAAATAGATCCACCGTACAGCCTTCACAGACTTTTTGGGCAAGTGCTGTTAGCGAGCACCTAGGAAGGCCGGTATAGGACGTGACTTTTGGCAGTATGAGATGCACGCCAAGACATATGACAGACCGTGTATTGTTAAATGAACATCTGTGAAAAAGAGATTCATAGCTCATCAGATTCCTCCTGTCTAAATAAATAACCTGATTCTGCTCACATATTTTCCCCATTAAAAATATGTAATTAATAGATTCACAACTCCATAAATGCGAATTTAACACACCGTGTATCTAATTCCTTCCCGAATTGATGAGTTCGCTTATAGCTGAATTCAGTACCTTGAGTTGTTGCATAACGAGGAATGACCGTGCCATTTAACTTTGGGCAAAAGGGATGAAGGTCGTCTTTGCAGGCTGAGTAACTTGAAGTATGCTGCAATCTGCTTCAATACAATGTTTAGTTCCTTTAGAATGATAAAAAACAGCATCTTTTGGATATAAGTATTCACAAACTTGTACAGTACAACTTCTCTTCAGGAGTTTTCGAATTGTTATGTATATTTATATTATACTGTTATTGGGTATATCTGATTCATATTCTTGGTTCTTTTGGTAAAGTCACGTAGAAGGGAAATATTATTTCCTGCAGTTACGAAAGCATTAAATCAAAAAATATATCTGATTCATCAAAGTGTATGCTTATGTACATATACAATCTAGTGCACACAACATTGCTTTTGATGAATAGCTGCATTCTCTTTTTTAAAAATGTGGTTTATTGAACATTACCCTTTCTCTCTTTAGAAACATCTATATACCCTAATACGGTAAATTGTGATGTAAAAGTTTTACTCCAAGAAATCTATGCGCTGAGTTTATCCGTTTAGACCCCGTGCGTTATTCAGGATGGATTCTTTCTTAATATGCTGCTCAGCAGAGGTCAATCATGCTGTGGCGAAACCACCCTTGGGGAAAGCAAACCACGCACCCACTGCTGGGTCACAGAGCAGCTGTACAAAGCAGCCTTTGATTATTCTTTGGGTCTTTCGGTAAAGTCACGTAGATAGGTTAAAAAAAAAAGACAAAATCGGCAAAAAACTACACAATTTCAACCGAGAGGATGGGTACAAACTCAGCAAAATCATTGGAAGGACGTCATCAACCAGTTAAAGTCATAACTAGCTGTGATGTTTCCATCTTGTCACCTTCCGATGTTAGTTTCATTTTTAATAAAGATGGGACAAGCATTTCCAGTTCCTGCTGTGTCGCCCCTGCATTGGGCATACCGCAAGTTGTTAGTTTCTCCACGGCTCATGCGTCTACCCGATTAACATAACCATGTTGACCAGGACGCTTGCGCTATGCCCATTTTAAACCTTTAAATCAGCTCGCCTTTAGTGACTTCCGCCCCCTCACCCTTTTTTTTTTACCTGATTATGGTCGCTTGTGTTGCGATCGAAACGTCGTAGTTTTGTGTTTATTTTATTATTTTTTTACTTATCTACGTGAAAGGAAATAATAAAATAATAAAAATAAAACATAATAAAATAATTATCACGACGTTTCGGCCACAACGCAAGCAGCCGTCCTCAGGTGAAGAACAGGTCTGTCAGAAAGACAGCGTCTTTCCGAAAGACAGCGTCTTTCCGACAGACCTGTTCTTCACCTGAGGACGCTGCTTGCGTTGTGGCCGAAACGTCGTGAGAATTATTTTATTATGTTTTATTTGTATTATTTTATTTTTATTATTTTATTATTTCCCTTCTACGTGACTTTACCGAAAGAACCAAGAAGATGAATCCCTGCAGTCACGAAAGCTTTAAATCGAAATTTATCTACGTTACTTTACCGAAAGACCCAAAGAATATGAATTCCTGCAGTCACGAAAGCTTTAAGTTAAGATTCAGCATTTGATTCCCCAGGTTTTGTTTTATTCCATTATTATGATTTCACTTTTACCTTTTTTTTTACCTCTAACCAGTGGCGGCTCCTGCAAAACCTCTCAGGGGGGGCAAATGTCTGGATGATTGATAAGGATAAGGTCCACCCATGCAATGGATAAATTAACAGCTTAAGCATGTAAAGGCAACTTCACTTCTTTAATATTAATGAAAAATAAAGTGACTCTTACAATACATCTTGTTTGTTTCTATACTCACTATTAAAACAAACCACTCCAGTTTCTTTTATTAAAGATTCCACTAGGTGGCGACAAATTATTTTGTTGGATGAAACGTGCTTACGTATGATGACGTAAGCACGTATGATGACGTAAGCACGTTAGGGCGAGCCCTCCCGGAATCCATAGAGAATGCATTGCAGCGCCCCCATTCGAAAAAAAACATCTTTGAATGTAAGTCTATGGGACCACTCGGTGCGATTCTCAGCTGGAAGGAAATCGCCCAAAAAGAGGCGGTACTCCACAGAACGTAGCATGACGCTGATTGGACTATATCCAGAGGCACAGTGACGGCTAGCGTGACTCTGTGGTTGAATGACATTGGTGGTGCGTCGCCCAATCGCCCTAATGAAGAAACCGCCCCTGCCTCTAACTCTGCTGAACATACGCTTTCTAGCCAGGGATAAACAATCGTTTTCGCACCACCGATTGGCACGGTTGGCTATGTACTGTGTGAAAGAAGTTTAGCATACATACAAACATACAATGGAAGATGATTGGATAACGCAGGGAACCAGCAGCACAACAAAAAAATCTGAATTTGAATCTCGGTCTCCCTCCTAGGATGAAAACAAAAGCAGGTCGTGGAACTCAACTCAGCGTTGAGTTCAAATCTCGGTCGGGGGTCAACTCTTATCTCACCGTCATCCCTCTGGGTGTGATGCAATCATTCCCACTTTGCGGGCGGTCGTCCTTTGAAAGGGAGTATCCTTTGCCATTGGAATGTGGATTTATACCACTATCCCCAGCGAGGTGTATTTGGCCGTGCTTGTGTCAACATGACAACACTTTGACTTTGATTTGCACGTATTGTATGTATATTGAACTGGTTTTGCACCGCGCGTAGCCAACCGTGCTGATGGGAGGTGCGATTTGATGCACGCGTAATGAGTCTTGTGGTCTCTGTGCAAAACACGTGATCGCAAACATTTGGTTTTGCCTCATCCAACAGCGAGATATATGGCATTTGGGCAGAAAATTAAACGGGCTTATCTGCACAGCTTAAGAGCTGAGCCTTGCGGTTGTGTAAGATAGACCCTTTAAGGCATGCGGCCCTCCTTGTATGTTGGGGGATTTAAATTGTAAAATGCCAAGATACAGAAAGCATAATTACCTACACGACAAATGATGGATGTTGCAAGTGCCGCATTGATAAAAAAATAAATAAGCTGACGGCACTTTAGGAATATAGAATTACTAAATGAGACATTTTGCGGGGATGTGAAATCTTCTCCAGTGTTTTGTTGCGATGATCTACAGAAAAAAACCACACATGCAAGGTGCTGTTGTAAAACATTGCCATGGGCATCATTGAGCTTAGCAATAGCAAGTTGCTCTGTTATTGCCATGGACCTGTTATTTTTTTCTGCATGAAATAAGTTGAAATGGTTGATCATAATACACAGCTTGTTTTGTCCAAGATTGGGAAATAAATTGAATGTGCTGTAGTTGTTGTTTAATAGCGGAATATCATCCCTGGTGCCAGGTGATTGTGTGCTTGCAAACGCTTTTGTTTCATGAATGTCACGTTCATTTGCGAGATACCGCCACGCTGCTGGAACGTGTCGTAGAGTACGACAACGAGGAGCTGCCCACACATTTCACGAATAGAAGCGGCAGAGTCAATTTGCAAACTAAATCGCCATCACACGTTGCAATCCATGAAAATGTAGCGTTAACATTTACAGATTTGCTTCTGAGAATTGTTTCCCATTTGTCTAGGGATGGGTATAGTTTTCCTGCACCGTGGCAAGAGTGCTCAGCTTGTGTTCAAGATATTGTAAAGCAGTTAAAATTGATTCTTATGCTCACGATACTTGCATAAAAATGTGTGGGTAGGAATCCATTATTTTTTTAATGCATAAAAAAATACCACGATTGATGTTGTATTAATCATTTTTTTGCAAATATAGGATAATGGAGAATGAAACTATGAGATGGCATACATTTTTTAAGAGAAATAAGGCAGACAGTACAACAAGTGAGACGATACGAATGCAACAACAAGAACATGCTCTTCGATCAGATTGTGGCTCAACATGTTTACCATTCGTCGAATTATTACCAATTCTGGTCAGGAGTAGACTTACTGTAAAAACTTGCAGAGTAGATAAAATACGACCAGTTTGTTGGAATTCAACAGTGCATATCTGACTTGGCCTGTGCTATGGGCACGTGGCATTTCACGACTGACTCAGAACTGCTAATGGATGATTGATCCTTGACAAAATGAGACTCTACTAACTTTCAAGGACAATTGTTATTTGCTGTAACACTCTTCAGTGTTTTCGTACACGCGGTACATAAATTTGGGGCGAAGTGTTAGGGTAGAGAAGCTCATAATTGTGTCTGTGTTTAATAGGCTGTCGTGCCCGTGGAACTATTTGAATGATGTTCACTGCGGTGTTTGATGGCCCAGGGTCCATGGGGGATTTCGGAAGAATTTTGTTTATTTTTAAATCCTTTATATTAAGTTCACTTGCTTGCTTGCTTGCGCGCTTATGACCGTGCAAATCTTTCGGTCGTTTTTTAACCTACTTCCCGTGATCCAATCGAGCTGACATTTTGCACACAGACTCGTTGTGCGTGACAATTTATTTTCGTGAAAATTTTTTTCCAAAATTTTCCACTTTTTAGGAAATTTTTTATTTCATATTTAATTAAAAATACCAATGTGATAAAAATGAAACTCTTACTCAAGAAAAACAGAAATGAATAATAAAATAAAACCGATGCCACGCATATAAATGATTTATAGTAAAAAACTTTGTTTTTACGGGTTAATTTTTTTATTTTCAAATTAAACCAACGTGGAGTAATGTCGTGGAACAGCACGGAATTGTCCCTGGCAGTGCCCATGGCCTTGGCTAAGGCCACGGTAGGCTTTCGCTTGCTGCACCAATATACATGGGCGGATTATTATTATTATTAATGCATTACCCTTGCTTGATTCACTTCGTGGTTTTAGTTTTAACGTTGAGCTATTTTAAAACCGGCGGCTAAACATTTGCGTAGTCCCATAAAATACATGAAGAGCGGGTGATTATTCTTTCAAATGCGGCAATTTGAGCACATCCATTTGCAACAAATACATGATGTGAAAATAATATGTATGCGTTTAACGTTGTATATATGTATGTTGAACTTCTTTTGCACCATACGCAGTCAACCGTGCTAATCGGAGGTGCGGGGGAATGACGGCAAATGAAACACACACATTATTTATAAATCACTTTATTTATAAAACATTAGCAAGGTCATGCCGCAATGAAGTCATTGCACACAAGGCTGTGCAATGACAACGCACAGTTGCACAGCATCTGAGTGTGAAACAATGCAATACATGATTAACATTACTCATGATAAAGTATCCAACAAAGGCTCGTTCAGTTTGCTTTATTTTATTCTGTCGAGTGCTTTTTCGCTCGCAACTTCTATTCCACTTGTGCTCATAGCATCGAGACAGAATAATGTAACACCCTGGAACACCCCCTCTCCATAGACAGCAAAGAGACGTTTGTGTTCTTATGCAACAACGCAGAATCGAAACGATAGACTTTCATCGTACCCTTCAAGGGTCCATTTTACGCAGTGTTTGGAGACGTTGCTCACGAGGCTTTTGTGGATGAGCGTGTGACCAGGGTTCACACTCGCAGCCTTCTGAATTGTAAGGCGGCGCATTCTAAACCAAGTGTAGTGACAATAGAGTCGGCAGGCGGTGTGAGGGGACTAGTGGCCACGGGAGGTAATTACAGGGAAGTCAGCTTACAGTACAAATGCACTCATTAGTAGCCAAGGGAGGTAATGACAGGGGCATCAGTTGTGAGTGCGAAGGGACTGGTGGCTAGGGGAATGTTCGAGAAGGGAGCGTGGTCAGGTGACGGAAGAGGACGGTGGAGTCTGCCGGTGGAGCGAGCGTCCAGAGTCAGTGAGAAAGATCGAGAAGGGGGGCGTGGCCTCGTGTCGGTATATAAAAGGGAGATGCGCGGGAGATTTGGGGCTGTTGCAGTGGGGGTCTCCGCCTGATGTCAAGTGAACGCGTCTTCCATAAAGTGTCATCTCAAGAGAAGTGTGTCAAGTTGTAATTACACAAGCTTGTCAAACAACGACCGTTAGAGCGGTAACCGATGTCAGAATTTTAGAAACGAATGAACTGACTGGCATGAGCAAATGTACAAATGCAAATGGCCTGGTGGCGCAAGTGGGGCATTTTACCTTGTTTCTCAGCTTAATTATAAAGGTGCAACCCTGCAATTGCTGGCTTGTTCACTAGCGCATGCCACTGTTGGTTGATGGACCTTCACTAGAGGGAGCTCTGGTTGGGATTTTGACTATGCTTCCACATTGTCCGGACGTGTTGAAAGTGGTAGGTGTACCCTCACTCTACCCTGCCACACGCTGGCCTGTGGGGAGTGGGGGGGGGGAGAAACTTGCCCAATAATTTCACCTGCTGCGCTGGGAGATGAAATCGAACCGGCAATCTTTCGGATTGTAAGTTCAGAGTGGGCTAGCCAGTGCCCCAGAGCACATTCCATCTCTCATTTACATAGGAAAACATGTTACGTCTATTGCTTTAGACATTTCTCTGTGTGCGGCGAACCAGTTACACGGGCTATTAGCGGTTTTTTTTTTCTTGTGGTTACCGGGTAATGCAAAATAACGATATTAGCCACCCTCGTCATAAGCAACACAAGACAAGAGTTGTTTTTGTTTAACTTGCTCACTTAAAGGTTCACATTAACATTTTCAAGTCTCATCACGCTCAGATACTAATTACAACCACAGCACCACCCCGAGACGGATGCTCTGCCCAGCGCATACAAATGCATCCCCTTGGTGCCAAGTTGCGTCAAATCTGGATTTAAAGCTTTCGTGACTTCAGGGATTCATCTTCTTGGTTCTGTCGGTAAAGTCACGTAGAAGGAAAATAATAAAATAATACAAATTTAACATAATAAAATACAATTCTCACGACGTTTTGGCCACAACGCAAGCAGCCATCCTCAGGTGAAGAACAGATCTGTCGGAAAGACAGTGTCTTTCCGACAGACCTGTTCTTCAGTGTCTTTCCGACAGACCTGTATTTCACCTGAGGACGGCTGCTTGCGTTTTCGCCGAAACGTCGTGAGAATTGTATTTCATTGTGTTTTATTTTATTATTTTATTATTTCCCTTCTACGTGACTTTACCGAAAGAACCAAGAAGTCGTGTCTAATCGTGTGCAGAACCCAAATTTCGACGCTGTGGATTCTCGTCCTTCTAGTCGTGCAGTCCCAGGAGGAGAGAGCGCTCAGAGCCCTGGACCACGTGCCCTGCTGCCCGGCCGCGTGGAGTTTGATCTCTGCTGGGCACTCAGCGTCTTGGTGTTACGGCCACGGAGAGGGTCTCACTTGCAGAGGTCGTGCTGCAACCACGCTTGCGCTCACGTCGCCATGCCGACTGCTTGTTATAGAAAAAATTGTGGTGTTACCAGGGCAATGTCATTAGCAAGGGGAGGGAGGGAGGGAGAAAGTGCCTTGATTTGTTTGTTTAGTGCTGACCTCCAATTAGAGGGTACGCTCGCGGTTGGGTTCTGGCATGATAAAAGGACCATCAGGGCTCGCATTTTAAGAAAGCTTATTTGTACATTTCTATTACGAACATTTTAATACGTGCTGTGTTTTCGTCATCAGCCATGATCGAGCCACTGCTGCGTGAAGGTCTATCTAGGCTGCAGTCGGCTTTCAAGATCCTCCGATGCAACAATTCATCTTAAGATTTATTACTGCTATGATTTTTGTTTTATTTTAACTTTCTTTCTGATACACTTCATGTTTATGTTAATGAGTAATTTAGTAAAATATACTTTAACATTTTTAAAAATGTATTATTTACTCAGTTTTGCTTGCTCTACACGTACTTTTATTTGCAGAAACACGTAGATAGAGGGATATTGTCTGAAAAAAGTAGGCCACTATTTGCCAAACTCGTGGTCACTTTTCACTGGTATATGTTTGGAGATCCATGTGGAATACAAAATACCGGAGAGACTTAACATCGCCTGCAAGGCCTTTATTTTTAAATTGCTGTGGTGTTTGTGGGTGCTTCAGCCAAACTGCCAGTCGGCAATACTTGGCACCTGGATGGTTGGTGTTGACGGTGTATCATTGTGGCATCGCTGCGTGGTTTATTGCCTGTGTGCACGGCTTAGGTGAAGAATGGTTAATCGTGGGGCCAAATCAATTGGATTGCATGCTCAGGAGACATTTTAACAAAACAGAAAACAATACAAATCTGAATGAACTACAGTACTTATTACAAGGGCAGGGCATGACAATATTTTTTTCATAAAATATGGAGGATTTTTGCAGCATATGTTAACAGTAATTAATCATATGGATTAGCCTGTTACACTGGAAATAGGAAACACATTTACCATTACCGGAGGAAAAAAAAACATTTTCCGAAAACCAAAACCACTTCACAAGATCACAATGACATCTAGCAAGCTCCAATCTTGGTATTTAAAGGATTAAACCCAACGAATTTTTATTAAGCGTCCGATGCAACATCTTGTCTTGTATTATATCTATTTCGAGGACCATAATTATCTGTTGCTTAATGATGCTGTGCACGTAATTCTCATCACGGTATTGGATGAGAGACAAATGTATGCTGCTTTGACTGTTTTCATCTTGATGACCTCCAACCCCGAATGCATGACAGAGAAAAAAAAAGATAGAAAATCTGCAGTGGCCTTTTGTGCTAATTTAAACTGCATGTGAGGAAATTTACATGAAAACTACTTTCCAGGGTGGCTGAATAAGTTGAAGTATAACGACGCTCGGTGGAGTTGAAAGGGAGTTTTATTCCTAACCTCGGCGTCTCTGCTGTGAGTTTGGCCTCGGAAATGAGAATGTAGAAGCGTGATGTTGAAAATGGCAATTTTGTTACGTAAAAAAATTGTACAGAGAATAAAATTACAGATGGGACTAATCATTACTTACTGTATTAGAAATAAACAATGGCAAAATGTCGCTTTACAAAAATATGTAAAGTGCATGCTACTGCTGAAAATATCAAAACTGTGATAACATAATAATATTCTTAAACCGTGGTTGTGGTGGTGGTGGTGGTGGCCCATTACTTTTTCAGGTTTCGCTTTTCAAATAAAAAATTCCCTGCATGATGACAGAGGAAATATAGATACTGTATAGCAGGATAAGAGAAATATAAACATAACTATGGCTGCAGCGGGGTGAGAGGGGACAAGATAAAGACAAAATATTAATTGGATGTTTGTGTAAATTAGCTCATTATGTTAGGATTCCAATTTAAGCTCATATATATAATGTGCCTCTATTTTGTCATGAATCCGGTGCCCCTTGCTCAGGTTTGGGCCCTCTGATCTTCCTTGGTTTGCTTATGCGTGGTACCACCACTCTTTATAAGCAATGCAAACATTTCGAAACTCAACATATTTGAACCATATTATATTTCATTACCTGCCACGTAAACATCACACTGGGAGCACGGACGGTCAGAAACACACCCAGGAGCCGGACAATTTAACAGTGCACTTTCTTCTTGACCTTGAGGTCTAAACGTTGCGTACCCTTGAGAACCTCAAAACAAAAGAGCCGCTTGCTTCGTGGCTGAGAATCCGGAGATAATTTCAAATCCCGTTCTCGTGGGAAGGATCCTATTGACTCACATTTCAAAATGGAATGTGATAAGCAGTAATTAAAGTTTACATTAGCTCTACCATTAGAATTACTCCATTGTGCTCGTTTAAAATTGATCAGAATGCTTGAAATGTCCGTGATTTTTTTTGTATATGTAATAATGTCAACGTGTTTTCCTGCTCCAACAAGCATGGGAATCATTCATTTTCTCTCCATAGCCCCGAGGCAGTCATGGCATTTCCACATTAGCGTAGCAGGTGAAGGACATTTTAATGAACAAATCTTTTTTTTCTGTGCGTTGTCACTGTTGTGCAGTCCACCTCTCCTCCAACATTCATTTATTTTGTTTTATGTCCGGCCACTTGTTGTTTGGCTCACTGTCTGACATTTCACTCAACGTGCTGGAAGCTTCTTCGGGAACTGAATTGAGCATCTCGCTGTCTACGTCTATTACAATTGGAGAAAGGGAACCTGCTCAATTCAACCCAAGGACACGTCGGAGGGCTATGCAATAACTACGCTCGATAACCCACAAGCGATACTCGTTTCTGTAATTTCTGGGTGGGTGAAGGACACCATTGATTGCGAATCAGTAGCCAAACTTGCACACGTTTATAATCGGAAAGAACCAAATAATATTATCTGATTATGTTTTCTTCCGCGATCAGGTAACATTAAGCTACATCAATCTTTAAACCACCTAGCCAACGTGCAAATGTAGGAGGTCATATCATTTATCCCTATAATCAGCCAACTGACTGCTCAGAATCACTGAAAGGCATCAATCTATCCATCTACCCAATTCATTGGCTCAACCGCTGAGTCAGCTAGGAGGCCAACACGACGTGTATAGTGAATAAAGCAAATGCTAACTCACTATCCAACTCCCTAAAGCCAGTCTCAAGAAAATTACTGAAATATAATTCATATCCATCACCTGTCACCTCCTGGATGGACAAAAAGTGACAGCACAAGCACAAACTGACTCCTCCGCTCTGTTTAGGGAATGCGTCGTAAATCCGGACGTTGTAATCCTCGGATGCTGCAACGCTCCGCATTATACCGCCGTCCCCAGCTGTGTCTTAACAAAAAAAACACATCGCCCAGGAAATTGAGGAATTTCAGGTCACGACACAAGAGCACGGAGCGCAGCTGTGGACGTATAAAATATCAGCGTCGCTGAGCATTATCACCGATGCAGGAATAAACCTGACCTTTGCAGACACTTGAGTCCTTGTGCATTAACAGCACTTCACAAGCAACACAAAGCTCACAATTAGAACGGAATTGATCAAGAAGGGGTAACACTGTCATGGGAATGTCGAGCAGCGGTTATAAAAATGCCAATGAACGCTGTCTGAATTTTAAGTACGTAAAGAGCGATACAATTCGTGGCTTTTTGCGACGTTAGAATTTTAGGACATATCCGTGATACACATTTAAATGCACACAGACACGCACACGCAATCAACAAATATCCCACATTTAGCCACGAATACAATGGAGCAAATGATGAACGGGGAATTAAGCTCGTCCCCTCAATCACACGTGCTAGCCGGCCCTGCTCAGGTCCCCAGGACAGCCTTGCAGGGCTCATCTTCCAGACCCTGACACCACAGGCGTGGCAACATCGAAAGGAAAGAGGTACGGGGCAATGATGATGACGAGCTAGATTTGAAGTTTTCGTGACGGCAAGCGGCCGCCCACTTCATGCGTTGCGCCCGAAACGTCGTGATTTGATTTAATTTATTTTTATTTTATTTTTCACCTACGTGACTTTACCGAAAAAACCAAAGAGTATGGACCCTTGCAGTCACGAAAACTTCAAATCTAGAACGTGTGGCTCTTTTTCTAAATCAGAATTTTTCTTTATCCTGGATAAATCCGATGAGCTATGAAGCCCTTTTTCACAGATGTCCAGTAGATGTCCATACGCAAGCCACAAACATGCACGCAGGTCACTCTTGGTAGCAGTCAGGTTATGACAGGGTCAACATGGAAGTGAGAAGAATGCCCAATGGTGTCCTTCACTTCGTTCCGTCGTCAGGGCTGGGTTTTTGTTGCGATAAAATACTAACTAAGAAATTTTCATAATGATAATTCATTTTTTGCTTGGGATAGCCTTACCTAAACCCCAAGCCTATGTTAAAGTTGTTTAAAGATGTCTTATTTTAATGTCCAGCTGTACAAGACAGGGGCTGGTGGGTCAGGGGCAGAATGGTTACAAAGCCCACGAAAAGCCACGTTTCGCAGACAAGATCCAATCTGCGCTGAAAGAGCCCAGAGCCACTCTGAGCTCGGGAGCCGTCTTGCCAGCATAAAAGCCGAGTGAGTGCAATGATATCCACTGGGCACCTTATGAGAATAGCCAGGAATCAAACACCAGATGGATGTCACCGTAGAGTAACGTGCTACTCGCTTCCCCACCACCCGCTTATGCACACGTAACAAAAAAAACATGTATATGCTCATGCAGCAAGTGTTGTTCGCAAGTACTGTACCTATGAAGGTATTTTTTTGACAGAACGTGATGGGATGATATGGAAAGCACGGTGCCCTGACCACACACACAGGCACACGTGTGCACCGATGTGCACGCCGCGAGTGTGTTTATAATGTATGCGTGTGTGTGTGTACATTCATGTGTGTCCGTATATACCGGGAATATGCATAAGGCATGTGCATTCAAATCGTAATTGAAGTCGTTTTATTTGAGTTAAACAGCGAATGGGATGCACGGGTGAGCGCGCCGCTTGTAAAACCGAATGCAAAAAATGTTCTCAAACACTTCCACCCCCCCCCCCGTGCACCGCACGTGGCATGTCATATCCTCGAGCAGCGTGAACAATGTGTTGTTTTAACAAAAAAAAAGTAAAAACCATTTGCATGTTTTATTCATTTTCACCCTGCTAACTGTGTGGAAGCAAGAGCCGCCCCCTCTACGGGATGGCAGGGCTCACAGCGCGATGAAGGTTTGCTGCGGCAGACACAAGAAGTCTAACCCCCCCCCCCAGCCAACGGGGCCGCATTCGCATTAATGCCACTTCATAAGCCTGCAAGATGTTGAAGTCACCGTGTGTGTGTGTATGGATTCCCGCTAACGGTCAACACCAGTAACGATTATCTGAACCAGTCCTGGGCCTGCCCTAGGTCGACTCGGCCTCAAATGAGTACCTGGTCCAGTGGGTAAACATCGCCGCTGGGGAGACAAAGGCGGCCGGGCGTGGTGTTTGACACCCACCCCCTCGTGCGCCATGGCGGCCTTCATAGTTGCTCGCTAAGAGCACTTGCCCCAACAGTCTGTTAAGGCTACACGGGGGATCTTTGTATTTGTCATTTTGATCAAAGCAACCTCTGCGAATTCATATCCTGTGATCTGGCCCAGAGGTGGTTCTAAAGACTGGCCTCTTGTAGATTGTAAGCTGCATAGCACTTCCTGGCATAACACTGAGGGCCAATTACATGTTTGGGGTGTGTGAGCTATTAATATAAAGTTAAATGATAACTAATGAATCCTGCTTTGCTACACTACTAAATATCCATGAACAACATACACCTGATATGAGAAGCAGCGCTACATAGTTTACAAGATACGAGCGACCAGTGATGGAAAGTCTGCGTTACTTTGGCACAGGCATTGCTTATTTTCACCACTCGGTATTCTCAATAACACTGCTTAGGCTGGCTTTGAGAACGGATTATTGGCATAAGGCACTGCCACTAGAGTACAAAGTACACCTGTCCACAATAATCATGTAACATTGCCTCATGTATCCCTATAATTATACGGGGACAAAATAGGTATCATCAAATTGGTATCACCAGGACAAAATAAGGTGAGGTGGATGTGGCGTACAAACATTATTCCTGGAGCAGCAGTACTCGTGACGAATTGCCACGTTCTGTTTACGTAACAACCCTTACCAGTTGGCTGTATTGACGCGATCTAACCCAGAAACCTCAATTATGGATACTCCTTTTAGTATCCTCAAACACCACTTTGGCTTGTTACGTTTCATTTCCCCATGCAATTTGTGAAATTGGTAATTTCTTCAGCAAAGTGTTTGCACCATTTTCCGACTGGCTCTGCTGTTTGAGTCATCGGCTTGAGCTCAACGTGCTCCCAAACAGACACATTCACTTGAGTTATGAAAGCCACGAATCGGCCACCGTCATCTGTCCACGTCTGTGCGACACTAACTCGAGACGTGCAATGAGCGAGAAGAAGAGACTGACGAAAACCTGCAGCGGTTGCTTCAGCAACGGTGGCGTGCAAACACGGCAGTTGTCTGGCTACCCAAACTTGACGAGCCATTTTACTCGTAGGAACCTCCTGGTTACACCAGCCCACAGGGGATTATTGTCTCCGTCGGTCGTGCAGGGTGGGGCTGCGTGGGGAGGGGAGGGTGGGACTGCGTGACAACCCTTGCTAGCTAGGGGAGGGTGGGGAGGGGCTGGGTGGGGAGGGTGGGGAGGGTGGGGAGGGGCTGGGTGGGGAGGGTGGGGCTGGATGGGGGGTGGGAGGGGTGGGGCTTGGTGGGGAGGGGAGGGTGGGGAGGGGCTGGGTGTGGAGGGTGGGGAGGGGCTGGGTGGGGAGGGTGGGGAGGGGCTGGGTGGAGGCTGGGTGGGGAGGGGCTGGGTGGGGAGGGGCTGGTCACCCCGTGGTCCCCTTATAAAACTCAACGTTTAACCTACTCATGCCGGCTTGTGCCCGCCCTCACAGTCGGGCATATTTGCGGAATACACCACGCCGCCGTTGACCCTGGCCATTGACCAAGCAACCCAACGTTCCTACCAGCTCCCTCCGCAGGACAAGGTGTTACTGTGGCATGGGAATCGCGCACGACGTCCTCTGATCAACATGACTGGATGCATTTATCTCACTGTGCGTATGACTTGGCACACGCTAGTCTGTGTCTCAGAGGAACCTTTGCCTCTTACGCATGCTCATGATATGAGTCGACCAACATTGAACATTTATTTTAACAATTACTGAAGAGTAGAATTCAACGTTCTTAATTTAAGCACGCGATTCTATAGCTCTCTTACAAAGTAAGACGATTGGTAATTGTAGTTTTGTCGAGTAAAATATTACTGCCGTAATTATTTCCCAGACGTGTATTTTTTTTATATATTACACACCTGTGTTGAATACAAAACTGCAACATACTTTGCAAAGCAACGCCATCGAGTCTCCACTCTCAAATGAGCATTGTCACATTGATCATCTCTGTTCAGAGTCTTGATGCATTTGCGGAGATTCAACATCGCTCACGGCAAAGGGCAGTAAGTATATCGGGCAATCACTGTTGACTTACCACAGTGGCACCATCCATTACATCGAGCCCCGGTGGGATGGTGAGCACAGGTCTTCCTAAAGGTTCTGATTTAAAAGAAGAAAATACATCTTAACGGTTGCCCATATTAATTTATAATCAGTTGCCTTGATGTGAATCTTTGCCATGTCCATTGCACACTTGACATTTCCTTAATGATGCCCGTCTCACCGTGACTTGCACGTGGCATTGCGACCATTCAGGATAGGATCCCGCCTAAATGTGCACATTATTATCTACGTAAAACAATATCCAATGGTTCGTTGTTTGGCTTCAGTTATGGGATACTTAAACTTAATTATGTAATCGTTCAACGGTGTCGTGCATTAACGTTTTATCAGGATTTGCACACCGTTTGATGCTGCAGCCATCATGGGTTAAAATGCGTGCATACAATAGAATCATTATAAATTGTTAGTTTCATAATATTACTGAAAGCAGTGTAGTCTAATGCTAAATATATTATACGCGAAAGCCATTCCCTGGTAAACTGATGTGCGCTTTCCAATTAAAATAAGTACATTCATGTAACCCTAACCCTAAAGCAATTCGGAGTCAAATTCCCAGTTAATCGCTATAACATCTAATTATACATTATATTCTAAGCCATCCAAAAGTATTATAACAGACCTTTGTAATTAAGAGCCAGTGACATGCAACATTTACTTGTTAATGCATTTTCAAATGTTAGTTTAGGAGTTAGCAGTAAGGGCTCAACAAATAACTTGTAGTGGACAGCTAATGATTTGAACTAATTAATTCAAAATGTCTGCTCAGTAATGACATGGCAATAGCTCTGAAATTTCCAGGTAATTGCACAATTATGTGTGCGTGTTTCCTGTAGTTAATGCAAAGGCCCTTATTTATGTTGGATGCTGCTGTGATATGATAATGGTCGGCACAAGAGACTTGCATTCCAGAGGTTGCTGGTACCATCTCTTGGCATGGCAGTTGAAAAAATTGGGCAAGTTTCTTTTAAAATTCCTGAAACCCGTTCACCCAGCAGTATAATCCACAGTTAGTCTATCAGTCAGTTGTATATGGTGGAGTAAAGTTAATTTCGCTCACTCACCCACACCAAGGCCTGCTTCCAGCACGTCAAGCCCTGCATCGGTGATTCACACACTCACCTACGCACTCACCTTCCCAGTTACTCGCTCACCTACCCAGATAGCCACTCACCTATCCAGCTAACCAATCACCGACCCACTCACCTACCCACACATCTACATAGGCAGCCCTGAGTCAGTCGTGTCAATTCCACATTTCTATAGCAGGGGCCAGTATCTCACAAGAGAGCCACTGCTGATGTCCCACAAAAGTGGAACTTATGGCATTCACTGTAGGGAAATGAGTGGGCATTTGGAACGTTCAGCCTTACAAACGGTGATCCAACTGCTTTGTCCCATAAACTTCTGAACATATTAGGTTCTGCTCGCTCCCACAGCTACATCTGCAAGATATTCGGTGGTTCCGTTATGCATCTGAAATTACTTTCATACTTGCAGTTTTAGGTCAGGCTCGCTTTCCTTGTTTAATTTCCCACATTAAATGGCTTAATCAGACATTATGCACCATTCCGCCTAAGAGTCCCAGCAGCAGAGACGTGGCGTTTATTTGACACTCATTTGAAAATATTCGCACAATTATAAGTTTTTAGTCATGGGATAAAACACAGGAAAGCAGTGTCATCCCTCCTGAGTTTTTGAATTATGTAACTACATTTGTCAGTTGAGTGTTTAGTCTTCTGTATAGTGCATTTGAAGCAAAACATTATCCCCGCTAAGACCATGAATGCCCGACTGGATTGCTAAGTTCTTGCACCTCCTATATCTGTTTTTTTTGCTACTTGTTTATCTACGGGTTAATATTTGAAAGAGAAAATGCTTTTCAAATGGCAACGTGGCATCAAACAACATGGCGTCACAGTTCTCACCGCTCTGCGTGGGGTGTTTGCGGTTGTGCCACGTGCTCTTCGGCGTTCCGTCCACACTGAAGTTCCCAGCAAGAGAAAAAAACATCCACGCGATCCACAGGGAGAGAGACACGCAACACTCCAAATATACAGCAGGCGTCAAGGGGCGGAATCGAACCCACGGCCTCCTGCATACCAGGCGAGAGATTTGACACCTCGCCAACGCGGTGCCCCTAAAATTATTATCGTTTAGTTTATAAGCACAGTTTGAATTCTAGGAATGTCATAAATCATCATCAGCCATGATCAATCCTCTGCTAGATGTAGGCCTTGGCATACCATTGCCATCCTTCATGGTTTTTGCGATGCAGGAATTCATTCAGCACCTTCACTCGAGCTGTTGTTATCGCTCTATCTCCATGGTGGGTGTCCTCTCTGGCGTGTTGCCTCTTTTGGCTGGCACTTCACAACGATTCTCGACCATCGGCCATTGCGTGTGTGCATGTTGAACTTCTTACGCACCGTATGGAGCCAACCGTGCCAATCGGAGGTGCGGTGTATGTGCGTATGTTGAACTTTGCTCGCACTGAACGTAGCCAACCATGCTAATCAGAGGTGCGGTGTATGTGTGTATGTTGAACTTCTTTCGCACCGTACATAACCAACCGTGCTAATTGGGAGGTGTCCTGCCCACAGCTCCTTTGCTTTACGATTGAACAGTTCATAGATTTAGCGCAGCTCAAATGCAAGCCAAAAATGTATGGCTTGACATTAGTGTGCTGTTACTTATCACAAATGATTTTAAAAAACTGTGTTGTTGGAATATTGAATCAAGAATTTTGCTCATGCAAAAAAAAACACTGATGCGCTATTGTGTGTGTGTATATATGCACACGCATGCACTGCATGTTCTGCATGTGTTCTAGCAGTGTTTCATGTAAGCCTGCGAAGTTCATGTAAAATGCTGTAAACAGTAAATTTTATTTCTGCAGCACTTATTTTTGCACTCGGCGAGGATTTTTTTGGCTTTGTTTTTATGGCCACTGACATCAATCGATGTCCAATTTTCCGTGAGGAGCCTCTGTGTTTTAACAGTTTGATATATTAATTCACGCTCAGTCAGGCACAAAGTGCTTGGGAAAGCACCCAGCGTACACTAAATATAAATGTACAAACAGTTGCGGAGAATCTCCAGTCGGTAAGTCATGCAAAAGCTACGTTTTGGGATGCAATTTTCGAAAAGCTGCCACTGACTTTCAGCAAGGATAGCTGCTTCATCACCTCTATTGATATTCACAAGTGGAGCTTTCTCTTACTCGCATCAATAGGATAAATAGATTGTCATAGCATGTAAGTACATTCTCGCTGTGGTGATATGCTGGAGTCCTCGAAATAAACCGCTTGACAAGCTAGGAAAGACACAATAAGAAGTGAGATTTTTATTTGGCTTCAATGAAAACCCTCTGGATGCGTGCAAGGAAATGTCATTTTCGAGGGGATTTGTCCCAAACAATGATGATGTTTTTGAAAACTTGTGGGTTCTGCTGGATATGACCAAGTTTCAAAGATTATTATCGGTGAAGAGGCAGATATTGCCATGAGACTCTGGTTCTTTAAAGCTTCTGAACTTTTTAAGTGCAAAACAAACGCGGTTTGTCGCTGCGAACCTCGCTCGTTTTTCGTTAAAAGGAAAACAATTACAAGTTACGTGATCTTGAGTTTTCAATCGGGTAGTGCAATTTGGAAAATGTTTCACGGAAATAAATCGTTGCTACCACAACTGAATTTTCTCTTGGAGGAGTTTGCAATTACAGCCTTTTGTCATTCAAGGGTCATATTATGAGCCTCCCCTCGGTCGACTCAGCCTCAAGTGATCTTTAAACATCGCCACTGGGGAGACAAAGGCGGTTGAGCGTGGTGCTGGCCACCCACCCCCATGTGGTACCTTGTCGGCCTTCATAGATGCTCACTGACAGCACTTGCCCAAACTGTTACGTGCCTATATTATACCCAAGTTATTTTAATGAATACAATAGTTTATTAAAGTTTATTTTAATAGATCTACTACACTTTCCAGATATATTTTCAGAATCATTTCATGGGACTGTGATGCCAGCTTGTAATGTATTAAAGTGGCATTGCAGCAAAGTCTTAATTTCTAGCAATGGGTTTGGCAGAGCATGTTGCTACAATAATCATAAAGTTAAAAAAAAATTATCAAGATCGATAGCGACAAGTTTGGTGTCGAATCTCTGCAAAATAAATCTAACGTGTGCCACTTTTTCATCGTAATTTTTAACGGTTTCTGAAATTTAACAGCAATATCATCGTACAGATTTTCTTCTGTTTTTATTTTACAACTTTTTCCCTTTCACTTTTGTGTCTCTTTTTGCGTCCGTCTCTCTGACGAGGAGCTTCTTTTTGTCGTCGCAATATAGGATGAGGCAAACCTGGTGGGGGCTGTATACAGATCCATAATTCCACCTTGCTGGCAGTAAAAGTGGATCCCTAAGGGCACCAAATGTGAAATGTTTTTTTGTCGGTATGGCATCTGTCTTCTTTACGAGGCCAGGGACCAAAGCCCGATGCACGTTGCCAAACAAAAAAAAATTCGCGGCAGGCAGTGTGTATCAAGCGCCATATCTGAGACTCCGGTAAATATTGCTGAACCAGAACAATGCGTGTGACTCCAGAGGAGAGTTTTACAAGTTTCAGGCAAGAAATGTTATTCTGCAGCTCTACGCCGGACGGTTGGAGTATGACAAAGGATCACAGTGGGAAGGGCCCCTAGATTTGAGAGGCATCAAGAGTCGGCTGCATCGATGCGATGGGCTTAACCGGTATAGAAATCTGCAGCGCAGGCAAAGGAAAATGTAGAGAACCGCAAAGGGGGATTTTTAACAAGTCTGAAGGTAAGTACCAACAAAAGTGTGTAAACCACCGTATTGGTGCATGTGTCAAGCCCTTGGGTGCTACGATTATTATTTTTTTATAAAATAGAGGAATAATTGGCTTTGTTGCAGAAGGCATTCATCAATCCCGAGTTAAACCACGTCAGTGCAGCCTTCCTCAGATCAGGAGCAGGGCCAGATTAGAGGGAAGGGGTGAAAGACACCAAATTGGATTTTTTTTCCCACTTCTCATAAACTCCAGAGAGTGTCATGAAAACATTTTTTTTTTGTTACAAATAAAAGTCAAACTGTCTATTCGTACTCTCTGTTTTTTTCGGTAAAGTCACGTAGGTATAAAATTAAATTAAATCACGGCGTTTCGATTGCAACACAAGCAATCATCATCAGGTGGGAAAACCACAGCAAGAATGATTTTTTTTTTGCTGAAATGGCAGAGATATGCCGTGGTAAGAGGTTATATAGGTAATATCCCTATATAACCTCCTGTGGGTAATAAACATATATAACCTCTTACCACAGCAAAACATCTATTTTGCTGTGCTTTTCCCACCTGATGATGATTGCTTGTGTTGCAATCGAAACGTCGTGATTTAATTTAATTTTATTTTCTACCTACGTGAAAGAACCAAAGAGTATGGATTCCTGCAGTCACGAAAGCTTCAAATCTAGATTGTTTATTCGTATTAGAATTTGTACCTGATCAATGTAAACAATGTGGCCTTTATTAATGTAAGTTTTATTAGGTTACTCCAATTTTCCACCTCTATTAGCAATTAATCCTCCTGCATCACGCTCTTGCGTGTAAGGGCGGGGAGTGGTGGCGTAGCGCTTAGCTCGACGCTGCGCTACAAACCCGCGACCCGGGTTCGATTCCCCCTCATGGCCAACGCCAGTGCAGATTATCTGAACCGGTCCTGGGCCTCCCCTAGGTCGACTCGGCCTCAAATGATTACCTGTTGCGGTGCATAAATACATCGTCACTGGAGAGACAAAGGCGGCCGGACATGGTGCTGGCCACCCACCCCCTCGTGTGGAATTCCGGCCTTCAGAGGCGCTCGCTAACAGCACTTGCCCCAACAGTCTGTTCAGGCCATACGGGGTTTCCTTGTTTTTGTAAGGGTGGAGGGAATGGAAAGGGGGAGCATCCAGGGGGCAAAAGGCACCTGCATCTGTCCCCCACGACGGGGCTCAGGGTCAAGTCTGCCCATTGCTTTTGGTGTTGCCATTCAATTGTCTGCCCGCAACTTCTAAGAAGCTAATTGACAACATGGGGAATTCAAATCATTTCTGTTCGAGGATGCAGAGTTCGAGGATGGGCTGTGACACATCGGATGGATCTTGGCACAAACACAAAAATAAAATGTTCTCCTGCATGTTTTTACTCTGGGCTTGTTTCAAGCCGTGATGCCACATATGCCCCCTTTTTTGTTGTCGCTATCATAATCACAAATGTATGAATTCTCTATACTTTTCCTACCATTAGAGCAGCAAGCGTATTGTTTCGGAACAAATGTGTTCTCACAAAAGGTGTTTCTTCTGCATTCTGTTCATTATCCTTATCCATGACCTTTGAATATATAAATGTATAATATCACCAACTGTCAGTATTTGTGATTACCTTCCTTTTATGTATTCTTGCTTCAAAGAAAAACTCTATATTCAGATATATGATAATAGGGTTTCCCATTTTTTCTGGCAACAAAACAGGTGTTAGGATGTTAAAACACCAATCTGAAACCTTTTACAAGCACTCATGTCTGCATTAACCACAATGATTGTGGTCAGAATGCAAACAAAAACACACTCTGATAATATATGCATTGTTCTTGAAACTGATTAGGCCACACCAGAGACAGCTTTCTTTTGAGCCTCGTCTCAAACGGTGTTAGTCCAGAGGACGCCAAAAGGCGTACAGCCCAAAGACGATGCACTATCAGAGTAATGAGAGCTCGAGGTGAGCATCTACATCATGGGATGATTACATTATATGCATCAGGTAACATGATTCTGACGCACTGTTCTACCGCACTATATCAGTATTAAGAATTGAAAACAGAAGACTTATATGCGTGTGCGCATTTGAAAATTTGGTGGAGTATCGTATTGAGTTTCTGTAAATTATTTGGCAGTTCATGAGTAGTGTTTCTGTTATGTGGCAGAGGCTACGATATATCATACAAAATCAGGGCCATATTGTGCCATAGTAAATTATCGTTGCTCAATTAATTTTACGTAAATATTTAATTTTCTGATAAAATATTCATGAAATGACACAGTCAATAATTAAAAAGAGCAAAACTTTACCGCTTACATTTTTGTAAGTAATTTACAGCGTGGAATTGATATGGCACCATGATGTTTGCAGTTATTGTAATTGTTTAATCATCGGTTGTATTACCGACAGCTTTCAAGTGAGAGATCAACATTATAGATTGTCATAACTAGAAGATTCATGGTAGGCTCATGTTAAGTGAACTGCAGTCATGTATCTTTAAAGTTATATATATTTAAAAATGTTTAAATGGGAGTACAGAGAAGCTCAAAAAGAAAGCAACGAAAATTTGAATTATAATGACAAAGTGAAGGGAAAAATTATATCTATATGACAATTATATCGTGACTTTCTATATCATATATCGTGTTTAAAAAAACATAATGGTAACCCAACTCCCAAGCCATAAAATGTAACTGGCCAGTGATTAACTCCTTGGAATTACCTTCAGAGACATAAAGAGGGCACATGGATTTGAGATGATATGCAGGTTAATGGCATCATCCAATCATTGCAGGAACGTCGAGTGGGCTGGGGCCAGACACCTGGCTAGAAGGGATGACGGACGATGGTCAACAATAATAATGGAGCACCAGCCGAGGAATGGAACACGTCCAAGACGGTGATCACTAACGAGATGGAGCTGTGTAGATCAGTGCATGTGCCTGGGTGGATTGTTGCATCACACAGCATTACACTGGTCAACAAAAAAAACAAATTCTGGCCTGGACTTTTGCAGCTGTTTTAGACTAATTTCAGGGTGCTGATTCCAAATCTGATCTCAGATTTGCTCTATCACATCTCATTTTTATGCTATCGGCATACCCCATTTTCATTGATTTTACCCGAAATTAACTCTGTCACTTATGATTGCAAGTTGTTGCGAGTCAGTGACTGCTTTAGTGTTAAAATAGGGTGCTGTATTTTTAGGATAGTGTGTTTATAATATCATTTTATGTAGATATCCACATTTATTTAATATTTTTTCTTCTGCAGTTTTTATTGAAAATGCAATATTTGATATCTCAAAAACTTGATGTGATAGACAAAAACTCCCAAAATTACCTTGAAACCGTTGGAATACCTTATGCCAGAAAAAGTGTGTTGACCAGTGTTATGGGAGGTGGTGGGCAGCTTGGGAAGCCTTCACCCAACAGTGGATTGACCATGGCTACTGATGATGATTGTGTCTCCAGGGTGGATTTAATGAGTACCACTTCATGGGGAGTCAACATTGGTTGTCGTTTGGAAACACTGCCCCCCTGTCATGGTTATTGGGAGTTTCACGAAGGTGAATACTGCCCCATTGTTAGTTGGAGCGGGGAGACACTGTATAACCTTCCTCTGTGTGTGCACGTGTTGCAATTGTGTGTTGGATCGACACGATTGACCCTTTATGCCGGCACTGTTGTTAATATTTCCATTTTTGGTCGTGTGTGCACGAATGTCAGAATAAGGGATAGCATTTGCATGCATGCTTCTGTCTGGATTTTATTTGGTTTAATGTGGTCAGAACGTGATTATCAAGGTCCATTAACATTCTTTACATGTAGGAGCCATGGAAATAATATATCCAATGAGACATTTCAACTGAAAATGATCGACCTCGTACATTTAGTGATATATGTGGTAAATGATTTTAAGAACAAAAATAGACAATTTGTTGAGTGTACACAACTGGAAGACACATCAAAGGGTGTATACCTCGGGCAACCTAAATTGTAAAATAAAGAGTAGGTTGCAGTGCTTTTCAGAATCAGAAGAATCCGAATATGTATTTAGACTGGAGGAATCCGATGAGCTGTAAAGCTCTTTTTCACAGATATCCAGTCGGGGCACGGGGTAAGAACGTCGCAACAACAAACCACACAAAAAACATAATGGGATTCATCTTCTTGGTTCTTTCAGTAAAGTCACGTAGAAGGGAAATAATAAAATAATAAACATTAAACATAATAAAATAATTCTCACGACGTTTCGGCCACAACGCAAGCAGCCATCCTCAGGTGAAGAACAGGTCTGTCGGAAAGACAGCATCTGACACTGATAATTATTTTATTATGTTTTATTTTTATTATTTTATTTTTTCCCTTCTACGTGACTTATACCGAAAGAACCAAGAAGATGAATCCCTGTGGTCACGAAAGCTTTAAATCGAAACACAATGGGAGTGCAAAGTACAAGAAAGATAAACAAATCACCCAAATACAATACGACACTAAACCATACCCAATCCTATCAGACAAAGCCCACTGAGATATTAACTCCTAATTTATTTTTCGATTTAAAGCTTTCGTGACTGCAGGGATTCATCTTCTTGGTTATTTCGGTAAAGTCACGTAGAAGGGAAATAATAAAATAATATAAATAAAAAACATAATAAAGTAATTATTTTATTATTTTATTATTTCCCTTTTATGTGACTTTACCGAAAGAACCAAGAAGATGAATCCTAATTCATTCTTGCGCCCAAAGAATACTAATAATTTTGAATGCAGTCCATGTCGCTTGTCGTGACATTGTTTGGAAACATGACGACCGACACATACCATGGAACAAACGCTGAAGAGTACGCGTGACGACGGAGTGGAGCAAGCAGCAATTGCTCGGGGAGAGACACACGGATCAGATAACAAATGCAAATGTGGGACATCACGTGGACTTCACGAAGAGGGCATGGCCAAGACACCCACTCGAATGGATGAAAGGCTGACGATCGAGAATGACAATGTCGTGGCAGCCAAATAATGGTGCATGTTTATATTTGCAGATACATTCATACAAATTATAGATTTTTCGTGCCACTTTTGGGTCAGTTTTCTTATCTGTAAGAAGTCATGGGTGACAGGAATAATTCACAGATAATACGTTTTTTGTTACATGGCCGTGGATAATCGGAAATGTGAGTAATAGGCCCATGGGTGAGACGTTTTTCACTGTCAATATGTATATAAAATGTTCTAACTTGGTGGCACTGTGGTTATAACAAATAGCTCACACTTTTAAGGTTCATACTGTGTAAGTTTTCATAGCTGTGCTGCATATCTCTCAGATTTGTTTTCGGGTTTTACCGCGTGATGTTCGGAAGCTTCTTCGGGACGTAATACCGGACAACACCTCCACCAAAAACACAACGCAGAGAGGCCGAAGGCTGCAAGTTGTCTTGGTTGAAAGTCAACTCCGCCCATCATCCCACCCGACTCAATAAATTGGGTATTATTCATTGGGGAGTGTTTTTTTTTACTGTGGATTTAATCATCACCGTGAAAGGAATGTGACAGTTTTCACCAACCTCATCCATACTCAGTTGAGTGGGAACTTTTTTTGACTTTCATTTCTACTTCTAAAATATTGAATATTATGATTCTGCAAAAAAAAGGACATTGTCATACATAGCCACTATCCACATCGAGTAAAATAGAGTGGGCTTGCAAATTGAATGAGAATACTTAATTCAAGGGTGGGAAGAGCTCAATGAGTATTTTTTCCCTGTTTGCAAGAGCAACCGACTCAAGGAGGCTCACTAAAGCTGCTCATAAAATATGAAAAAACATTTTTTAAAATATCAAAGCGGTAAATCGTGGATCGTAAATGTAGAGCGGTTACAGGCAAACTTCCACGTGGCTACTGGCATGACCATAAAATCTGTGCCCTGTCATTTGACTATGTTAATGTCCAGAATGCCCTTCCTCGCTCCCTATAAGTGTTCCCGATTGTAAACGGTCCTCATTGTTAAACAAGGGCATTCTGGTTAATTGTATGCAGAATCTACACAATTTCTCCAAATACCCTTCAAACGAGACTCATCTGAAGCCTCTAAAGTATCATCTGCTCTCTACAGATATCAGTTTATGTCCTATAATTTGCAATTCTGTAGATTTGAAAAGGGAATTACTTTTATCTTAACGCCACTATTCCATTCATAATTTTCCTCTTGCCCACTTGTATTTACGGAAGTTTATAAAGATTATTATGCAAATTCGTGGGTCATAAATGCAGCATTACTGATTTCTTTGGCAGCGTGCTTTTGTCTTTTCTGTATGCTAAAGCTGTCATTTTTTAGAGCACTTTCGTTTAAGTGATTTTGCAAATTCCCTCGTTCAACATTGCAAATTCGTGTGTCTGCTCGTGAACGTATTATCTCCGTAAGCTCTATTGGCCTTATGTTGCAGGAATTGTGCTGATATGAGAGTGTTTACACATTGGTTCAATAGGCATATATCACAAGACATTTGAACGAACAAAAATGCCTCTGTGGATAAATTTAAAGATATTGTATCGCATTGTTTACATTTCCATTATGTTTGTATTGTGTGACTGCTTTGCTAAGAGAATACAGACTTTGTGCGTGCACATATTTTATTCTGCATGGCGTTGAGAGTAGTTCAAGCGCTTACGTAAACAATTGAAAGACTTCAGTTCAAACCCCAGTTAGTTAAATTGTATTTATTGAATTTGAGCAGTTAAGTAGGATCGTCTAATTTTCAAGAGTGACCTATGTCAAATGAAGGACCGTTTCCGGTCAACTCAGCACATGTTCTATCCGGGGTTGATAAAATAGGTACTAGTTTGTAACAGTCAACATTAATTGCTTCATGACGACACTGGTTTCCACGATTTTAAAAAGTGGAATTTTCATTATTGGCAGAGGGCCATGGATTGAAATAAGTGCCACACCATTGTGGTCAAATGAACAGGGAGGTGTTGGCATCTACATTGCATTTAGACTGCGTGATGTTCCAGTGTTTCACCTTGCTCAAAACGAACACTGGCCAACGAATCATCTCTGTTTGTATTCCCGAGTCATTTGTAGAATGTCCACGTCCCAACAGCTCTTCAAAGCTGGACTCATGCTTTGCCACTATCGGAGCATGTCTGCACAGCACTGATACATTGTCAAAAGTTTCTGCGGATATAACAAATGCAATGTTCCCCAGATTCATTCCCCAAAGCAAACCATTTTTTTCCTCTCTGCAGGCAGTCGTGACTTGATTTGTCTTATTTTTTGGCACCATTCCTCTGCACGCGTGGAGGACACCACTTCACTTCTCATTCGCAAGTGCAGCCAGTCGCGAGTCATCAGAATGCGTGACGTACATTTGTTATCCTCGTTACCGTGCCACCGGCACAGGTCGCTGCACACGACGCCACGGGAATGCTCCCGGCCAGAGACGAGACCCTCGCGGGAATATCTCCGTGCAAGCACTTTTCAAAAGAATGAAAATAAAAAAAATAAAAATAATAAAATAATTATCACGACGTTTCGGCCACAACGCAAGCAGCCGTCCTCAGGTGAAGACCTGTTCTTGGCCGAAACGTTGTGAGAATTGTATTTGATAATTTATTATTTTTATTATTTTATTATTTCCCTTCTACGTGACTTTACCAAAAGAAACAAGAAGATGAATCCCTGCAGTCACGAAAGCTTTAAATCGAAAAATTCACTTTTCAAAACTTGAGCAGCTCCGTGGATCACTGCGTCAAAACACACTTACCGTGCGAGGTCTGCCTGACTCCATGTTCATGAGCCATCAGTTTGGAGGCGCCACGTTCTCCCAGGGAAACGTAGAGTCCTTCTCTCGCTCACCGCATATTCACGCTTGCCGGGTAATTAGAAGTGGAGTTGAATTTCGGTGTCGAATAGTGAAAGTGTCTCCCTTCTCCAACGAGCATGGGGCAGTGCTCTTCTCCATTGGTGACCCCGAGCCATCGGTGAAAGTTCCACATTATTACAGTCGGAGACAGTTTGTCGATCGGAACACCTAATGGTGCTGCAGACCCGTTGGGGTCCCTAAGCACCAATTAGTTTTGCCACCCTCCCTAGCGAGACGAGAGGAGAGATGTAAACACGAGGTAGAGATGTGGCGAGATGATATCAATGCGGACAAAAGAATAGAAAGTAGAAAGATGAGAGAAGAAAAAATACTAATTAGACACATTTAGTGAGACGAGAGATGTGGAAAAGCCACAGTGATGCAGTGAAAGGAGGGAAGAGAGATGCACACAAGATAGAGATGGGAGAGGTTAATTATCTTTTCACGTCAATTGGCTTATAATGTTCATTAGGGTCTCAATTTGAGCTGACGTTCGGTGCATCCCTCTTATTTTCATGACTACGGAACCCCTTCACCCGCTTGGGGTCTGAACTTTTTGCCGAGTCTGTTTATGCCTTGCATCACCACCGGGAGACCCGCTGGTGAAATTTGCATTCACAGTGTGTTGGTCACTCTGTTAGCATCAACTAACATTCACCAGGATGTGTTGCTCAACAGCTGTCTACCATCTTGCAATCCATGAAGGCAAAAACTCTTGAGACGAAAGTCAACCAGTGGGGGACTTCTAAAATACCGACAGCATTTCATGTCATGCCACGTGTCCCAGTTGTGACTGGAATGGCTTTTCTAAAGTATCGATTGAGACCGACATGTAGCTGGATACGTGGTCTGAATTTAAACAACCCATCATGTGCAGTCAATACAATGTGCGATAACTAAATACGGTGCATTCATACACGCGTGCTCAAAGCAGTAATGCTGTTTAATCATCGTCCTGTATATTCAATATAGCTGGCGCACTGACCAACTGAAAACAAACGCAATTGAACTGAACAGCAATCGGGAAAAGCAAAGCACCCATTCAGATTTTAGATTTGAAGCTTTCGTGACTGCAAGGATTCATACTCTTAGTTTTTTCGGTAAAGTCACGTAGGTAAAAAATAAAATTATAATTAATAGAAAATAAAAATCACGACATTTCGGAGGCAACACAAGTCTCCGTCATCAGGTGGGACCGTCACAGCCACATTTGCTGCATCAATCCACCCGGCTACCGATACGTTTGATGAGTGGAAGACGAAGCAGAATTACATTTTTATGAGAGAGCATTGATTTCATGGGATGCGGAACAATTTGGCGCGTGTACTTCATGCATTCCTCATGGCCATTTCCCAGCAGCTTAGGCGGAAGTCGACACCCACGTATCGGTGTGATCATAGCTTGTAGCTGTCGAGTGTGATGGATGGAGAGAATAACAATAGGCGTAATGCATTTTGATTGCCATGCGATGCTGTATTTGTCTGCAAGCCACAGATGCGTGCCCATTCGATATTGACGTGAAATTGTAGCTTGGCTCAAAGTATATTGTGCATACAGCTTGCTACTGTTCATGTAGATGGCTGGGTTCCATAGTCATCAGAGTGCTAACCGCTGGACCAGTGGATTTTGTTTTGCCTGGATAGTGAATTTTATCACCGCTGAGATGGTGATTTTTTTTTCAATTCATCAACAATAACGTTACTGAATTTAGCTAGGCAGGGACGTGGTAGAGCACTATCAATAAAATGCTTACGAGTTTAAAATATCGCTTAAAAAGTGATTGGCCAAAACATTCAAAAGTTGGACCCTTCTGAAGATATTCCCCTTGTATAAATAATTTGCTGTATTCGTATTATTACGAAGCTCATTTAAGGGGGTGACTCGGCCCATTATTCAAAATAAGTTCCACTTCTCAGGAATTCGGTAGTGGTCATCTTATACAGAGACTTGTCTGATGAGAGATGTAGCATTTCCAACACCGACTAGAAGTCACCATTTTCGGATGAGCAGTGGCCAATGTTTGATTAAATATAAAGACCATCTCATTGTCTAAAATTTCAAACCGTGTCTTTTGCTTTGTGACAACCGTTACGATTTTCTTGCAAATGAAAGCGCTCCCTCCAGTGTGCGATCAGAGAGAAACAAAACGTTTAATCTCGAAAGTCTCGACGCCGTCTGACGACGCGACTTTGGCAGCATTGCGACACAGCCTCTGCCCCATGGCTGCCTTTGCGAATTCTGCGCCCTTCAATTTTCTGTGGATGGTCGAGTGATGGCCCCTGAGTGAGGCTGTAATGATTGGGTTTCACGGGGTGGGACAAAACGCAGAAATACATTTTCAGTTTCAGTCAGCCATCGCAAAGGTCACGGTTTGGGAGGAAGGGGGATCTCCACCCCCACACTCTCCCGTCTAGGCAAACCCCCCCCCCCCACTCCCCACCAAGCTCTTGTTTGGGACCACAATTGCTGTGCTCTGACTTGTTATGTTTACGCAAAGCACGTGTAAACATGACAAAGACGGTCACTGCATTGCGGGCTTTCAGATACGCTTCTGCGGCCGTCTGGAACGCTCTACCTTCCGATGTTAGGAAACCACTGGAGCTATGCACTTTTAAATCTTCTAGATTGAAAATTTGTTTTTTTTTTATATAACTGCGTTTTGTGTTCTGTTCGATGCCCTTCCCCTCCACCTCCGATTAGCACGGTTTCCTATGTACTGTACCAAAGAAGTTCAACGTACATACATCCTACGGAGAGAATGACCCATCATAGCAGCGCAGGATTTGCACTGACAGCTGAGGGCTTGCATACCTACATACATACATATGCATGGACACGAACACGCTTGGGACAACAACATGAAACACAAAGGTCACTCATAGTCTTTCAGACTGTTGGGGCAAGTGCTGCTAGCGAGCGAACACCTTACTAAGGCCGGGAAGGGATACAGAGGTGTGGGGGGGGGGCAGCCCCATGCCCCGCCCCTTTACCTGCCACCTTTACTTTCCCTGTCATTACTAAATATGTGATGCATTTTATTTCAGCATGCGAGAACCTATTTAGTGGACAATGAATCCACAACGCGAAATGGGCATTTACCGACGACCTTGGCGAGGTGATGCAGTCATTTTACGTTGATTGGCATACTCAGGCAAGTGCATTGTGTGGCAAAACAAGCTCCCCGTCGCCAGCATATCCCCACATGCAATCTGAATGTCAGAGTTGAGCTTCTTTCTTGCTGCAATTTTAAAGAAACAATTTTGCAAGATGTAAAAAAGGGAAATGGCATGCCCAAACGACGGAGTGAAATATAGAAATTGCTATTTCGATGGCAATGTGGGCCAGACACAAGTGCGCCACGGTGGCTAGGATATGTTAACTACCTCTCCTGGTACATCATGGGACCTCCTTTGCCAGTACCAAAATTTACTAATAGGGTTTTTTCCCCTTTTTTTGTTGCCAGAAAAAAATGGGAAAAAACCCTATTAGTATATTTTGGTACTGGCAAAGGAGGTCCCATGATGTGGCTGCTCACCCCGAGCTCTCATCACTCTGGTAGTGCGTTGTCTTTGAACTGTGCGCCTTTTGGCGTCGTCTGGTCGAACACCGTATGAGACTAGGCTCTAAAGAAAGCTGTGTCTGGTGTGGACAAATCAGTTTCAAAGACAATGCATAAATTATCAGAGTATTGTTTTTTGTTTGCATTTGACTGCAAGTATTGTGGTTAATGTGTAAGCATGATTCCTTGCAAAAGGTGTCAGTTTTGTTGCCGGAAAAAAAGGGGGAAAACCCCTATTAGTACCTCTCCTGGTATACAGGAGGTCTTGGATTCCACTTGGAGTTTGCGTGTCTCTCTCGCCGTGGTAGTGTGGATTTTTCTCCTGGTCCTCCGGTCTTTCCCTCCACAGTTAGAAACGTGCGTTTAGAGTATTTGGACAGCTATACGTTTGCACGCGATCGGCCACTTCGTTGAGCTATCACTTGTAATCAAGGCGTTTCTCAGTGGGCCTTATCTGTTAAAAAAAATAGATAAAATGTTTAAGTAAAAAAAATTGTTTACATGGATATAAATCATGACAACCCATCAATAAAACGCTGCTTCCCCGATTAGTAAATATAATTACTTTTCATATAAATTTTAGTTTGTATTGTGCTATGTTACGTTCATGCATAAGATTTCCAAATTAGATTTTATTTTAATTGTAAATTTTATTTTTAATGAAGCACCATATTCTAAACGTTTAAAATAATAGTGGTCCGAAGCATATAAGTACGAGCAATTCGCAGCCAAATGGGAATATAACTACACGTCAATATCTTGATGTAAGTTGATTATCATGCTCAGGATGCATTCACGCGTAAAAGAAAAATATCATTTTCAATCCACATACATCACATTAATAACACTATACATTTTATGACGAGCATGCCTGTCTCCTGGCGACAGCATGCAAGTCAAAACCAGAACAGAGTTTGCTTGTTGATACGTGGTTGAATTTACATCTTATATAAAGGAGCATTGCATTATATTGCATAAATTAATGACTCTCTCTCTATGTGTCCTTTCTTAAAGACATCAGCGAACATGACCTTCCATTTAGCTCTGTCCATGATATAACTCAATAACGTTCTATTAGACATTTACAGTTGCATCAAATTGTTCAAATTGATTATGAAATGTAATTACCTATTTTCCCCTGTTTCCATATTCAAACCATGATATTCAAGATGTTGTTGTCTCACGACATGTTGGAGAATTCCCATAATTACATAATCTGCATGCACCATAATGGCAAAAAAAAACTTACGTAGATCAAGTTGTGGCCTGAAATTGTGACAACGCATCAAATCACGGAGCGGGTGAATTATCGTAGCCCCAGTTCTCCATCAGCGGTGCATAAAACGTGCATTTATTCTCCACTAGATTTGCCGTCCGAGTTGCTAGACAATGTCACCCAGCGAGAACTCAACCCGTCATCACGATTATCACGAAGAGCGTGTCCTAGACATAGCAGTGGAAACGAACAGGCGTACGCACACAGTGGTAATGAGCTCAACATTATGAATTCAACAGCTGCAACCTCACCTCGGGTCCCATTGTTGTGTAGCAAGCATAATCTACTACAGGACTGGTGAATTATTCACATGAGCTTCTTACAATTGATGCAGTTGAATAGCAGATTGCTGCAGCTCTTAATCAGCTTGACTCAAGATCCGACTGTGATAATATTTTCAACACAGTAGTTCTATGAGCAGATGTTGAAAATCTGCTAAATCCGGCAGGCAGCAAGTCAAAGTTATGCAGGCATATAATGATACATCGCCTCTTGTATTCGAGCTCCCGAGGGGTCCGAACGCAGCTCGAATGCTTCTCCCACACTCACAATGCCGTAATGAACTCGGGTCCAGATCAACACCCTCATGACCCCTGCCGATCACTGAGTCATGACTAATGCTGTTCAGCATAATGATGATCATCATTATCATCATGCCATTGCTTCCGTCTTCCTACTATATCCCTCAATTACTGGTTGTGTTGAATAGCTTGGATGCGTTTTCTACACTTTGTCTGACATCACGCCGGACCAACCACACGACAGAGAGCTTTGTCCCTCAGATCTTGCCAGAGGTCGCAACTGGGTACCCGATACCCGTACCCTACCCGATACCCGGCTACCCGTACCCGGCTGGGTACGGGTACGGGTACCCGTTTGCGACCTTGGTGCGGCCGGGTACGGGTACGGGTAGGCCGTGAGTCACTGGTGAGTAACCGTTTGTCACTCATTTCGGGTAGGGTACGGGTACGGGTAGGATACGGCTACCCGTACCCGGCCGGGTACGGGTACCCATTTGCGACCCTTGTGCGGCCGGGTACGGGTACGGGTAAGGAATCAAAACCCGTTTGCGACCTCTGGCTCTTGCACAGCCAGCACCTGGCTGCCAAGGTCCGCTCTCGTCGTATCCCGCATGTGTATTTACGCCTTTTGACTAGTCCCCGAGCAATGGGTGCGACTTCAATGTCCGTATCGGAAAGCTGCCCTCCGCTATCACGCACAGCTGTCCCAACCGTGACAAACTCTTCCTCTTCCTGGTAATGTCTTCGGTGCAATCTTGCGTTGTTCTATCATACGCATCCACGCCGCTTACTCGATCCCTCTTTCATGTTCATGGCATCCTCCGCAATCATCGAATGTTTATTCAAATGTCAGAAGCTTCTATTTTGTTTCCCCACCTTTCGTCGTCAAACTAATCCAACAGTCCGAGCTGTTCATGGTGGCAACCGGCAAAACATAATTTCACGAGAGGGAGCCTCAGACTCTGAAGTTTTCTGAGGCCCTTGGTTGACCTTTTTCCTCACCAGCAAGCTGCCTCTCCGCGTGTTCTGTCATATGATGTCATGCAAGGCACGCTGCAGGTGTAAAGCCCAATTTACTCTTATCCCATATGACCACAGAGCAAGTCCCAGTGGCAGTTGCTTCCATATATTTCCACATGCTTAACGCAGCGTGCTTTTGTTTTATGAGGTTTGCAACTAGTTTGGCTCTACGGAGAGTGCTCGCTCGTTGGCTCATTGGCATCATCAGCATGCTCATTAAGCTTCTGAGCGTGCCCCTCTCACCTTCGCTCGGCAGGTAACGTGGGACGCTTGTAAAGAGAACTGTAGCAGGCTTGTTTCAAAGCCAAAGAGAACAGGTTTTACTTTAGCACCTTGATTTTCATGAGTGCTAATTGTGTCTTGCTCGGGCTTAATTCAGTTTGCAGATATATGTGTATGTTGTCGTATGGAAGGCTAATGTTAAATGTTGTCAGTTATAATGTATATTAATTACGTCATTTTTGTAATTATTCATATATATATAAACATAATCAGAGGCATTAATCATACGGTTTAAGGCCTTTTATTGTTAAAAAAAATATTTGCTGTGGTTAGTAGATTTTTTTCTTGGAATTATAATTAAAATTTGGATTTGTACAGCATCTAAATGTGACTGCACATCAGCAGACGAGGCCACGTTTTTGGGTGGTGACATGGGCAAGTGGTCGACCATTCACTGCTTACTTGCTATGAGCACTTTTTCAGATGTGACCTGGCCACACACGATAGCTCATCGAAGCGACTTATATCATCATGTGTGAACATTTAAAGGAGCCAAATAATCTAAACGCATTGTTTACGAATGTGGAGAGAGAACACGCGGACTCCAAATGTATCAGGAGTCTCGATTTAAAGCTTTCGTGACTGCATGGATTCATATTCTTTTAGTTCTTTCGGTAAAGTCACGTATTTTTATTATTTTATTATTCCCTTCTACGTGACTTTACCGAAAGAACCAAGAATATGTATCAGGAGTCATTAAGGCCCGGGATCGAACCCAAACCTTCATGCATAGCAGGCGAGGGAGGCAACGTCTCCTCACCACCGTGGCGTATATTGTAGAAATTGTGTATGTAACACCCACTGATTAATACAACAAAGAACGACATTTATTTAAATGGTCAGTTGTCTTTAATTCTGAAAGCAGCAATCAGCACACGCAGAAATTGCTGCACAATGTTAGGGCGAATTTACATTGGCTCTTCATGTAGGCTCAGTTCATTGAATGGAGATAAGCAAGGCTTTTCCTCCCAATCTCCTAAATCCTCGATACTGGAACTTGGAATGAGCAGCATTTGAGGGAAAGCCACAGACACACACACCAGCAGGAAACCACCCTCCTCTGTGGCGATGGAGCTCTGCAGTGAGGCTCTCTGCCTTCAATTGAAACCCGCACCACGTTTGTCAAAAGCACTGCCTTTGAGATGAATAAATCTGACGTTTCAAGCAGCGGACCTTCTTCAGAGCAAGGAGAGAGAGAAGGGCGATCTCCAACGACACGTAAATCTCTCTCTCTCTCTCTCATGTAAACACGTGGAAAGCTTTCCGCAAATAATTTCCTCCTCTTTAAACCCAGCACACTTGGGGCCAATCCACAATTGAGGGATTAACGGTGGTGGAATGCAATCTGTCGTTAAATTGTCAAATGCTAAACGTTCAGATTTTTATTCTGCAAAAAAGCAGTGGAATGATTGTCTAAGGAGAGTGCATTCATACTTGCCAACGATACCGATTTAAATTGTAGGCCATAGGTATTTGTAATTCGAGAACTGCGTACAGAATGTGCTTTAAAACAAAACTATTCTTTTAAATTATCGTTAAAATATTGACATGATTTGCAATGGAAATCTGTCCGCGTGTAAATTGGCTAAAAAAATTGGCAACCGACCGCCTTCATCGGTATTGTTGGCGAGTCTCCCCTTCATGCTTATTTTACGCATTGAGCAAAAGTCAACAAGGACACACATGTGATTTATGATAATCTTTTAACCTTAATTGTTACGTGTTTGGCCTTAAAATGGATTGCTTAATGCTGCTTTATTGATAATTGACATAGGCAGCGAAATATATAATTGCACAAGAAGCTCACAGACAGAGTTTATAAGGGCCTTGGAAGGGTTGTGGCAGAATAGTTTCGACATGTTTACCACACCAACAATGCAGGGATTACGATACCTGTTCACAATATTAAAAATAAAGTTGAACAAGGGAACACTTAACGGGCAAGCACACCACGTGATAAACTTAGAATTTTGACCTTAAGTCGGTGAATGCAAAGAGGTTCTGGCTGAGGCTAAATAAATGTTCTCTTGAAATGCATGACCATCTTTTTAGGTAATTCTGTTTGCCTCTGTTTTGTCCTAATTAGCCATTCGTACAATATACCGCTGTTTTTATTACATGCACTAAGAAAAATGTATGTTGAAATGAACCAATTACAGTAAATACTCTGTGCATTTTTGCAAAAAAATACATTTCCATAAGCCAGGAAAAACATTTTAAGGGCGTGTTACAGGCATTGTTTTTCAGTTTTATGTCAAAACAAGTACTGTTTATCATTAAAAGCAATATAAAACATGTTTTCACAGTGCTAAAAGGGCAATTGCTTCTATATTCCACTCCCATAACCCATGTAAAGCAGTGTCAAGTTAATCTAAAAATACCTGGTCCATAAACCTGACCCTGGATACTTGGGATGCAGATATAGCATGTGCATGATCATGGCCTTGTGATGAGTTACAACTTGGTTACATTTATTTGAGTCAAAATATATTATTTAATGTGACACTTGTTCAATTAATGATCATTGCGGACAATAAAATGCCCAAGAAACGCCACTGCAAAGTGCCTGCAGGCTTTGGCTTTTGGCATCACTGGTAATAATTAATACGATATCTTGTTAATTTGCATACTGTAATTTAATTGAAGGCTTAATTGTCATTGCTCGTGAACTCATAAAAATTGTAGAATAGGTTAGCACCTTGAAAAACTGAAGCAAGTCATTAGAGACTACCAGTAAGGCTTGAGAAATAGACTTTTTCCTTATCATCTTACCCACAACACTCATTTTTTTGGGCTGGTGCTGAATCAAAAGGTTGCACTAATTAAAACGATAATTGCGACGTTAATTACAGTGTAACAACTTGACACCACTGCACATTAGTTTGTTTAATTCAATAAAGTCTCTGCTGCGCCAACATTCAGTCAATGATCAATACCATTATTTGGAACGTGGTGAGACCACATTGAAATCCACTTTACTGTGTATCGACTTCCTCAAATGTATGTACGTGTGTACTATTCTGAACTTCTTTCGCACCGCACGCAGCAAACCATTCCAATCGGAGTTGCGGGGCGAAGGACAACGAACTAAACACAGAAAGCAATTTTAAACAAATTACGTTTGTATATAGATTTAAAAGTGTTCAGCTCCAGTGGCCCCAGTTCTCTGTAGTGAAGCAACATGCTGAGGCTCTGAGGGACATGAGGTGTTCCTCGTGTCCCTGCGATCTCCACACTATCCGCCAACCTCCCCTTTACATCTCCTTACCATAGGGGAGGGAAAGGTGCAGCCCTGCAATTGTTCGCTTATGCGACTGCTCCCAAAAGGGGCCTCCTCTCCACGGAGCTCCCGAGAGCCCCGCTAGACTCTGAAAGCTATTTTGGCCTACTCTTCCTTACCGACTAGATGTCTTGGAAGAGGTGAGAGTACCCATACTTTGGAGCTGCCGATCGACTAACTGTGGTGACCCCAATTTAGACTGCTGGGTGTACAGAGGCTGGACAATTGAAGAGACCTGTACCGTTTGTTCAACTTTCCGCACTGGGAGATCGAGCCAGCGACCACTAGATTGCAATATCAGTGTGCGAACCATAACACCACGGCAGAAAAACCCCTGTATTAGAATGCTACGGCATTTAGCGTGGAATACTTCACCCACTGAGCCTATTTGTTACAGTTACCACATTGGGGTTCAGCTGGCTTGATCAGGATACCTGGTTTTAATATTGTTACAATCTGTATGTAGCCTGAGGTATGATTTCATACCGATACTCTCACAGCCTTACCCTATGTTCAGCACCGCTACCTCTGTGTGTTTTATTGACATGTGGTATACATTTACGTAGTTGCATTTGACATCGTTAGAATTTAATATAATAATTTGGCTAATTTGTTGTTTGATAAATGTCTGAAGTACATCTTACATTTCTTTGGGGGGTTTGCCCTATGAGTGGGATTGTATGCACGCATCTCACAGAGTTAAACCCTTCGTTGACTATGGGAATTTTTGCGGACAGATTCAATGGAAATGTAGCGTTAGAGTTGCAAATGAGTTTTGTCGTGGATGTGATCTTTATCAGCTTTCACTCACGTGACAGAAACTTTAGAGGGCAGCGACTCTCTGTGGGGCAGCCATTTCCGCTGAGCTGATTTGCTCAATTCCTGACGAGGTATATTGCTCTTGATTGGATTTGTCATCAAAAGACAGCAAGTTCACTTAACACTTTACTCTTCCGTGATTGATTCAACAGTGGTAATAGCTAGAGACTTGGCTCCGTCGTGGGATGGTGGAATGCCCACCTTTGCCTCAGGGCTGAGAATGGTAGTAATGACATCCCCTTGTAAATCTGTGCAAACTCTGCAGTATTTCAGTGTTGTGAGGGTTTGACTGAGAAAGTGTGGCTTTGAATTAGCTTGCGTTCAGTGTAACATGTCCCATGCTGTGGTGCCTCACAAAAAAAACAGAAACTTAAACATCTTGAAACCCCCAGACATTGAAACACTTCAAAGTTTGCAAATCCTCCAGTACGGAAGGGAAATGTTTGCATCAAATGTCATGGGACTGATGAGTGCATGCAGGAGGGCTACTGCCAGCAATAAAGGACATTTGCTTATTATGTGCCCCGCAAAAAAGCCACTAAGCCCTAGATTCCAAGAACACAGGATGAGATGTTACTATCCTTTGTGCAAGCACTTCCAAGAGTTCATGAACAGTGAGCCTGGTGAAATTTGGGGAGCGCATCGTCAGTAGTGAACCTTTGGTTCCTAGGGTGTTTCGGCCTTTCACACTATACACCCTCCCCAAAGGCGGCCAGCGACAGGGTGATCAATCCTACGCTTGCGTCCCATTCCCAATTAGTCATAGGAGTTGCCTTGTTGTTGATAGCCAACATCCCACTTAATGCTCTTTGTCTGAGGTTTAATAGTTATCGAAGAGGGTTTCAATTATACAGGCTGCAACCAATTCAACACCCGACACGTGTTCTAATGAAGTTGACGTGCTTTTTTTGTTTAAATTACTCTCTCTTGAGCGTTAAGACGAACCTGAACCACATTTAACTTTGGCTCTCGATGTTGTTAACAGAAACACTGCCCGAGTCTCTAACCGGCAACATCATTGTCGACCGTGCAATAGCTGACTGCACATGCAAAGATACATTTTCGCATAATCCTACAAAATCCAATTAAGAAGCAGTCGGAGCAAGATTAAGCTTCTCTGACTACTTGATAAAGGCTGTAATTTAAATCTGTAAGTGATGGATTATCTTTAAGAAAAACAAGTGCATGCTTAGAAAATTACCACATCATAAATAAATTGGACATTCAGGAAATAGTAGGTGAATCAGGTTTTATTTTTATTGGACCCCCCATTGTGCCAACTTCATTTCCAAATGGACCCGTCTAGACGTGATTATTATTTCTACAGCTAATGCGTTTATTACCTCCTGTCTCTTCTTTCAACCGAAGTGTTTTAAACCATTGGCTGCTATGGTTCATTAAGTCCTGAATTAGAAGCATTATCTTATTTTAACCTGATATATAGAGAATAATGAAATGTATTTGTAATGTAACTGGCTCTTCCACTTTTTTTTTGTCTCGCCCTTCTCGAAAACTTGAGTCTTCATTCTCCACGGAACTTTTTGCGATTCTCATTGGCAGCCGATTGTCTGGAATCAAACCTGCCAGTGACTTTGTATCTGCCTTCTGTATGCCGGCTTATGAGTTTTTTTGTAACGCCTCATAACGTGCTCGATTAAAGAAACATAACGTATATAAAACTCCGATCTATTACACCTTCAAGAGTGCTGTTTGTTGCTGACCACCTGACCGTGGCACATAAAATGGAGAAAGGACAACCCAAAAATATAAATTCCTTATAGCTACTACCGCAATATTCCATCATGCCAATTTGGTAGATTTGCGGAGTAATAAGTGGACATTGGCGGTACGCCGGTGCAGCATAACACATCGGTCTTCATAAAACAGTCTGCAACAAACATTAGAACTGATATTCGTCTTCCAACTGCGTCGACATGATGAGAACGGAGTTTGACCGGGGTTGCGAATCGAGGGAAAAATAAATAACTATTGCAAAAATGTTTGCTTTTTTTAATACCGCGCACCGGTGTACCGCCAATACGTTCACATGCATGCAGAAACTAAGTATGACATTGTATCTCTTAAATCCAGTGGCTTGAATGCACTGCACCTCCCCTCCCTCATGCCACCTGGGAAGGATGTACGCGATCCACTGAGCAATACACTGCACATTTAGATGTCAACACACTGCATTTACTTTCTCTTTTTGTTTTACTTAGTCTTATTTTCTGATTACGCTTGTTCGCCCAGAAAAGTCCGATTGAATGTCAATACTTCTTTTCAGGCTGCGATGCTATACGCACTCTCAATTAAGTGATTTTCAGACAATTTTTTTTGCATTGGGATGTTTGACCAAAACATTCGTTCTGCTGTGTACCGTTTTAGCCATGGGAAGAACCGGAGATCCCAGAGGGAACCCATGAAAAAATAAAGGGCGGCTGAGTCGGGAATCGAACCCACAATGCTGTTCGCGATGAGGCACGAATGTTATCACTTCGCCACCCTGCAAAAAAGTGCATAGAAAGCAATCACCAGGGGAATTTTGTTGTGAATGCAGATATTCCCGAGATGGCAAAAACAATTATAGCAGCAGAGGCACGTCTAAAATGTGTCAGGGAAAGTATAGTAATTGCAATTGTACTCAAATGTTTCTTGATTTACAGATATCATTCATCATCAAGTATGCCATGCTGAGTTCAAGAGGGCAGCATCCTCAACCTTTCAGATATCTCTCATCAAAGTGAACTGTTTGGCATAGAGATGCTACCATGGTGTGATGGGCAGCAGACTGAACTTGCAATCAAGAAGTCGCCGATTCAATCTCTTCGCACGGGAGATAAAACAATGGAGAATGTTTCCGTTAACTTACCCAGCCTTTGTCCACCCAGTAATATAAATGGGTACAACCACAGTGAGTTGATTAGCAGGCAGCATGCAGTGCGGTAATATGTGGGTACTTCCACACATTCATCGCTGTAACTTTTTAAAATTGTCATTCACCAAGCTCCTCCGTGGGCCATTCTTGTGAAACAGCTGACGGCTGAATGTTTCTCACCCGATGTAAACAAACTCAAATTAAAATAAAAGCCACCACTTCTTCCAAGACGCGTCCAGACAGCGTGGAAGAGTCAGCTAAAATATCGCCCAGTGGGGCTCTCTAAAGCCCTCTCTAGTGGAGGCCCATCTGTGAGCAGTGGCAATAACCAATAAAGATGCATGGCAAACCACCCCTTGACCTTTTAACAGTGTGCATCTTGTTAAAGGGGGCTGCAATACTGCAATACAGATGATGGCTACGTGTTCACAACACATTTTCAAGCCAAAGTTGGATATTTTTGTATTTAATAAACCACGTTAAATTTAAGCAAGGGAATATAAATCCTGTGTGTAGAAATTACACGATATAATTCAGCAAAGATTAGTGAGTGGCATTCAAGGAAACTGGTGCACTTTTAAAATTTCAACAATTAGCTGCATTGATCACATGAGCTCATGTATGCTTCTCTGAAGACTGGTAGAAGCTGCGGATGTCTTGAAGACAAAAGCCTTGTATTTTTAATGATTGAAAAGTAACCTTTGGGTCATTAGTGGCAAAGAAGTTTAGCTTAGTTGGCATTGCAGCCTAAGCTGACAATTATTGTTATTAGCGAACGTGTGAAATTATTGCATTTCATATTAATGGCTCAATTAAAACGAGTTGATTGATTGCATTCGGCATGCCCTTTAGCTAAATAAATCTAATAATCACATACTTCTCGCTTGGCCATGAATAAAATTGATTTCATATCCATGCATCAAAGCTGTTTTGGCACTGTCCTGGTTTGTAACAGTCAATCGAAGCTGTTGATCTGTTTACTGATGAAGAAAAATATTTGGTGCTGTCTTATCTAGAGCGGGGGGATGAGCACTTCTTGTTGTGGCCTAGTATTCCTCTGAAATTGAATCTCAAGTACTGACTGAATCTAAAACAGAGTGTTACATGCAGTCGGGTTTGATTACCTCAGCTTAGATGCTAACGACTGCGTGAGCATTCACGATGAAAGATTGCCATTCCAATGTAACGTTGTACATACCACTTTGTTGACTTGAATACAGAGGGAAGCTCTCACGCAGAGCTAAAAGGCATTATCCGAGTAATTGTGTTTGCTGAAAATAATTGAAAGAATCATTTTATCTGAACGTCTCAGCCATTTTTAAACGCGTTAAAGTTGGTTTCAGAATCGAATATTGATTGCATGCAATGCGTGAATGCTCATTCAATGCAAATTGGGATGAACGCTATATGAATGAACAATGATAAAACTATATCCAGGCATTATGGACCAGATACATTCACATCGAAATGACAGTCTCTCTGGGCTCCTACAAGCAATGTGGTAGTGCCAATTTTTGATGGTGGTCCTGAGCTGAGAAAATGTCACATTCCCATCGAACGGGCACGTTTATAAACTAGGTTACCGGTTATAATAGAGTTTTTTTTTGGGTTAGATCACATAAATATATAAATGTGTCATTACAACCCGCCACCACCCGACACAGCCAACTAGTAAGGTTTGTCACGTAAACAGAACATGCCAATTCGTCACTAGTACAGCACTGGTGTGTAGTGTAGTGTGTAGTGTAGTGTATAGTGTAGTATACTAGTACAGCACACCGGTTTGTTGGAGAGACGTTGCTCCAGTAATTACAACTAGCTTTATCAGGCGACAGCAAGATTTGTGGAGCAGTCTAACTGTTTCGTTCCTTTTATAGAGGCGTAGATGTGGTGACAACGCTTCTGCGCTCTTGCGCCACGTGGAGGGGGGGGGGGATTACTGAGGCAACGTACATTATGCATGTGCATTATACGAGCCCTTTGATCTTGTCCTTCCTGTCTATGATGAAGCTAGTTGTACTTACTGGCGAAACGTTGTACTAATATTGTAAATGTTGTGGCTTGGCTCTCCAACACACCGGTTAGTGCTGTACTAGTGACGAATTGGCATGTTCTGTTCACGTGACAACCCTTACAAGTTGGTTGTGTCGGGTGGTGGCGGGTTTTAACGACACATTTATATATTCACGCGATCTAACCCAAAAAACCTCTTGTGGATGATATTGGTCGCGAAAGCTTGCTACGTGTTAAACTAAGTTACCACTACCGGACAACATTAACTTTAGAGTGGATATTTGAGAAAAGTAAAAAGTAACGGGTAAAAAAATTGCAGAGGATATGATGAGCTGGAATCAAAGCATTCAGAGGTAATTTGTTGATACTCATTTTATTGACCACAGAGGGATGATGGGCTGCGTTTTGAACTTGTTGATTGTCTGCAAAAAAAAATATTCCCACCAACCACCCAACCAGCTTACATGGAGCATCTTTATATGTCATGCATATAATTTCTACATGTAATCCCAGTTGTCTCCTTTGCAAGAGAATATACCGGTTGATGTGAAAATATGGCCTGAGCCAATTCAATTTCACAGCCACTGAATAATGCTTGGCAGCTTGTCCTCAATATCGTATATGACACAGAGCAAGCTTCATGACTAATTTATCGATAATTAAGTAACTAATTGATTTACTGAAAAGATTTACGGATTCTGTAACAGCCAGATTATACACCTAAGCAGAATAAAAGCTGAGTAGAAAACCATAAATAACAGCAGCAGCTTTCTATAAGGTGTTGCTTAGTCTTGTGATGCGGTGAGTTGCATCCCTGTAAGTGCAGATAGGGCATCTACACGGGTGGTATGAATGTGGGTCAAGCCTGGTGTTGCAATTGGTTTGGCAGCAGTACTGGGAATTGGTTTATTAGAACTTGTGTTTTTCTTTGTATTGCGTTACAATGATTTTAAACAATGTTTGTCATCGTTCTAATGAACAAAAATATAAATCTACATTTGACTTACGTTTTTATGACGTCATCTGGTCCAACCCATGTGAGACTAGGCTCTAAGGAAAGCTGTCTCGGGTGTGGACCAATCAACTTCAAGGACAGTGCACATTATCAGAGTTATGTTTTTTGTTTGCACTATGACTGCAGATATTGTGGTCTATGCAAACATGACCCCTTGTAAAAAAGGTGTCAGTTTTGTTGCCAGATACAAGGGTAAAGATACCAATTATAATATTTTTTTACTGGCAAATGAGGTTCCAATGGTGATTTTACAATCATCACGTGGTTTTTTTTTACGACTTAGATTACAAAATTACAAATAAACAAAATAGTTGTTGTGTAATGTCTCACCTGTAGAGTGAAAGTTTAAATTTGTTCCGGCTTGTATTGTGGAGCTGTGGCGTAGTAGTTGACACACGGTGCTGCACACCTTGAAATCTTCAAGTTTCAAGTTTCATTTGTCACGTTTTGCCCTGTGAGCCATTCGGCTCTTAAATCGGGTGCAACCGCAACAAACAAAAAAAACATGAACAAGAAAACATCTTAAAGTGACTAAGTGCAAACAGAAAATCCAAGAAAAGACAGAAAAATATTGCAGAAAAAGCACCGTACACCAACACTGTGTGCAAAATCCCAGTGGGATACAAGTCAAACAACAACAACCACAAGACAACTTAGATTAAGGCCATCAGTCTAACTCTGTACTACAACAAACAAACATGGCCAAACCGAAAAACTTTTCAAAAATCACCAAAATAAAGCCAATTCAAGGCCATGACAGGGCACTGAAGAAGCGGCAAGATGTTGTCGCCCTCGTCTGGTTCACAGGGCGTCGTGGGCTCCATCCCGACCCTGATGATGCCTCTTGTATACAGTATTCAGAGTTCGCGTGTTCTCGCTCTCCGTCGTCACATGGATTTACATCCGAGTCCTGAGGTTTTGTCCTCCATATTCGGGAAAGGTGCATTTCGATTATTTCCCTGCAACAAATTCCCACGTATGATATCAGCCACTTTGACGAGCTATCATGTGTAGTCAGTTTGCCCTTGAAATAGTTGGCGTTATCTAGTAAATAAAAGAGTATCATTAGACTAATGGCCACAGCCACCACAGTGACCAGTATGGTCATACAACACCCATAACCGTAAGGTGTGGGGTGGGGGCTTCAGCCAGCAGTGGATTTGGAAAGGGCTGTACATTCGAATTTCTATAATTTAGCTTCGCTTGCCAGCAGACAAACTTGTCAGCTGCTAGTCATAAATAGTGTATTATGTTCTTGTTGAAGATCAGCATTGTGTCTTCGTTTCACGTAACAGTTGAGTGTAAGTAAATACAAATTCTGCAGTGACTAATGCGAACAGGAATGTAAGATGTTGACCTTCGAATGCATTGCAGTCTTAAGTGTTAGTTGTATTTACTATGCATAATAGGGGTAAAGGTGCAGTCCTGCAATTGCTTGTTAATGTTACTGTTGGCAAAGAGGTATCCACTAGGCGTATTCCTAGAGAACTCCTCCAAAGGGTATTTGGCCTACTCTTCTATTTTGGCCAGAGATCTTGGAAATATCACCACGTTACTGCACTGCATGTGATCTGCGCGATTGACTAACTGGCTAAACAGTGGCACCTCCGCGTAGTGCGGTTGGCTACGTACGGTGTGACAGAAATTCAACATACAGACATAACGTGCAGTAGATTTGAACAAAGTTGCTCGTTTTCTTGGTTTTTTCGGTAAAGACGGCTGCTTGCGTTGTGGCCGAAACGTCGTGAGAATTGTTTTATTATTTTATTTGTATTATTTTATTACTTCCCTTCTACGTGACTTTACCGAAAAAACCAAGAAGATGAATTCCTGCAGTCACGAAAGCTGTAAATCGAAAGTTGCTCGTTGTTTCAACTGGCGCATCTACTATGCATGATGTGTTCGTACTTCTGCATGCGTGTGGGTGTACATGTTATCATCCGCCTGTCTGTGAATTATGTATCATCTACGTGCTATTTTAACTGCTGATTGCGCACGTGTCTGTGCTATGTAATAATAAATGAGCGTCATCCTTCGTGATTAGGAAGTAATACATTTGATTAGCAAGTTCAATGCACATATGCCCTCTCTAAAACGCGAATTACATTCATCGACCGCCATGGCCTGGTCCAAGAAGGCTTCGGCTGTAAGGGAAACAACTGGTCATATTCCCACGGTCTGTTTTACATCGCTCACATGCCATGCACACCCTCTGGCTTGCAATCATCAGGTAACCAGTGCTGAAACAAGGCCTGCAGGACCAGTTTATATTGATTAATATTGGGCCAATCCAGATTGTCAATGGGAACCTTAATAGCAGCGTTTCTCATCCACTTTAACCCCTCGGGTCCAGCATCGTAATCTGTCAGCGGCTTTTCTTGAAGAAGGCTGTTTTGTGGCTGCCCAGCCATTCGCAAGGAAATCTGTAATCTACAGCGGTTGAGATATTGTTCTTCCGTCATGAAAACTTGCTTGAGGATTTTAAGCACCTGGCAGACCGGCAGTGATTATTGACGCCTCATTGTCCCTCTCAAACCCTTATCTGTGCCGAATGTTTGAAACGCTGGCCCATCGTCATAACCATATAGACCGCACAATTGCTTGCGATATTTCACTTACAACAGTATGTCCACTTCGTATAGGGTATGATCCATCTCTTCTGCAGCGTAGACGTTTATTGTCAAGCTGTCACCTTTGTCATTGAGCATTGTCACTCCACAAAAGGTGATCCAATCCCTTTAATGTGATGCACCCCCCACCCCCCACCTTTTCATAACACGTGGCGATTACATTTGGAAGGCCCCCCTACCTTAGCAACGTGACATTTCCACTACCTCATTGGAACCTCATTTGCCAGTAAAAAATATGATAATTGTTTTTTTACTCTTTTATCTGGCAACAAAACTGACACCTTTTTTTTTACAAGGAGTCATGTTTGCATAGACCACAATACCTGCAGTCATAACGCAAACAAAAAACATAACTCTGATAATGCATGCACTGTCCTTGAAGTTGATTGGTCCACACCCGAGACAGCTTTCCTTAGAGCCTAGTCTCACATGTGAGTTATGTTTTTTTGTTTGCGTTATGACTGCAGGTATTGTGGTCTATGCAAACATGACTCCTTGTAAAAAAAAAGTGTCAGTTTTGTTGCCAGATAAAAGGGTAAAAAACCAATTATCATTTCCACTACCTGTTTGAGATCGAAGATCGGGACATGGTTGTTTGAAACATTGATGCACGGTGTTTCCTTCTGAGAAGAATTTGCGCTCGGGGTTGCGTAATACACACACACAAACACAAAAACACACAAACACAAAAACACAAACACATTGCGAGGCACGGTAGCATATGCCTGGAAAGGGCGGCACTTTTTTGGAGGCAGTGATGACGGACCGCTCAGCCCTGTCGCCTGCATGAGACGCTCAACGCGTACCAGGGCTTCAAAACTGCATGATGACGGCAGTGCGGCAATTAGATTCGGTTTATTTATTTTCTACATTTGGAGGGTTATTTAAAAACGATGAAAATTCAAACAATTTGTAACGCGAACACATTACACACAATGCAGGAAGCGGAATGCATGGCTCTCCTCGGGGTACCCAGGCTTGCTCCACGCACGCGTGCCCCACGCACGCTTGCTCCACGCACGCTTGCCCCACGCACGCGTGCCCCACGCACGCGTGCCCCACGCACGCTTGCCGCACGCACGCGTGCCCCACGCACGCTTGCCCCACGCACGCGTGCCCCACGCACGCGTGCCCCACGCACGCGTGCCCCACGCACGCTTGCTCCACGCACGCGTGCCCCACGCACGCGTGCCCCACGCACGCGTGCCCCACGCACGCTTGCTCCACGCACGCTTGCCCCACGCACGCGTGCCCCACGCACGCGTGCCCCACGCACGCTTGCTGCACGCACGCGTGCCCCACGCACGCTTGCCCCACGCACGCGTGCCCCACGCACGCGTGCCCCACGCACGCGTGCCCCACGCACGCTTGCTGCACGCACGCGTGCCCCACGCACGCTTGCCCCACGCACGCGTGCCCCACGCACGCGTGCCCCACGCACGCTTGCTCCACGCACGCTTGCCCCACGCACGCGTGCCCCACGCACGCTTGCTCCACGCACGCTTGCCCCACGCACGCTTGCCCCACGCACGCGTGCCCCACGCACGCGTGCCCCACGCACGCTTGCCCCACGCACGCGTGCCCCACGCACGCGTGCCCCACGCACGCTTGCCCCACGCGTGCCCCACGCACGCGTGCCCCACGCACGCTTGCCCCACGCGTGCCCCACGCACGCTTGCCCCACGCACGCTTGCTCCACGCACGCTTGCCCCACGCACGCTTGCCCCACGCACGCTTGCCCCACGCACGCTTGCCCCACGCACGCTTGCCCCACGCACGCTTGCCCCACGCACGCGTGCCCCACGCACGCTTGCCCCACGCACGCTTGCCCCACGCACGCTTGCCCCACGCACGCTTGCCCCACGCACGCTTGCCCCACGCACGCTTGCCCCACGCACGCTTGCCCCACGCACGCTTGCCCCACGCACGCTTGCCCCACGCACGCTTGCCCCACGCACGCTTGCCCCACGCACGCTTGCCCCACGCACGCTTGCTCCACACACGCGTGCCCCACACACGCGTGCTCCACACACGCTTGCTGCACACACGCTTGCTGCACACACGCTTGCTGCACACACGCTTGCTCCACACACGCGTGCTCCACACACGCGAAGAACATTGGCCATCAATCAGCAACCCTGCTGGAATTGAGTCTTGAGAATCAGCGAGCCTTTCCATGGGCACATGACAAGCATTATTGTAGCCGAGTCACTATAAAGCACTATAATATACCACACCATATATTTAAGCATACCTATAAAAAGAAGTAAATTATACATGCGCTTTTACGTTAATTGAATAATAAAATTAGGAATTCCAGCAATTTCTTACTCCAACAAAGGACAAAAGCCTCCATAGGCCATGTCGGTTATGTATATATATTTTTTTACCATACTTCACCACTAGCCAATGCGGGTTGGTGAAAAGAGGCAGAGAGCAGGAGGAGTTTTGATCTCACTTTCCACTGCTGTCATCCTTGGCCATGAGTCCAAGTCAGATTGCCAGGTTCACAGCACAGCATGCACGTTCGTCTCTGCAGCTCCACTGCACTCCATTGCATGATAACATTATTACAAGTAAAATAAAATAATCATGATGCATAGTAAAATCTTCGAGATTATTGTTCCTTTAATTGGGTTTCATAGAAACAAATGTAACAAAAAAATGTTGAATTTCGATTTAAAGCTTTCGTGACTGCAGGGATTCATCTTCTTGGTTCTTTCGGTAAAGTCACGTAGAAGGGAAGTAATAAAATAATAAAAATAAAACATAATAATTGTTTTATTATGTTTTATTTTTATTATTTTATTACTTCCCTTCTACGTGACTTTACCGAAAGAACCAAGAAGAAAAAAATGTTGCTTTAAGCAACTACTATGTGCGTAGCAGATTATGTATGTGGTGTTCGCTTATTAATAAATCAGTGGCTCTGTTGATTGATATTATACATTTACTCTCCTTTTTGAAATCAAACATAACATAGACATTGCGAATTTAATGCCAATGCCAATAACAATGACCGAAGCAAGCATCTGTATAAGCATTTCCCATAAAAATATGTCACCTGACAGGCTTTCACTCATTAGCACAGGGGTATAACATTATGGCCTTGTTTGTATTGTGATTGAGGGTATTGTGTTTTCACCGTAAAATTTTATCTTTTGATTTGTCTCTAAAGAATCAATATTGGTTGAAAGTTATTTATTTAATCAGGGTAAGAAATTCATTTATTTTTGCACGGGGGATATGGGGAAAACTGGGGTATATGGCTATAAAACAGCTCTTAAAATACCTAATTTATTATATTTGTAAGTGGTTTGGGATTATCAGAATGAGGGCCTGAAATAAGAATGTTAATCTCACCTTTTCCACACTTATAATTGTTATTTTCCCATTCACATCCCTCATCAGGTGTGTGTATTTAGAGAGACAAAAATATATATATTTTAGAAAATGCTTGGCGATGAATTTCTAAGGTATATCTCAGGGCTCTGGTGGATTTCTTGAATAAATCACATTTTCCTTTCGACCCGGGCCAAGTGGCCAGTGTTATAAGCCCCCCAGTAAGGCTGCATCAGGACAAGTACATTTTAAAATCGCTGGCCACAATAAAATGCCAAACCTTTAGTCATGCAAATATATGGACCGAGGCAGCTGGATCCAAGCAAGCAGTCAGCAAGTTTTCCACAAAGCTGTATTGTATGGGTTATTCAGTTTAAATGCCACGTTTTGTTAATAACGCAATGTGTTGGCTTATATCTGCAATATAGTGCTTGCGGGAGTGGGGTTGGTGGGTCACATGACAAATTATGGAAAAAATACACATTTCATTTTCAGCGTTTTTCGCTCGTGTTCTTGGGATACCAGTTTTTTCTTACGTGCAAAAACATATACAACATTACCCCACAAGCAATTACCGAAATATCCCAGGAAGGACCCTCTAAAAAGAATGTTGAGATTTTGTTGGCACACTTTATATAAATAAAGCAATGTTAATATTGCTAATGCGTTAAAGAATCACCAATGAACACCGGCCATTGCAACATATAAATGAAAAAGCTCATGACTTCATACAATGCTTGTGTTTGACATTCCATCACTGGAAACGTACACAAACATTACAATACATAATGGTGAGCTTTTACTTTATAATTCATTATTTTCACTACAAAATAAAGTAAAAATGTTACGGGGTCAAATTTATTTTAAGGATGATATTAAATGCTAACACAATCAGTCTTCCATTTGAAGCTTAAGTTGAATGTAATAATAAGCATCGATTATAACTTGTGTTGATTTTAGGTGTCACTGTATTGAAAAATACAATGGAGATGGTAATTACTCTTAAAATGTGGATTCATGACATAAACATTCCACGTATCGATGTTTTATTCTTAGTGCTGTGTTAATTGTATTCTTAAATACACAATGCATCGTGTCTATTCATATGAGAATGGGGAGCAGGACCGGTTTCCATTTGGTATCCCTAAGCCGGTGGCTGGAATTCCATATTCTGTAAAAACACAATTCCTGTTGACTTTGCACAACGTGGTCCTTGTGTTTGTTTTCAACCTCGGCGTATGATGGGCCAAGTCGACCTGTAACGGGATTCTAATACCAATGGCAAAATACTTAAGAGGTCAGAGTGAAGGTTATACAGTGGCATCCCATTCACTCGCTACAAAGATACGCGCACGTACACACACAGCGGTCTTTTGTGGTTCATCGCACTGCATTTCAGAAGTGTTAAGCAGCGCTGAGAGTGCTGTTCAATAAGATGCCTTGATAAGGTTAACACGCGATGCTCAGTGTGCATTTGCGCCCTTTACCTCGAAGCTGGATTTGAGTGCCTGCCTTGTGTTGCGCCAGGGATAGAGCGGCGCATTGATTGTTGTGGGCCTGCGCTGGAGACGCTGAGCTTCTGTATTGTTACCATGAATCCATTTCACAGCCTCTCTGACCTTGGGTCAGAGGCTGCTAAAGCATTTGAGTTAATGTTAACATTCCCTTCTGCTTAAAATCTGAAACAACCACAATGACTGTGAAGCAGTGTTTGATATAATACATCGTGTCAATTATTGTGTGTTCTGTAAAGCTAACAAAAGATGTCATTGTCAAATCTGATCCCGTCATCTGTATGCAAGTCAGCCCTTGCAGAACTTTAGTCCAGTGGACTTTTCCAGTACAGGGAATGAGAGCTCGTTTCATTGCTAAGGAAGTGTGTGAACGAATACATTTAAGGAACTCTTATCTGGATGTCCCTAAACTTAGAAAACGTGAACCATAGGTCATCTGAGCCTTATATTGTTCTGGGGTAAAATGAGTACTAATTTATGGGAAGTCAACAGTAGTCTTCTTCTTCTGGGTTCTTTCGGTAAAGTCACGTAGAAGGGAAATAATAAAATAATAAAAATAAAACATCATAAAATACAATTCTCACGACGTTTCGGCCACAATGCAAGCAGCCGTCCTCAGGTGAAGAACAGGTCTGTCGGAAAGACAGCGTCTGAATGAGCACCACCAATCTTGGCAGCGTATATTTAAGCTGGGTTAGAGGGGGAAGGGCGCCTTGACAAATTAATTTGCATATCAATAGGAATTTAGTATATTTATGGCAAATGCAGATATGGGATTAGTCACTACTTGTGGAATGCGTAGGAGGTGGGTGGGGGGGTCTCAAAGTCATATTATGCCCGTGCATTATGTAGGATTAGCAGCAACAAAGGGAGGAAGTAGCAGTAATAAAGGGAAGGCATTTTTAATAGTAAAGTAGTCTTCTTATGTAAAAAAACAACAAATCTTCCCCCACCATGGGTGTGTGGAATTTCCACCACTTTCCTCGGGTCATGCTCACGGAGATGATTTGCACGTGCCTCGAGACCTCTGGTGGTCTGCAGACCTCGCCATGGGGAGCTGCATCTTCCGCGTGGTGATCGAGCGGTGGGATATACTACGACTACTACGGCAGAAACACAACGCAGCGCTCGGTACGCGCGATGGCAGCCAGTCGAAGCTCAGGGTCTACTGAAATGGGCATGGTCAGAAAGTTATGAATGTATTATACGAAACGTTTTCTTCTTGGTTCTTTCGGTAAAGTCACGTAGAAGGGATGTAATAAAATAATAAAAATAAAACATAATAAAATAATTCTCACGACGTTTCCATTCAGACGCTGTCTCCCCGACAGACCTGGTCTTCACCCGAGGACGGCTGCTTGCGTTGTGGCCGAAACGTCGTGAGAATTATTTTATCATGTTTTATTTGTATTATTTTATTACTTCCCTTCTACGTGACTTTACCGAAAGAACCAAGAAGATGAATCCCTGCAGTCACGAAAGCTTTAAATCGAAATTTAAATACGAAACGTTGTTTACATATTTGCGGGTTTCCTTTGATGAAGAGTACATGGAGCCACTTGACAATGTTTTTGTGCTTTCACAATTCGTGCTTGACAGGGTGAAACAAAACGACGTGAGTGAATTAATCATCTGGGTTGAATTGTGGTAATTGTTCCTGTTTGTAGCCGTCCATGCGTCCGCGGTTGGCTAAGAATTACCGAAGAATGTCACCTGCTGTTAATTTGATTATTATAGAACCTGTGACGTCATTCTCAAGTGGTCGAGAGCCACATCCCTGGTGTGTAAATGACCTGAAATAAACGAATGCATTTGGAGTGGGGGTTGTGAATCGTGCTGAGAGCATCTGTGTGAGATGCACCTGCAGACGAAATGAAGTGTCAGTCGAGGGCAGTACTGTAAATAGTTTGCCGATTTCTCTGAGAGAACTTTGAAAGTTTTGTTCCGTGCGTGGGATTTTCTATAAACTCGCGAGAGTGTTTTAACTCGGCGAGATTTTTATGGATAAAAAAAAACAAATAAAATACATCCCTTACATAACAAAGGTAACCTGGGTCTATTCTTTGCAACACAAAACATTTATCTGAATGGGATTACGCATATTTTTTGGTAAAGTCACGTAGATAGAAAAATAAAGTGAATAAAAATAATAAAAATAAAATTAAAATAATAAAAAAACAAAACCACTAATGTAGACTGTAGCCTGGTTTATAAGTTTGATGAGTGTACTGGCAGTCTATAATGTAGACTGTAGCAATGGTTATTAAGCTGGGTGAGTGTACTGGCAGTCTATAACGTAGACTGTAGCCTGGTTCTTTATCTAAACACCTGCTTAAACACCTGTTTAGATAAAGGACATCGAATATAAAGTACACGCATACATACAGTCTACTGTATAATGTATGGGGTGCAGTAATTCATTTTTAAAGGTTGTATATGACTACGTATGTGTATGGTCTTCTAAATTATCCTGAAACATTATCGCCTGAATGCCAAGCTTGTGTTGTAGCCTAACAGCTGCTGTATCTTCTCTGTGAACATTTAAGCCCCATAGAAGCACGTCAACCCTGGAAACGGAGGGCTCAAAATGGCCTAATTATTGCCGTGGTATATTTGTAACTCAAGCATAAAACTTCACCACCTATATAGCTAATTACATTTAAATATAATTTGAATGTACGATTCCTTTAAAAAAAACCCACATTAATCTCTCATTACTAAGTGTCAAATATATGACAAATATAACTCCGATATATAAAAAATATATAGCAACTGTTGAAATACACGACAGCAACAGCATAGCTACCTCGTTAACATGGAAGTTAATCATCCTCCAACAAAGGAGACGTTTGAGCCCCGTATTGATGACATCGTTTATTCGTTGCCCAAGTAACTGACTTATCACCATGGCTGCAGTTGCAAGTTGCTATAGCAACATAATTGAGAGCAACATCGCATTTCGGGCTATGGTCCAGTGAATGGATGAGTTTGAATCAACCGATTAACTCTTCGATGCTCATAGGCATTAATAAACCAATGAACCTTGAATATTGCTCAGATCTTTAAGATGGCAACATTTGGGGAAAACAAAATAAGCCTTAATGATGTCGAAAAATGATTTACTGTATTTGATTGCTTCAGCGTACGGTGGAATTGTAGAGGTTTTGCCCATATCCAATTTTGGGCATCTGATACCGGTCATAATTAACATCAATAATACTGTCACTTATTGATCCACGAAATCCTAATTGAGGCTTACGACTTTATTTATATATGCATGGCTTCTGCATTGGATGTTAAGCAAATTGCTTTATTGTTATTATTGTCAAAGGATGGTGCTCTATATGTGAGGGGGGAATCCAGAGTACCCAGAACAAATCCCAAATACGCCAGGGGACAATACTCAAAAGGTCTCCACGAAGGGGTCACGATCCATTTGATGTGTCTCGAATTTTCCTGGCCACCTCATGGCCCAGTATGATGGGAAGCTCAAAGCATACAATGTCCTCTCTTTGATCTAACAAACCACTGGTTATGAACGGCTGGCTTGCGTGCGTGCAACCACCGTGATGATGGTCATCGTGAGTGGACCCTTTTGTTTCCCCTGCTCATTTTGAGTTTCACGGATGTTCACCTCTCGCACGGTTGGCAAGAGATAAATATGTTCAACATGCACACGTTGTATACATCGCTTCTGATTTGCACGACATATGCTTTTGTAAAGGGGAGCCGACACGAGATTGCCGGGGTCTCGTCCTTTATTCCTTTTCTTCCATTCACACCTGTCCCCAGCCGTTCCAATCTCGTTCCCGCCAAAGGCCCCCTTTTCCCGCCCGTTCTCTCCTTATATCTCCTTGATCACCCCTCCCACTAACCCACCTATTGGTGGGAATCCTTCCCCTGACACCCCTACACTTTGTATAAGCATTGCCTCGCAATACAGACAGAGGTAGAGTGAAAGAGAGAAACTAGGAGGCACAGAGAGAGAGAGAGAGTAAGAGGGAGAGACTAACTGACAGCTTTTTAGCCGATGGCAGGTAGAACTGGTGAGATGCCAGCAACAAAGCCCAACTCCAACACAGGCAATGCTAAGGTGTGCATTAGTTTCAGTGAGGCTCTTTGGCTCTGTGACATGCAGCTCCACAATCCAACTTATCCTACAGCACTCAACATTGAAAGTGCCCTCCACCAGGGTCAACTTGGCCTCGAATGAGTACGCATCGCTGCGTTCATAGTGCTGCACACAACAGAAAGGACTTGGGATTGGAGTGTTTTATTGCTGCTCTCAGCGATACATTTTTTTTGATGTCGGGAGCAAATGCAAGCAGGAGCGGTGGTGCAGCTGTTCGCTCACTGCGCGATGAACCCGATGACCTGAGTGTGATTTATGGCCACGGTAAACGTCGGCGGTGAGTGATACCTGGACCAGTCCTTCTCCTCTCGTCATCAAGGGGCACTGACCGGCATGGTGAAGTTATGGCCAAATAACCTACCGTGGCCGACATTGCGCCGGAATACCTTCACCCAGCGGTGAATTGACAAAGGGCTGAAACAAATTTGCAGGGGATTGCAAGCCACATAAAAAATAGATTCTTTCAGTTCCTTGAATTAGTCACTGTTGCTGAGCAGAGACCAGAGGCTTATAATGCAAAGCAACCAGCAACAGATGGAGGCCAGGGTAAGGAGAATAGGTGAGATTTGATAAGCTTCTTGAATTGATTTGGCTTACGTGATGTTTGAAAGACAGATAAGGGCATGGAGGTGTAATTCTTGAGCTGTGCGGGCAAGGAAAAGGTGGCATGTTCTATTGTGTCACGAGGCAGCTGTACGCGGCATGGATGAGAGCAGTTGGCAACTCGTGTGGACCACAATTCGAGAAATGAGGGTTCTGATCAAAGCACTCGGCTCCTGAGAGCAACACCGGCTATAGAAGCGGTGCTGGCAGTGGTATAACAGAACCCATTTGCTAGTGCCCTCTGCATCAATGGACTTAGAATGACGTGGGCCTTCCAACAAAATAATTGCTGTCGGTCCCACACTGACGCCTGAAATAAAGACATATGCATGTAATGGTTCTCTGACTTTGTGGTGTTTCTGCAACACGGCATGCCCAAAATAAACATTCAACAGACTCTTTTGATTTCTGTCCCCTGAATCCAGGGTGTTTAGATGGGGTTTTTTCGAACATGTTTTGTCTTGCAACAAAAATCAGTCAGATTGGCTTGAGCAGCTGGCATTCAGAGCGTGCCACTTACAATAAATTCATTCAGCTTCGCTTAATTTTTAAATCCTTTATATTAAGTTCGCTTGCTTGCTTGCGTGCTTGCTTGCTTGCGTGCTTGCTTGCTTGCGTGCTTGCTTGCTTGCGTGCTTGCTTGCTTGCGTGCTTGCTTGCTTGCGTGCTTGCTTGCTTGCGTGCTTGCTTGCTTGCGTGCTTGCTTGCTTGCTTACGACCGTGCAAATCTTTCGGTCGTTTTTTAACCCACTTCCCGTGATCCAATCGAGCTGACATTTTCCACACAGACTCGTTGTGCGAGACAATTAATGTTCGTGAAAAAAAATTCCCAAAATTGTACACTTTTAGGCAAAAAAAATGTATTTTACATATATTCAAATAGAACTCATTCATGGCTTTGGCTGAACGTCACAGTGTAAGAGCCCAGAGCGTAACCCCTCCACAGGCCGTGGCGGAGTAGCGCAGTTGGTAGCACCCTTGCTTCCCATGCCAAAGGTCGCGGGATCGATCCCCGCCTCCTCCACAGGCGAATATATGTTTAAATCCTTTATATTAAGTTCGCTGCCACGCATATACAGGATTTATAGTGAAAAACTTTGTTTTTACGGGTTATACTTATTAATTTTGGCCCCATCTCATACGCTTACTGACAGCTCTGTCTGCAAGACACACGTTACGACGTGTTGTATTTTGCGATAAGCAGGCTCATGTATAAAATACACATCTTTAAAATGACCCTCATTAATTTTGGCAGGATTCATTTATGGAGCTTCCTGCAAGGCTCATTAATAATTTGTCTGTTCTACTATTTTAATTACCTGCACCTCGAAATATCTCGGTTAATGCATTGGATTTATTTTCCATTTTAAACGAAAAGTTCTTCATTTGAGATTGTGGCTTATGGGCAGGGCTTTGCAAAGCGATAAAATATATACTTTAATAAAGGGTCTGCTTTGGGGGTAAGTGCTAAAGATATAATTAGCGAGTTTGGCTGTGTAAAGAAACAAAAGCACTGAGTAAAAAAATTGCACTCGTTTTATTTAATTGAAATAAGAATATCAAGGTCAACATTTGTGCTATACTTTTAAATACTGTGTAATGGTAAGTCGATAAGCTTTGGTGAAAAGCGGTTCCAAAACGTGTTTCAATTTGTGATTTAGACTGTGGATACGTATGTAAGCAAGGTTATATTATATTCTAATTTCATCATAATTTTGCGGCATAAATTTGACACAATTAAAACGCGACATGACGCGCCATCTAGTTTGCCTGTGCCCTACATCAGCATTCCCATGAGGCCCAGGCTCAAGTCCAGGTTGTTTATCATTTATCGTGCCCAATTCCACGACGGCCAGCTGCTGTGTTCATTGACGTCAGTGGCTTGACGCTGCGTAGCGTAAACACATCTGGCTGTCGCCTGATGAAGCAAGTTGTAATTACTGACGAAACGTCGTACTCAGATTGTCAATGTCGTGGCTTTCCTCTCCAACACACCGGTTAGTGCTGTACTAGTGACGAATTGGCCACGTTCTGTTTACGTGACAACAACCCTTACTAGTTGGCTGTGTCGGGTGGTGGCGGGTTTTAACGACACATTTCTATATTTACGCGCTCTAACACCAAAAAACTCTTATTATCGTAAACACACCTGCAGATCCTCAGGCTTGCAGAAATTAGAGTGCAGAATGAGATTCACTCCACCAGGCCGTAGATTGCTTTCCTGTCTGGCCGGCAGTAAGCCGTAGAAGCTACGATAAGGCCCATTGATTTGAGTTTGTGTTCTGCCTTGATCTTGGGCTGTGCATTGAGATTTGCATCTGGGTGCTGAAGCTTGGAAGGAATAAAACAAGGTAAAATCCGCCCTGCTGCTTGTAACTCTTTGGTACGAAATGAGGGGTATTATTATGAATAAATAATAAACGAAGGATTACACTTGAAAAGGGACAACACCTGTGCAGGTATAAAATACTTGATCCTCCGCTTTAATCAGTGATTTTTTTTGATAACTGTACAAGCAGCGGATCCCAATGGGAACATCGTCTATGTTATGTTTTACTGTATTAAATGGTTGCTAACAAGTGTGTACTATTACAAGAATCATTGCTAACGATATGTGTATCAATGCTTGTTGCCATCAAATTACCATAACATCAAAGACTTTACATATATTACGTTCCAAGTTAATGTCCCGCTATTTGTATGAATGCCCAATGGAGAGAATGAGTATAATTAGAGTTACATTATGTACTTGACAAAATAGTAACACTAGCCACAAAGCTGTGAACATTGCTGGAATAAAGGATAATAAGCACAAGATGTCATGTAGATTATGTATGTATTCATATGCCGCATTGCTGTATAATTTCCAATTCACATGAATTGTAAACATTTTGCCATGCAGTGCTATCCAAAGGACATAGGGCATGGTTGATTCCTTTAGCTCATTTGGCTATTTCAGACTTCCCACACTGTTGTGTATGTATTTTCTCCAAAAATTATTTTACCAGTTTTTTGTTTGTACCAAAATGAACTTACATTGCCTCCAAAATCAACCCAGGAGTTTGGCTTCGAGTTGAGATATTAATCATCCTCTACACCTCTACATATAGCGAGGCCTTTCCATCCAATCAAATGCAGGGGCTTATTATTCCAAGAGATACTACTCCGTGCATGAGTATGTATGCACCTACGATTAGCACAGTTGGTGTGCAAAAGAAGTTCAACGTACATACACACACGTGCCAAAGCCATCTCACCTTAGATTGTCCTCCACACTGACAGAGACGGTGAGTCCATGCATCTAATGTTCATAAATATGTTCTTAGGTTTAAAGGAATAATTATAATAATGCTGATTTGTAACGCACACGATTATCACTTGCCCGAAGGCAGCGGCCGCCGAGGGTACGATATTACAGGGTTATTATGGATGGGCCGCCTTTGTAATCATGGTGGTAGTTCCATACCAGTGGCGGCTCCTGCAAAATCTCTCAGGGGGGGCAAATGTCTGGATGATTGATAAGGATAAGGTCCACCCATGCAATGGATAAATTAACAGCTTAAGCATGTAAAGGCAACTTCACTTCTTTAATATTAATGAAAAATAAAGTGACTCTTACAATACATCTTGTTTGTTTCTATACTCACTATTATTACAATCTACTCAATTTCTTTTATCAAAGATTCCACTAGGTGGCGACAAATAATTTTGTTGACTGAAACGTGCTTACGTATGATGACGTAAGCACGTTAGTGCGAGCCCTCCCGGAAGCCATAGAGAATGCATTGCAGCGCCCGCCCTTCGAAAAAAAAACATTTTGAATGTAAGTCTATGGGACCACACGGGGCGATTCTCAGCCGGAGTAAAATCGCCCAAAAAGAGGCGGTACTCCACAGAACGTGACATGACGCTGATTGGACTATATCCAGAGGCACAGTAACGGCTAGCATAGCTCTGTGGTTGAATGAGATTGTTAATGTGATTGAAAAAGTCCCTTTCACACATTGGTGGTGCGTCGCCCAATCGCCCTACTGAAGAAACCGCCCCTGTTCCATACACTGAGAAACTCTACACCAAGACGAGCCTGGGAGCTGTCTGGATTTGATCCAGTGCCGAATGGACAGTCATTTTCGTTGCTTTCATTAACGTAACAGTGACGTCTGTTGAACATGTTCATCTCTTCTAGATTTGAAGCTTTCGTGACTGCAAGGATTCATATTCTTAGGTTTTTTCGGTAAAGTGACGTAGGTAAAAAATGTAAATTAATAAAAGTAACAAAAAAAATCACGACGTTTCGGAGGCAACACAAGCTTCCGTCTTCAGGTGGAACCGTCACAGCACGATAGGTGTGACTTTACCGAAAAAACCTAAGAATATGTTCATCTCTTGATTTTCAATGGTTTCACCAGGATAACTTCTGGCCAGGTGATTCGGTGCCGCGGTGGCGAGATGTTAACTGCCTCGCCTGATAAACACCTTTTTTGTCCTTCCCCCGGACCTCCAAGTAGCATGGTTGGCTACGTACGGCGCGAAAGAAGTTCAACATACATACAGTTCAACATACATATAGAGGAGGTCGTAGGTTTGATCCCTCCCCTGACGCCGATATATTTAGAGTTTACATGTTCTCCTCATGGTTTTCCTCATGGTGGCTAGGAGATGTTAACTACCTCGCCTGGTGTACAGGAGGTCCTGGGTTCGATCCCGACCCTGACGCCTGCTGTACATTTGGAGTTTGCGTGTCTCTCTCTCTCTCTCATCATCATGGTGGCTAGGAGATGTTAACTACCTCGCCTGGTGTACAGGAGGTCCTGGGTTCGATCCCGACCCTGACGCCTGCTGTATTTTTGGAGTTTGCGTGTCATTCCCCGTGGTTGCGTGGATTTTTCTCCGGGTCCTCCGATTTTCCCCTCCACATTTAGAATCAACGTCACCACCACGCGTTTAGAGTCTTTGGCTGCTATACATTTGCACGTGCTGAGCCACTTTGTTGCGCTATAATTTTGTGGCCACAGGACAAGTTCAGATAATCGTCATTGGTGTTGGCCGTGAGCAGGAATCGAACTCGGGTTACCGGGTTTGTTGCGCAGCGCGCTAACCACAGTTCTATGCTCCATTTCACTACATACAAATCACAGCACTACATACAGCTTCCCCCCACACACACCATTCAATTTCCCCACCACACTCGCACACAACTCACGCAGCCGTTGCGTCATTTTTCTTTCCTCTCCTGATAGAGTAGCACCAAAATGGCATTAAAATCGATGAATTATTTGAAGATACGTGGATCAATCTGTGGCAACGAAAACAGCATTGTGCAGTTGAAGCAGTATTGAGTCGTGGCTCATGGGACTTGCCAGCAAACGCAATTATATCACCCGGTGAGTCAGGAGGCATCTATTTAAACCTCTGCCGATAAAATGTATCCGTTAACCTCGCAGCACTTTGCTGGGGACTTTCTTCAATCTGATGATGTATGAAATACAATGCTATTATTTAAATACATTCCTACAAAAAATTTTCACAAATGTATTCAAGACTTTAGTTATTTATTTACAAATGCATTGATATAATACACACTGGCGGATGATGTTTTTTTGTCGTTCACTCTCTTTTTTCACGTATTCACTGCGGTTATCTTTTTTACTCGCGCTCCCCGCGTGTGCATCGTGTCAACGCATCACGGCCGTTTCGATTTACCCGCGCGTACGATGCGCGGTGGAAAAACCTCGCGATGCAAGCACGCGCCTACTACGTAAAGGTGCGCGCGTGTGTGCGCGTGTGATTAAAGCGTGGCACCGCGATACCGAGAAACGCAGCCGGCCGTCACGCAGCCAGCTCTTCGTCGTCTCACAGATGCAACTGCGTCGGGATTGCTCCGTCTCGCTTTGCTCCGGCGTTGCTCGGCTGCATTCGGGAATTCCGTCGCCTGCCGACGCTGCATCCCCGTGGGACGGCCCCTTCCCATTTTGCAATCAAACTTGCGGATCCTTGGACGAAACGCGCCTTATAAATGTGAATTTTCATGATTATTAAACTACACAGGCGTGTAGTGCTACTGAGAGAGCTTCTAATTGCAACGCAACAAAGCTTCCTAGTTCGAGAAGCTGCATTTTTGTCAACGGGAGCTCTTGTTTATCTTTTACATGTTTTCCTTTCTCTCCACACGACATGTGGGTTTATTTGAGACGACGTCGGGGAAATTCGCGCGTTCCTTTTGTCCGCCGAAGTTTTTTCAGCGCGAGGCGCGTTTTGATGCCATCGGAAAGTTGGCGGGGACTGTGACACAAGGGGCGCGAAGGTAACTCGGGGTAGCAGTTATGAGTAACGAGGCGATTAAACTTTAATGTTGTTTTCCAGACAACATACATCACGCGTAGATCATTTTCAAGGACGTTCACACGAAGATTTATGCCTTTCCCTTATCCCTTTGCTTTTATTACCGCGAGTCACCTGTGCTGGCAGGAGCTGAGCGAGACGTTTCTGTGTTGCTACCACTGACGAATGGTGTTTTATCACTTTTCCACGTGGCAAGAAAAGCAATAAAAAAATTGCCGAGTGATTGAACTGCCCAGACATTAAGAACACAAATGGGAATTCTCTAAATGTGCTCCATCACTCGTAACTGTATGGGTGTGATTCTTTGTGTTGCAGTGGGCTTGGGCAATTAAAAAGATATTACCACGATGCCCAATCATTAAATATTTCATGCCAAAAATGCAGGTCGCGCTATGGTTAGAGCTTGGTCCGAGCTCAAAACCGTTGTTCAGAGGTTGACCTTTGCCTATCATTCCCTTGCGGTCGATAATACGTGTACCATCTTCGGGGAAAGACAACGATGACCATCTAAAGTAGAATGACCTCTGCCAGAAGAATGTGGAATTTCCACCACTAGCTCAGGGCTGTCAATGGAGGCAAACTTCGTCCCATTGTTCATTTCAGCAGGAAGACAATATTACCTAATCTATGTTAAACCGAATTAAATAAATACTTACATTACGATAGGTAAGTAATGGTTACAGCCCGTGGTAGAGCAATGGGTATACACTGTATCTTAACTTAAAAAGGTAACTGCGATACCTTCAATTTCTTTCAATTGTGTGTTCTCTAGTATACTGCCCCTTTTCTTAGTTTTTTTCGGTAAAGTCACGTAGAAAGTAAAATAAAATAAAAACAAAAATCACGACGTTTCGGAGGCAACACAAGTCTCCGTCATCAGGTGGGACCGTCACAGCCAGATTAGCTGTATCAAGTGAGGCAATGATTCAAGATGTAATCCCTTAAAAGCGAGTTGAGGGGGGAGGGAGAGGGAGGGGGGAGCTCATCAGACTATGGTAGCCAATGAAAGGACGTCCATCGGCCACCCTTTTGGCCTCGGCCCCCCTCCCTCCCGATACGTTCCTTTCATTGGCTACCATAGTCTGATGAGCTCCCCCCTCCCTCTCCCTCCCCCCTCAACTCGCTTTTAAGGGATTACATCTTGAATCATTGCCTCACTTGATACAGCTAATCTGGCTGTGACGGTCCCACCTGATGACGGAGACTTGTGTTGCCTCCGAAACGTCGTGATTTTTGTTTTTATTTTATTTTACTTTCTACGTGACTTTATCGAAAAAAACTAAGAAGATTATTCCTTGCAGTCACGAAAGCTTCAAATCTAGAATTATACTGCCCTTTCCTATATCAAAGGTCAGAGTGTATCACTGCTCAATGGAGCATTGTTCAAGCCCTGAATCAGGGGTGGAAAAATCCGGATGCATTTTACGCTGTGGGCCAGTCTCTCCAAATGGCACTCAAACAGAAATGCTGTCAGTCGAAGCCCTAAACAGATTGGTATTGTTTCTTACACTTGAAGATACTTTCACGTGCAGCAGTTTTCTCAAATGAAGCAACAGCAGCAGCAGCAGTAGCACGGTTTGTCATCTACCCATAGGGCGCTTCGTGCTCACAATGATGATTTGGCCATTAACGGCAACGCCTTGCAATGCCCTTCGCGGGGTTAACTAGAACGGTTGAAACACAATGCTAATTAGGCCCTGCTTAGCAATTAGTGCCTAGTTAGGTATTATATTGATCATTGGATGGGGAAAAAATCTCATTAGCTTGTTTAAAAATACAATGATTGACCTTGGAGAAATAATTCAGCTATAAGGCCATGGTGCAGTGGTTCGTGTGTTGCACTCTCAACCCAACAATCTGAGTTATATTCAGAGCCAGCACTGACATCAGTGGTGTGTGATCTGTGACCTGATCCTGGCACCCCCTTTCACCAGTCCAACCCTTATGACCAACGTGGCACGAGGAAGCTGGCCCCAGTAGGGGATTCATGAAGGGCCATACATCATCGTTACTTTTATTAGCCCAGCTGCAAACTGACATTATGACGTAATTAAATATACATAACTGCTGTCTTACCTGGGCGAAACTAAGATGTAGTATGCGTGTGTATGTGTGTTGGAGAACAACATCCTAACTAAATTGGATTCTTTTCATCACTGGCTGCCCCAATAAGTCTGTTTGCTGCTGGTCAGGTGTGGTGCACAGAGGTGCACTGTTTCACATCTCCCACGTGTGCGTTGCTGTGAATGCCCCGTGGAGTTGCGGATTAAGGGGGTTCGGCTCACAAATTGGGAAGTCGTGAATTTAAGTTTCGGTCCAGGGTTGGTTCAGCCTATTAGCCAACGTCGATTCAATAAAATAAGTTACTTTGTGGGGAAATAACAGTGGTCAGCGGAGAGGGGTGGATGACCACCGCTGGGGGAATGTGTAATTTGCGCCGCTGGCTCAACGGGGATGAGTGCTCCTGCTTCAGGTGCTCATTTAAACAGGCACGTTGACTCGCGCCAGACGAGTGTTGTGCAGTTCAAATGTGTGCTTTGCGCAAAAAAGTATATAATATACCGTGAAATTGCTTGTATTCATTTTGAATTCAGTCTGCCGGAGTAGAAAATAGTCATTGCTCATAGCAATGATGAGTCTGTAACCTTTGTAAATATTTGATAACGTTTATACGCGCACACATTTGACCGCTAAACGACAGAAAGTAAATGAAAAATGTCAGAAACCTTGAGACCTGTGGGAGTATTTTGCAGGTTTTTGTGATCCAACACAACACACATGTGCAGCTCTATCTTAATCGATATATGTACATTCAAATGCTGCTGTTGCTGCTGCTGCTGAGCTTGTCCCCTGAAGAGCAATCGCATGACACCCATTCTGAAATCCCTCATTGGCTTCCCATTCATCTGCACATTTAACTAGAAAATCCCTCATTGTGTTCACAATCCACAGTGCCTTCTACCCCCTCTGTGATCTCATCTCCCGCTCCAGCAAACAATACATTCCCATTCAATCTGCTGTCAATCTCTGCACCATGGGGGGGGGGGGGTCTCCCCCGGTTCTCCACTGCTTGCACTGCTGTCTGTGCTGCCAACTTTAACCTTGCTGTAAGTACCAACCATTGTGTAGCGCTCGACTGAAGGCCTATCAATTGCCAATTCCACGTGACTGATCTTATTGGGCCTCCCACCAGATTGCCCACCTGTACATTTATTGTAAGTGTGATCAATAGTTGTATACACATCAGTCTGGCCACGTGGCATCGCAGCGGAGTGCTCAACTTTCATTGAGGTCAGATGAGAGATCAAATCCTGATTGGAACTGAACTCAGCCCATCACCCCCCCTCCAGAGTCGCTAAAATAAGTACCATTTGGTCAAAATTAAAACAAAATAAATTGTGGTGCTGCATTTGCAGTGGTGCACAAGCGTAATAAAAAAAACTCAACACATTAATCAATAATACTACTCGACAGAGGAAACAATGTATATCAAGGCAACATTTGAGAAAATGTTGCATTTGAGAAAATGTTGCCTTCATAGCATCATCAATAAAGAAAAGCCATTGGTCAAAATGTCAGCTATTATATAATGTTTCATCTCGGGGGTGGTGGTAAGAATTAAATAATCGCATTCACCACTGGTTCAGAATCATCATCAAAGATAAGCATCACCCAACATTCCTTTCAACGTGGAGACATATTAACCCTTTTCAGTTCCATATCTGTTTTCTTTATGTATGCATTTCCATGATTCATACTTTATTTCCTTTGGGTTAGATCGTGTAGATATCACGACCAAAATTACGATTCAAAATTGGTTTATTTTGGGTTAGATTGTGTCTATGTCTAATTCAGTGGCGGCTCCTGCAAAATCTCTCAGGGGGGGCAAATGTCTGGATGATTGATAAGGATAAGGTCCACCCATGCAATGGATAAATTAACAGCTTAAGCATGTAAAGGCAACTTCACTTCTTTAATATTAATGAAAAATAAAGTGACTCTTACAATACATCTTGTTTGTTTATATGCTCACTATTAAAACAAACCACTCAAGTTTATTTTATTAAAGATTCCACTAGGTGGCGACAAATAATATTGTTGGATGAAACGTGCTTACGTATGATGACGTAAGCACGTATGATGACGTAAGCACGTTAGGGCGAGCCCTCCCGGAAGCCATAGAGAATGCATTGCAGCGCCCCCGTTCGAAAAAAAACATCTTTGAATGTAAGTCTATGGGACCACTCGGGGCGATTCTCAGCTGGGGGGAAATCGCCCAAAGAGAGGCGGTACTCCACAGAACGTAGCATGACGCTGATTGGACTATATCCAGAGGCTGACAGTGACGGCTAGCGTGACTCTGTGGTTGAATGACATTGGTGGTGCGTCGCCCAATCGCCCTAATGAAGAAACCACCCCTGGTCTAATTACGAATCGTAATAATGTTCGTGAGAAGGCGTACATGTAAAATTATTAATTTCGTTGATGGAATACAGTCTTGAAAGCTGGAATAAAGTATAATTAAAAATTTTGATTTAAAGCTTTCGTGACTGCAGGGATTCATATTCTTGGTTCTTTCGGTAAAGTCACGTAGAAGGGACATAATAAAATATTTAAAATATTAAACAATAAACAAAGTGAAAAAATATTTTTTATTTTTTGTATTTTTTTTATTTCCCTTCTACGTGACTTTACCGAAAGAACCAAGAATACATAATTAAGACGGCAAACAACTACCACTTGCAAATGTGTATAAAAATAACTCTACGTTTGTCAGTGGCTCTAAAATACAAATATATATAATAGGCAACGTTTGGGGCAATTGTCCTTTTTCATAGCGCATGTGCATCTGTAGCTTCCTAGTCTGCTATAACACGTTCGTTTGTATGAAATGGGACAATAGATGGAGATTCGAAAAGTTAAGGTTGGCAATTAATATGCGGGTGACACGGAGAGAAAGTGGTCGTTTATTCAAGTGTTTGTGGGATTAAGCGGGTTGCCTGATATCTGCGACAATTTGGAAGGGGAATGACAAAAAAACAAGTTAAACTGACAGTTCATTGCGCAGTGATTGGATCATGATTGATATATTTCAGCAGTGGCTGGGTGGGTGATGCAATCTACTTTTGGCTACTGGAGTTTGCAGATACAGGTCGAGAGTGTCTGCTTTAATAAATGTGTTGAGGAGTTCCCAGGACGCACTCGGATACGCAAGTAAGTTGAGGGGCTTTCGCCAAAGGTTTATTACAGACTTTCACTTTACACACAATGGTACACAATTCGCAGGGGTTCGGGGTTCTATGCTGAGTCCTGGTCCCTGCCCGGCTAACTCCGGTCTCTCTATCCGTGTCGGATCAACTCCACCGACCGGAGAGAGAAGCACCTCTATCGGCTACCGGCGGCGTCCTTCCAGACTCACAACTTCGTCCCTCTACACCCTGGTTCCCTCTCAACCCTTCTCACGCGACTCGTTCCCACAGTGACCCCGCTTTCGTCACGGGGTCTCCCTTAAGTACTCCACGAGACGTGACGTCATCGAGCCGCCCAGCGCGCATGACGTCACGTTCTGTGACCTCCACGCACTGGACGGCACACACGACGTCACGTCCCCATTTTACTCCTCTACAAATGGAAAAGGCATCAAGAAGTGGCAGAAGAGGATAAGTAACAAATAAATAATATAAGGCGGATAAGCATGACGTTATCGCGAGGAAACAGCAGTTAGATACATGGGGATCCAAGCGTTTTATGCATCAGAAGAGCAGAAAGGAGATTTCCTTGGAAGATTACCGGTTGAAAGATTGCATGGAAGATGAAAATAGAAAATGGAAACAAAGAAATATATGGGGGTTCTTGAAGCTCTAAAAGTTGAAAACCTCACGTCCACTTTGACACAAAGATCTTAGCTCACGAGATATTGTTTTTTCACCGCCACTTATTTTTTTCCGCCCCCTTCATATATTTTTCAGCAGATGGTCATGTAAAATTCACGGTATAGCCGGTAATCCTGATATAGAGGCACAAGCATGATGCATACATAATTGTGTTTGCAGGGCACGAACGGGCACGTTAAAATTGCTTGGCTGTTCGCGGATTACGTTGATGCAGACTCGCTTTGGTTCGGGATCAGCGTTGGTCCTAATAAAGCAAAAGACAACACTTTTCACACGCTCGCTCTTGATCATGAAATCACATATCGATACCAGTAAATAGTTACATTTTTATTCAAGTTGTTAGTGGTGCCTGCCTATAATTCATAAACTCGATGGTAGGTTTGAGGGTTTTGGGCAAACGTGGAAATTGGGTGAGATCCTCGAATTGGAGGGGGTGGTGAGGCAGCGCCCATTGGAGTGAGCGCAGAAATAATTTCTCTGAAATGGCTGCTCAATTTTGGGTTGTCGCCTCATGTGCGTGGGCTTCTTCTTCCAGGCAATGCTCTCGCTTCCCCCGTGTGAAACGCTCAACAGGGTACCAGGCCAAACACTCCTGAGATCGAGTCCTGCTAATGAGTGGGGGGGTACCGAAGTAAAATAAAATAAAATATCGTTTAAATGTCTGTATGTGGCATTCACGAGGGTATTCTCTACTGGAACTGATGGTTGATGCAGCCATATGAACATGATTTTCTAATAGAAATACAAATGTATCAATATAAAATTACAATGATAGAATTGGCAATTGTGAAGTATTTCTATTAAAAAAATGTGATGTTACCGAGCACTTTAAAAGTGCCCATAATCATGGTCAATCATCAACTCACTTGCTATTTATGATAATAGTAATAATAATGTGAGTCAATCCTGTGAACACGGACATCTATGAGTTTTTAAGAGATCGCTTAAAAATCACAAAAGCAAAATATAATTTTTACGGTATGCAATAACACTCCTTTTGATCAAGAACTTGCACTTCCTTAGATTGGTATGAGGTCCTCTGGGATGTGTAAAATCTATGATGAGTAGAGGCATTATTTCTGAAGGGGAGATGCTATAAAGCAGTGGCCATTCCTTGTCTTTGGAAACCGAACAGATTCTGAAAGTGTCTCTATAAACATTAAGAGTGCATGTGTGCAAATGTGCGTGCCACATGTCACAGTTCCCAGTCTATGTGCTATGATTCCTAGGAACCCCAATTAATTACATGACCATGCACACCAGAGGCCATTGTGATCTGAACCTCACGTGAGATTTCCCATAGGTCCCTACGTCAGCTCAACCTAAAGTGATTACATGGTGCGATGCGACCACCAACATTTAGGCTGATTGAACATAGATGGCCCATGAATGTGTGGTTCTGACCACACCTCTCTTTGATGTGCTCCAAAAAGTCCAACCAAATTATGGTCACCCTCCAATGAGCAAGAATGCATCATCCATCTTTGATGGTCACCTTGCGTCCCTTGGTGGAAATTCCATTTTCCTATGTACTGTATGTCTGAACTTCTTTTGCCCCGTACATAGGCAACTGTGCTAATCGGAGGTGTGGGAATAGCAGGAGGAATACAACAAAATCTTGGATGCTGCGCCAGGGCTCAAACGCCTAAAACATCAAGTGGCCAGCAATAGTGAGGGTGTAATGGATGAGTTAATATTTAAAATATCCCTGCACTGACCAAAGCTATTAGAAGTTGGGGGAATGGACGATGGGAGGCAATGCCGCATGCCTGACAGTGCGAGGAAAGCAGCAGAAATAAAAGTGTTGCGACCTGCGGTGTGGTGTTTGAGCACAGTATGGATGAGATGAAATAAGCAGTCTGGTGTATCCAGGGTGTCCTCAAAATGGGTGGAGGAATACATTCGTGAGATGGAGGGGGGATGGGGAATCAACTCCTGACTGGCATTTGAACTTGCAAAATTCCAATTGTGCAGAGGAACTTTGATATGACAATCCTGTGATCCTGCACTATGTGCCTTGCGTCAAGAGAGCCATATGAGTGTGTAATTAGTTGCAAGTACGATAGTGCAACGGTAGTGCAACGGTTAGCGCGCTGCGCTATGGACCCGGAAACGCAAGATCAATTGCCGCTCATGGCCAACGCCGGTTACGATTATCTGAACCGGTCATGGGCCTCCCCTAGGTCGACTCAACCTCAAATGAGTACCTGGTACGGGGTGTGAAAAACATCACCAACCCGGAGACAAAGGCGGCCGGGTGTGGTGCTGGCCACCCGCTCCCTCGTGTGCCGTGCCGGCCTTCATAGGTGCTCGCTAACAGCACTTGCCCCAACAGTCTGTTAAGGCTATACGGGAGATATTTGTACTTGTCTTCGTTGCAAGACCAATTTGTACTCCCCCATGCTTGATGCTAATAAAGTGGCACAGTCTCTTGCTGTGCCAGGGCTCTCAATGTGTCTGCTGCTGGTCCACACCTTGCAAATGGTGCTTATTTCAAAATGACTTAATTCTTTCGTCAATGGCTGATCATCAATCAGCCTCGTGCTTGTCTGTGTCACTTTTTACGAGGCACACTTGACATCTAACTGGGAAACCAATTACCTGGAAGGAAATTCATCAACATAAATTGCCAATGGTCACACATTGTATCTGTAGCGCTCTATACACATTTCAATTGTAATTAATTACAATGAAGGTTTTCATTGGCTAGCTTGCAAGCATTTACCAATCCAATGTTGAAACTTTGTTTGATATGCTTTATAATTACTTTATGTTAATATGTGACAATAACTCTCTACGCCATTCCATGTATTGTCATGATTTGAGGTTACGATTCTATTCTGGGATTGTTTATTTTTCGTCCAATCTGTACTGGCTCATTGAATTTCCTAAGCTTAAATTTAGGTAAATTATAGTGCAATGCCAAACTTAACATGATAGTGGCTTAATGAGATGCCAAACTAGCCAGCATAACAATTCTAAACTATAAATCTATAAATCGGTCTTCATGATGAATAAAATGTTACGCACATTTGGACACACATGTAACCATTAGGCAGTGCTCAATCGCATTAGCAGTCATCCATTAGTGGAAATAAAAAAATATGATTACAACTACAACAACCGCCAACAACAACCGCCATTCGCCACTAAGTGGGGTGACATCACCACAACGCTCGTGCCAGGCCATGTGCATTTTAAGGCCACGTGAAATGTCGAACGACCGCTGGCAGGAGGTCACGGGACAGACCCAGGTGCCATGGGTTGACTGACCGGTGCACAACCTATGCCCCCTACTCTCACCTTGACACAACCACTGATGACATCCCACAAAATTATATTCCTTTTATTATTCCCAGTTGGGAGGTTGCCAATCAATGTTTGACCAGGATTTGTATTGACATCCTTCTGACTGTGAGGCAATTTCTCAAGGCATAGCTGGGTATAAATATGCAGTGCAATGGCTGCATATTCGACTCACTGCGGACCGAGATAGAGTTGGATGTGGGAAAAGGTTGGATGAATTATACAATGGATGTGGTTGGTTAATTCTTTCGGGTGGATATGTGAAGGTCGGATATGCAGCATTGTACTATCATGTTAAAATAATTATTTTCTAGCAGAGTACTGTGTATCAAGCATACAGAGGGGAAAAAAACCTGGTTTGTGACAACGTATTAAAATAAGCAACTAAATATGTTTGGCTTTGTGTAAAATGTGCAGCTATGTTTTGAAAATGACGGGCTGTCGTACATTGTGTACACATTAAAATGCGAATTCGCATAACTCCGCAGAATCCATTCCCGATACTTTTGATGAATTTCTCGTGTTATTACATCCAAACCAGTGGAGTCTAGCTCGCAATAATTGAAATATAAATTAAACTGCAGCTCGCAGGACTGGGCAGTCTGTGGACCTCACCGTGAGCGGGAAAATTAAGTTGCGAGATTCTTTTAGCAATCCCCGTGAACAAAAATAAATCTTGAGCATCGCTTTTTATTCCACAAAGCTCAGCTACAAAGAGGAACATGCTTATTCGTTTCACATAATTGTTCATACACATTATGATTACTAATACTGATTGGCCTTTTATTTGCGGAGGAAATGTGCTTCTTGCCGTCGTGTTGGGTCGCCGTGTTCTTCAGAGGGCGTACACAAGGTGTGCCACCAGTGTGGGCATAGAGGTTTCCGCTGTTCAATTTCGATTTGAAGCTTTCGTGACTGCAGGGATTCATATTCTTGGTTCTTTCGGTAAAGTGACGTAGAAGGGAAAAAAAAAACAACATGATAAAAAAAATTATCACGACATTTCGGCCACAACACAAGCAGCCGTCCTCAGGTGAAGAACAGGGCTGTCGGAAGGACAGGGCTCCAAATGAACACCGCTTAGCTTGGCAGCGTATTTTTAAGCTGGGTGGGAGGAGCAGAGCGCCTTGACAAAGGAGTTTGATTATATTGATGTAGTTAATATTTAGTTTTTTCACATCGGTGTATTGTATGGTAGTTGGGTAGTTGCAGTTCTTTAGCGTCAATATGCTAGATTCCTCTGTTGATATGTATTTTATTATTTCCCTTCTACGTGACAATACCGAAAGAACCAAGAATATGTTACCGCTGTTCTGACACGAGGTAGTGCACCGCTACCTGAGAGAGTTTTTCTTCTTGTATTGTTGGGAACAAAATTAGATTAACATTGGAGAGAAATATCAAAAGAATAAAAGCATTTAAATAGCAAAAAACGAAAGAGTTCAAATCCTGGCTAGTAGTTGACTCATAATCCCTTCAGGGGTGATATAGCAATTACTATGTCCATGGAAGTCAGTAGTATTCATGATTGATCAACTGGTCCTCGTCATAAGAACGTTGAATTTCCTCTCATGGGCTCAAGCCTCCGATGATGATGAATGCTGCCCCAGTCCTTATTCGAGCAGGGATAAAGTTTGACTTTTGTGACCAAGTATTTTCTTTTAAAGCTGTTTCTATACTATATGACTACTTTTTTATATAACACAGAAACCCATGCAAACATGTGCTAGCACACAAACCTAAACTTAGGAAAACTTTTTTTTCCATCAAAAACCTGTGTTGTTCATCCAAAGTCTATATTTTATAGAACAGTTGTGGAGGGAGCTGATACACTGTGGTTAACACACTACGCTCTTAACCCAGCAAAGCTGAGTTCGATTCCTGGCCACGGCTCACATGGATGGCGAGTGACATCTGAACTGGTCCTTCACCAATCTGCATTGACAAGTGTGGTGAGGTATGGACAAACAGCTACCATGATTGAAATGACATGTTGAGACCTTTATCCACCAGTGGCTTGACAATAGGACTGTACATTGTATAGTTTTAACTGTCACACTGAGAGTAAACATAAGGGAAGTCAATACAATTTCAATTGAATAGCTCAGATTCTAAGTAATGTGACACTGGTATTTGTACCATGTGGACATGCCAAGAAAGTAATTGGAAATGGGATATATCATCTAAAATATTTATTATTCCATGGTGATGTACTTATAATAATACAACTCCACACGTTCATAAATAATAATACTGTGGCTTTAAAAGTAAATAAATATGTATAATATGCAACGTTTTGGGCAATGACCCTTCTGCGTAAAATATAAATTGAGAAGCCTGAGAGAGAGAGAGAGAAAGTGGACATTAAGGGTCGGAGACTGCCCTTCACACCAATGGACTTGATGAGAATTCAACTTAAGAAAATTTGTTCTTGAATACCAATGTTTCAATCTGGATATGAATAGGTACATAATAGAGGTTGTAGGGTAGCAGACAAATCCTTAAAAAGTATTACTCAATAAACGAATTTATATTAAGAGTAAATTTGCAATATGTTGCTGGCAGATTGCATTGTGGGTAGATTTCTTCCATACACGTGGGTCAGCGATCGATTTTCTGTGCTAACTTCCCTTTGCCATCTCTGCAGGTAGAGGTGTGTCATGCACACACGATGGTGTCTGTGTAATCCGACGAGTCCATCTCTACATTTATTTACCAAAGCTTCATGCCAAGGCTGTGAAATACAAATCAACACGTATTCAAATATGATTGGACGTGATTTTCTAGAGAAAAATGTGAACCCAATATTTCTCTGACAAGCAACACCAATTTGTTCAGGTGGTTTAAAAAATATATTTTTAAACGAGTAAATCAGTAGGTTATTGTTACTTATTTGTGGTCACAGTTTTACTTCATCAAAATGCATCTGCAAAATCCTCCCAAAAAGCATTTCTAATCCCATGTGGTTTCCCATAAATTAAAAAAAATGCTTTTAAATGGCTTCGCGAAACAGCAGTCTATTCAGACTCCAAATCTTTAAAATGCACAATGGTCCGCTAAAGATTTCTCAAGTGGCTTCTGCCAAATTTGGCTGATTAACGTAATTGAACGCTGGCCGGTCACCAGCACATTTTCATTAGTCGCATGAGGTGCACCTGACGTATAATAACTGGGGAAATCTGTATCAGGTTGCTGTCGTGCACATGGCCGAGGTCAAATGAACCTTATGGCGGGACCCCGGGGTCCCGAATAAACGGAAGTCAAAATCGCAATTCATTCATTTATTTTTGGCGACTCTGTCCCACCGCGCACATAAACGCCGCGACCCACCTGGCGCGGATCATTCTGTTGTCGTGTCGTCCAAGCGCAGTGGCGAGGACGAATGCGCAGAAGAGCTGAACAAGCGAATGCACTCCATGCTCGGGTATGGGCAGGATCATAAGTCTCATCTAAAGCTGCTCAAACTGCCTACACGACTTAAGTCCTTTATTTGTCATAACGGTTTGCATACTAAAGTGAAACTGCTCTCTTATTTTCATTATTATTTGTGACCTACCAATGCCTGCAGCCAGGATCAATCGATGACAATCCTATTACCTGCAGATATTTAACAGATGAGATGTGTTGCATCGTTAAATCCTGCTGTTTGATACTTCTCTTGTCTGTATGCATCTGTGCAGATAGTTTTTTTTTGCGGTTAAGCAATAATCCCCACATACCGCTCGTATCAATGCGCATAATAGGAGCGGCGACCCACTACTCTGTAGAGTAACATTGGTATAAACGCTTGTTAAGATATGAACAGCACATTGAAAACGCGTACTATTTTATGTACTGTTTACAAAGTGTGTTCACAAATCCACACTGAGAAACACATTGATTGATAGAGGGGTGTAAATACATTTTTCGATAGTGTATTTAAATAGAGGTAATCGATACCATATGAATAAAAAGTGTGCTGTACTTGGCCCTTCCCCCCTCTCCAACCATTATATAAACGGAGTGGTAGCTCCTGCAATCTCTCATTTACTTGATACAGCTGTCGTGGCTGTGACGGTTCCACCTGAAGATGGAGGCTTGTGTTGCCTCCGAAACGTCGTGATTTTTATTTAATTTTACTTTTATTAATTTTAATGTTTTACCTACGTGACTTTACCGAAAAAACCTAAGAATAAGAGGTACTGCAGGTAAGTAGTTTTCAGTTTTGAAGGCATAGTTTAACAAACCCATTGGTGAAAAGAGAAAAGTTTTTGTTTACATTTTAATATCATGTTTTTGCGAGAGCCGGGGGCTTATGGGTCCCCGGGGTCCCGCCATAAGGTTCAAATATGCACTTTGCGGAATTAAGGCAGCCGCAACATAAGGGCAAGAAAGCCCCAATTATTAAAAACATCTTCTTGGTTCTTTCAGTAAAGTCACGTAGAAGGGAAGTAATAAAATAATAAAAAAATAAAACACAATAAAAACATTTTTTTATTACTTCCCTTCTACGTGACTTTACCGAAAGAACCAAGAAGATGAATCCCTGCAGTCACGAAAGCTTTAAATCGAAATATTAAAAAAATAGCAAGATTAACTGGCTCAAACAGCCACTGGTAATGAGTCAAGTCCCATGACTGAAGACTGTGATCTTGCTGCTGGGTATAAAAGATACCATGCCCTCAAACAGTGAAGAGTCTTGACGTCAGGCCCTTGAATTCCATGCCATCGATCTCCGTCGCTTATATAATCAGCCTCCTCCTGTGGCTATCGAGGATGCAGGTCTCTTTCCTTTAATGTTTTTGAGGCATCCTACAAGATCTTGCTTAACAAGTAACATGCAAATATTGTGTACTGGTCAGAAACTAGAAATATATCTAGACACAGTTAAACTGTTGAATGCATCACAGCTCACCTGTGCTGTTTGACAAAGACTGCTCCTATGCATGCAGGGGTAATGGGCGGTGACACGTCCCAGCGGCAATGCATTAGTCGCTTGTCGGAGAGGTTCACAGTTCAAATTCAGTGGTTGCCCTGATTAACACTGTGGGTGCATTCATCATGAAAATGCATGCTGTCTGTCAACGTCATGGTCCAAATTTGTCAAATGTGAAAACTTACCTTACAAACTACTCAATAGGGATTACACGTAGCAATATTTTCTCCCGACTGTGAAACCTTGGCAGGGCCCTCCTCAAACAGTCATGAAAGTCAGTGCGGCTTTCCTCGGTAAACAAATGCCGTCATACTAATGTGTAGACAACCATGGCTATAAGCTATACACAGCCTAGAGGATTTCACAAAAACATTTCATTTTATTGCTGCATTTGTTGACGTTTGCAATACAGCCCACCTGTGTGATTGCATGAGGTAATCTTGTGCGCTGATTTTTATTTATTCATCTCATATACCGTACGAATTAGAATGTTACATTTTCTTTACCGGTGACTATGTTTCTCATCCATGTATCATCATATCATGTAAAATCCAATTATTGCAAATGTTCTTCTCATGTTTAGTTTGTTGTCCTTCCCCCGCACCTCCGATTATCACGGTTGGCTACGAACGGTACGAAATAAGTTCAGCGTACATATGTGCATTCTTTAAGCACATTGGTACGTCGCTTTTAATGATCAAATCAGATTTCCAAAAGCGCCTCACCCTGCTCTCGCTCACCTCCCTATGCCGTCAGTTTTATCCCAGTCTGCCTCTACGAATAGCAATTCAGTGGCCAACCAACAATGTGAATGAGCTGAATAACAAACACTATTATGCCTAGCTTTAATAAAATATTTAACAAAACGATTATTAAATGGACATTGAGGCAATCAATATATCTCTCGCAAAACAAGTCTTTCATTTTAAAAAGTACAGCTATTCTAAAACACAATTGAATGTATGAAGTAGAAAAACATATAAATTAAAACAGGATTAAGGCAGGGAAATAGGCTCCCACCAGGGCAATTTACAACATTATTAGACACTTTACAAACATTGAATGAAATAAATTAAGGTATGGCTCCCCTGTGCATGGGGATATTATTGTGTAATTCCCTAATATTCATGAGTTTTCTCCTAAATTCAAAAATACTAAATTGACCAAACATACCGAGTGAGGCTTCCCTGAGTAAATAAAGTACTATAATTATGCAACTTTATTTATTCCATTTTTCATTTTAGTCAAAGTTGTTAATTTGCTATCAATTCATACTGTGCTCATCGATGCTGATGCGCTCGGCTGAAACCATAATTATGATTTTAGTAAGCCTGCAATTAGTGGTAGTGGTGATTTTTTTTCGTAATTAAAGTTGCAGCAGCAAATATCAATGCACAACGAAGGTCAGGCATGACTAGTGCCCCTTGCTGATCAACAATTGCCAGATTAATTCGTTTGGCTCGTGTGCATTCTGTTGCACATTACACACTGGATTACACTGTGTGAATTTAGCTGTGTGTGGGTAGCATTGGTTCCTATTCATTTGAGGTCGACACGGTGGCGAGATGTTAACTACCTCGCCTGGTATGCAGGAGGTCAGGGGTTCGATCTCGACCATGACGCCTGTCTGTTTGCGTGTCTCTCTCCCGGTGTTCGCGTGGATTCTTCTCCAGGTCCTTCGGTTTCCCCCCCCCCACCCACATTTAGAATCAACATCACACGTTTCGAGTATTTGGCCGCTAACATTTCCACGTGATAAGCCACTTCGTTGAGCTATCATTTGTGGCCAGGTCTCTTCTGAAAAATAACTATATAGCTCAGTTGGTCCTACTTGGTAAACAATTATAAATAACCCAGCTTAAATATACGCTGCCAAGCTTGGCGGTGTTTATTCAGACGCTGTCTTTCCGACAGACCTGTTCTTCACCTGAGGACGGCTGCTTGCGTTGTGGCCGAAACTTCGTGAGAATTGTATTATTTTATTATGTTTTATTTTTATTATTTTATTATCTCCCTTCTACGTGACTTTACCGAAAGAACCAAGAAGATGAATCCCTGCAGTCACGAAAGCTTTAAATCGAAATTCAATTATAAATAGTTTAGTTTTCATTTAATTTAAAATGTGTTCAACGTATACATTACTTCAACACAATTTCGTGATAATTCGTACATTTGGTGTCCGCACCATTATTATAGCAGAAGGTTTTCACGAATGTGAAATGCTTCACGGATGGGCATAGTCTGCTTTGTGGGCTTCATCAAATTCATACTTTTGTGGGTAAGTTTCAAATTTGGAAGGTGAAGTATGTCATGATCATTACTAGCATCGTCCATTATCAATCGTCAGTCTTCATTGACATTGCTGTGCTCACTGGCATTGGCATCAAAACAGATATTATCATGATTTAAAGCTTTCGTGACTGCAGGGATTCATATTCTTGGTTCTTTCGGTAAAGTCACGTAGAAGGGAAACAATAAAATAATACAAATATAAAACAATACAATTTTCAAATTTTCTTGCTGTGGATTTCACAAGAAAATTATGATGATTGCTTGTGTTGCAGTCGAAACATCGTGATAATTTTATTGTTTTTTATTTTTTTATTTTATTGTTTCCCTTCTACGTGACTTTACCGAAAGAACCAAGAATATAGACATAATCACGTCAATCATGATTGTCATCATCATCCTGGAAATGTCAGTCAATCATTATTCATTAAGTCTTGGCTGAAGACCCCACTCCATTTTTTTTAAATGGCCTGTCCTCTCTCTCCATCTTTATCTTGCCTCTTCAGTCTTTCTCTCCCTGGTTAATTCTGACTCGGTGTACTCCTTTACAGACACGGCACTCTGAAATCCGTCGTTTCAAGGCACCTTAAGAATCTAAATAATTATCATTGTTGTTCATAAATGTGGGTGGAGAATTAAATTTCCAGTTGGGGATCGACCCGTCCTACCATCATTTAAGGGTTCACTGCGTTTTTTACCACTGTTGTGAACAATGGTCATTGTTCCGGATATATTTCTCTACGTCATAGGAATGTGGAGTTTCCATCACTGCCTTCTACCCACTAAGAGAGATCAGAACCTCCCCTCGCTTGTTTTCGGGCATGGGGGATGGAGTCGACCTGAATAAATGCTTCTGCATTTTGGCTTAGCTTTCTCTCTGCAAGACTGTGTTGTTCCATCCACCCTTTGGTCATCTCTCACGAATGTATTCCGTCTGCCGTTCCATCATTGGTTTTGGCCACCAGAGGCTATCCCTTGCAGGCTTATACAAATCAAACGGTGTACAATCATGCACCATTGCATTCCTCTGGCTACTAGCCCCTTCCCATATCACCCTAAGGTGTTCTTTCCTACGAATCAAACAATATCATTGTTCTTTTTTTGTTTTAATATCATTCATCCTTGAAAATGCATTATGCCTTTCAACTGTTTCAATATTCAAGACTAAGCTTTAAAATTTATTTTACCTATCAACCACTCTTGACTGCCCGCTGTCCAAACCCCCAAGTGTTCTATAAAATAAAGATGATGACAATTTGTTTTTTTCTCGGTTTTTTTTTCGTGGCAAATTATGAAAGCTAGCTTGACACATTTACTCTACCCCTCGAGCGAAATATTTGTCCGCGCGTGAAAATGATGGTATTTATTAGGCATGAAACTTCACCATGAACAGAAAGCTTCATAAGGTGTTAATTTGTGTGCGTGCACGTGCTATAATAGCCGACGGAAAGTGACACTGCCAGTAGGTACCAGTGGAAAGTGTTTGCGGAGGCTTATTTCCCCCTCCCCCATAAGACTCAGTTCATAAGAACATTTACAAACAAAATAATTACATTCGGTTGGCGTTATTGGCGGAGCATAGGATACATGTTCAGAAGAAGGCGAGTTCAAATCCCCGCCAGGGGCTTACTCACACCCTTTATTTCTCTGGGCTCAGTAAAATGAGCACCACTTTGTAGTAAGTTAGCAGTACTGAGAATAGGTTTTCTCCTTTTTTCTGGCAACCAACAGGTGTTATGATGTTAAAACAGCAAACTGAAACATTTTACAAGGAATCATGTCTGCATTAACCACAATACTTGTGGTCAGAATGCGAACAAAAAACACACTCTGAAAATATATGCATTGTCCTTGAAACTATTTGGTCCACACCAGAGACAGCTTTCTTTTGAGCCTCGTCTCAAACGGTGTAAGACCAGAGGACGCCAAAAGGCGCACAGCACAAAGACAATTCACTATCAGAGTAATGAGAGCTCGGGGTGAGCAGCTACATCATGGGACCTCCTTTGCCAGGACCTGGCTCGGCAATGGGCATTGGTCTGCCAGTAGGGGGATATGATTGCGACTACGCGAGTCATTTGTCGGTAAATTTGAACTTCTATTCTGGGGGGCTGGGGGGAACTGGGAGAACCCAGAGAGAAAGCACGCACAGAACAGGGGGAGAACATACCAACTCCACACCTCGGACTTTCTTGCTGTGAGGTGCAAGCATTGCCACTGCACGAAGCTACTGCCATCCATGATGCTGTACCATGCTTCACGTGTGTTGTTCTGTTTATGTCATTCAGTGCTGCAACGCGCTTGTCTGGCTTGACCACCTGAATGTGAAATTGCAGTTGCTGCTCTGCTTGTACATCAGCCATACGGAAGAAGAAGAAGTGCCGCTCTATTAAAAATGTTTTACATTCATGCATTATGCACGTGAAGAAAAAATGCTACGTCCTTAGTTTTTGTAATGGGTTTTCTGATGTATATGCGTACATAGTGGTGCACGTGTGTGTATGAGCGTGTAAATTTACATTAAATATGTGGAGCAGATTAGAGCTGTGGTGGTTTGAAGGGATGTGATGATGCATCGATTCATTGATTAATATCGATTGTTATGCTCATGAAACAGCCATCAAATTTTGTGTTTAAGAATACATATTTTCTTAATGTGTATATTTAGCATGTAATGGGTTGCCACAGGAGGCCCAGATTCATTACGTAAAGAAATCATGTTTTTCATGTTGAATTATGACCCTGAAAATTAACAATTACAATCGCTATCGGCTGTTGGAATGTACTACTGTATAGTCAACCTACCCAGGTTTGATTTCTGGCCATGTTCGTCACCATTAGTAGTTGTTAGCTGAATCTTACCTGGGTCTATCCTAGGTTTACAGATATTTAAATGATACAGTGAAATATCTACAATGAGGAAATGAGCGATAGCTGGCCACTCTGCTAACCCAGGCATTCAAGTTCTCGGAATACTTATTTTTAATTTGCTTATCTTGCAGTTATTAAACTTTGCATTCTACAGAAATTATTTAACCAGTGATGCTTGACAAAAGACAAACAAGCATTCAAATAGGGAAAAATTGGTAATGTTATACTTTTGTAAAAAAAAAACAGCAGAATGTAACATCAATATATTTTAAGCGTGCAGCTTTTTTGACAAGAATAGTTTTTTTTCCTGAATAGCCTAACTGATGAATGCGAAGCAGGTAACATTCCCTTATAAATGTCACGGTCGTGAGTGGGGATTTTGCCGAGCAAAAATCCAGCCGTGTCAGCTGCTGATTTTTCACAACTAATAACTGCGCAATGGCAGAGGCTGGTGGTGTGCGTGACGCACACGTAGCTGGCTGCTCATGTACAGAGAGCCCTGGCAGCGTTGATCTGGGCCCTGCAGGGAAATGGAAATAAGTTTTGCCACCACACGAGTTTGATAGCTTTAGCCCCATTTTTGGAGCTCTGTTGTGCTTTCTTTAAAAACGAAGCAATGCAGCCACTTTTTCACTTAATCTCAGGGGCTCAATCTTCCTGTAAGCACGAGCAAACTTGAATTGTTGTCTAAGCAATCTTGTAAAATAAGGAAACCATTTACAACCTGTGTAGACTTGCCATGGTATGTCCATTCCAGGAAGATGGAAGCAACAACTTGAACAAATGAATGTGTTGGTTATGTAATGCCATATATACGCATATGTATGCCTTAACTGGGCAAGCCTTCAACGAAGACATAGGTAAGAAAAAAGCATTACGTCACTGTAAAAATTGTCATGGCCGTACTGCGTTTGTGGATGGGTTTTGCTTATAACGTCTTATAACAGGCCACACTCGGCTGATGAGATTAGGAAAAGTCAAAACCAGGTTTTTTTTTGTTCCAGAGAGCTTGTTGATTGATGTGCTATTTTTATTATTATTTTATTTTGGTGGATAAGCAGATGCTATATGACGATCGCTTGTGTTGTGATCGAAACGTCGTAGTTTTTTGTTATTTTTTTGTTATTTTCTTTGAACCTATCTACGTGACTTTACCGAAAGACCCAAAGAATATGCCTCTTGTCTGTAGCCATATCACCCGTGAACTCTTCATCAAAGTAACCTGGAAGTAGTGGTAAATTACACCCCTCTATTGATGTGAATAAAACACATATGACCGTAACATTTCACAAATGCCTTCTCTTAACTTGAACATACATATAGAAACAAGGAGGCTAAAGTACATATAGCTAGAGAAAAGGCCTTTCCGAGACTGCAGGGGGAATAAGTATAACCAGTAAAAACAAAGTTTTTCACTATAAATCCTTTATATGCGTAGCGGCTAGAGTCCTCTCGTCCTCTGGCTTGAGATGGCTGCCACCTATGGGTCAGATGATTGCATTGCACCATTAAGCAATTGGTAATTAAATATAATATTTTTATCCTAAAAAGTGTAAGATTTTGGAAAAACATTTTCACGAACATTAATTGTCACGCACAACGAGTGTGTGTGGAAAATGTCAGCTCGATTGGATCACGGGAAGTGGGTTAAAAAACGACCGAAAGATTTGCACGGTCCTAAGCAAGCAAGCAAGTGAACTTAATATAAAGGATTTAAAAAGGAGTGACCTCTCATTGTCAGAGACAAGAGGGCGCAGTGTTTGTGGGGTGGCTGAGATATGAAACCAGAGTGACTATACAATTTGGTACAAATGCTTTCGTGAATAATGACAAGGTTTCATGCACACACACGCTGATGAATGGGAAGGCACTGGAGAAAGTTGCATTCTGCGTGTTTTTTTCATAAGGTGGAAGGAAGCATGTTATCAGCAGTCCGTGTCACTTAGAGTTTATTCGCCGTGTTAACCATGTGTTGGCAAAATTGTTTGAATCATCCCTCCATTTCAATAGGAGCACACATAATGTGAAACCCATACCCTTTACACTCAATTTCCCCCAAAAAACACGTGTATATCTCACACAATGGAGAGTTAATGTATATGTAAAAGCTAAATAGTTATCAGTTGTATTTCTCGAATGCTTGGTCGTGTTTCATTGTGCAGACACTAACATAAGTGGGGTAACTTTAAGCGAAAAAAACTAAATCGGCAAATTCTAAAAGCCAACTCTTAAATCTTGGAGCACGTCTGTTAGGCAGGATGCAGTGGCGTGTTGGCTGCATGGGGTACTTACGGGGATTCATCAACAGCTTCTCTGCAGAATCCCTTATGGCGTTCTCACTTAATTGGGGAAATAAATACAAATTGCCAGATGGTAGCATTGATTGTGGAGATGGTACACGGTGTCTTTGCAGCAGATACTCCTGTTCAAATTTACACGATAATTTAAAAATTTACATTTACATTTTATTCATACTCCTTTGATTGTGATGGGAGGCAGAGAGAGGCAATGTAGCCAAGGGGTAGCCAAACAGGAGAAAGAGTGGCGAAACAACGGCGTGCGTGAGAGTGAAGTGGATTACATATCCGCACCCTGATTGGGGAGGTCTTTAGCGACCAGTGGCAACATCGACCTGCTCAAATGAACACTGCTCATTAATCCACTTGGTGATTATTCCACTCGTTTACCTATTAAACCATCAGTCAGTCTCAAGATTCATTTTCCGGAGGGCCCTGCTAAGTTTTCGGAGTAGGGGGCAAAATATCGCTACGTTCTTTTCCTCCAATCAAGTAAATTGCAAATTACGTATCAAAATCACAAACCGTGAAACCAGCACACAATGACCTTTTCCTCTTCTGTTGACACGATTGGATCTTTGACATGCACTGTGATGAATATGGCACGCATGTTTAATGACTAATACACCATCGGTATTAACCAGAGCGACTTTCTGGCTTCGAACCGCGAACGGCCACAACAAGCAGCAAATGCACTCCCAACGAGTCCCGCCACTGCCCCATTCAACACGAGCAGCCCTGATAATGTGGCTGGGATTTTCCATTCCAGTGTATAAGTTCAGCTCAGTACAATATTGTGTGTGATGCTGCATTGACAGTGATGCATAAACTAAAATAACAATCACTGCCGACTTCCCATGAAATGGTATGCATTGTAGGTATGCACATTGGACGTATGTCGCACTGCATGTAGCCAACCATGTGTTCACCGGAGAGGAATCGTGTTACACTTAAAACCCTGACCAGGATTGAACTCACAAACTTAAATAAGGCAGGCACTCTAACCTCAGCAGATTTCAACCGTGGATTGTGAAACAAGTTAGTTTTGCTATTTATACAGAATGTGATACGAATGATATGAATATTGAGACATTTTCCTATTCGTGAGCAAACAAAACATTTCACGTACGTACAGTAATTGATATAGACAACTATTAAACATGTAACTCAAGAAAAATGCTTAGCACACTGTGTCACGAACCCGGCGACCACCCATACAATTTATGCTCAGGGCTACCATCAGTGGCGAATATCTGAACCAGTTGTGGGCATCCCCTAGGTCGACTCAGCCATAAATGAGTACCTTGCGGCCAGTCAGGTGCGGGGTTGCTCCCACCACACCTTCACGCACGACACCAGCCTTTATAGGCGCTCATTAGCAGCACTTGCCCCGACAGCCAGTGTAGGCTACACGGGGGACTTTGTCTTTGTGTGTGCATGTATGTATGTATGCATGGCTATTCCCAATTCATAAACAATCGACCATATAATTTGCTTCCACTTGGCAGACAACTATTGGCACATGAATGTTTCGAAGGCATCAACAGACATGGAGTCTCCTGTGTTACCCTTTGGGGTTTCACTATCGAGGTGAATAGGGGTGGTTTCTGCAGGGGCTCACATGAGAGATTCTTAATTATGCTTGCTCCTTAGCAATTAAGGAAATGTAATATATCTGAACCCAGCAAGTAGTTTAATCTCTTTTGTTGTTGTTGTTGTTGTTTAAAAATGATAGACACTTAAAAGCAGGTATTTATTTCAATGTGTGTATGTATTTGATTATAGTGTCCGTCTTATTAACACAACTGAAAATCATTTTAGCCAGGGTTCTTCATTAGAAGTGGGAATTGAGTTAAAGCTACGCGAAAACAGAGAACAGCTTTTTCATTTGAAGCTCATACTGCGCTCCCATGACCATGAGCTGGTGGGCTCCGAGTCCCAGGAATGACCCGTTTTTTATTCCCCCCCCACTATCTCCTGCAGTTGGAATGCCATGCTAATTCTCGAAACAATAACGTGTCTCTGATTAGCACCAAGGAAACAATGTCACTGACAATTTATCACGTGTGCTTTCGTGACCAATATTATTCAAAAGAGATTTCTTTGGTTAGATCGCGAAAATGTAAATGTGTCATGAACCCACCTCCTGATGATGCTGGTTTTAGTCAGCAGCGGGACATTCTACTCAAATTGTAAATGTTGTGGGTTTGCTCTCCAACACACCGGTGTGCTGAAATATTAACTAACTGGCACGTTTTGTTCAAAGCTGGTGAACTAAAGAAAAGGGGTCTTACCTCTGCTCCCACGTGTGCCGCTGGCTGGGAGGTGGTGGGCAGGGTTTGGTGACGTCAGAGGCATCATCTGCTTTGTAGGGTCGGCTGCCAGTCTTTGAACAGGCCACAAGAACAAAACGTAGTCAATGACAATGTTTGCGGTTGATTAAATCGACTTCCATCGACGACTTAAACCAGTTCGATTTCGAATGTTGGTCCAGGTGAACATCATCAGGAGTTGACTTCCGTGTAAAAGTGAACTGCAGGGCCGGGCCGTTGAGCCCGCTGGATGTCAAACTTTGCATTTGTGTCCTGGTCACAAAAGCAAAGTTTATGGGGAATAATTGCCATTTTCTGTCCTTTTGAGGCATAATCAATTAGAAAATGACACTTACTACCCAGGAACAATAAATAAATAAATTTGTTACACAGTGATTTATCAATGCCTTGGAAGCTTATAGAGAAGTGTGGCATTGTGAGCTTAATGACTAAATCATAAATTAAATGCGTATTGTTTACCTTCCAACAAAAATAATTTTAGATGAATATTTAATCACATAGTAGCATTCATGCGATCTAACCCAAAAACCTTTATTATGAATAATATTGATCGCGAAAGCCTCCGTGTAAAACTGGCATAGTAGCATACCAACATATTCTTTAGTTTTGAAGGAATGCCTGGGGGATGTAAATAAATTCAAGCAATGTTGTCGACATATACTGCATATGCAAGGGATTATTAAACTAATGCAAAATGTAAAGTTTCCATTGTGTAAAGAAAAACATTGTCTTTAATCAGCCACGTAGGATCAGCATATTATTAAATTCTGGTAATGTAATTAGAAAACAAGTCTCTTGACATCAACACAGAATTGAACGAATATTGATGCACAATAGTGGCGTCTAAATGCGTCTCTTGGAGCCTAATGTTCATAATCATGGCGATCCAACATCTTAATTCTAGTGACTGAGTGTGATTGTTGAATTTCGCACAGACATCTAAAATAATTCTGAACATTCTCAAAATGTTCCATGAAAACTTTGAAAAATAAAGAAATTCTCTATTGGTTAATTAAGGTGTATTTTTGTACTGGAATGTGTATCATCCATTAGCAAAGATCATTTAATTAAATTCTCATGGGTTGTATTACCATTTCGATATTAAATTATCTTTTATTTTAATTATTAGTTCTTGCAAGTTTTTTTAGTTGGCAAAGTATACAATTTTATGTTTACAAAGTAAGTTCCACCAAGCTCGATTTAAAATGTTTTTTTTTTTAGAAGATTTTGCCAATTTAATTTTGGTTGTGTGAACAAGGCTTTGAACTGCATCAAACAGAAAATATATTCGATTTGTCTGTAAAATATAGCTTTAAATTCCTGGAATCACTCTGTTGACACGCATCATAATTTAAGCTCTCTGCACTGATACATCCTCCGCTTTGCATGCGATATCTGTGGCTCGGCCTGCTGGTGAGGGCTTTTGTGTGAAAAGGTGTCTAATAATATTCTACACATCTGGCTAAGTCACATATTACTGGCATTCCAGGCTCATTGGTGATGATGATGGATGTTGGGGTAACTATACTGTTTGTGCTTTTCAACCGCATGCCTCGCACAGTGGGGAAATGTTGTAGGTCACATGATTTGAAAAATAATTTTAACGTAGATTTGTTCTGTCTACATTTTAAGGTTCTTGTTCGTGTAAAAAATACAACAATGTGAGAGAAAATCGGCTAAAAGTTCAGGAGTGGCATTTTAAAAAGTATGTAACAATTCCTGCAAAAAATGGTCTTTATACTTTTGAAACTCAATTTCTGGAAATGTTTATAAATCATGTTTACTGCACAAGTGGTAAAAATATCATCCATTTAAAGGTCACGACCTCGTTATAACGTTTTGAAGAAATTATGTAAATTTATCTTGGCAGCAACAATTTTTGAATGCCAAGCTTGGCTAAAGTTCTTGCTCCATGTGTTTAATAGATTCAACCATTCTCCTGCCAGTCACATCACTGAAAATTGGCAATATTCACCTGCCAGTGCTTCAGTTTGAAACTCATCATCCTCCCAAAAATTGTGCTATTTCAATATAATCAAAGAGAGGTGATAATACAGATACTAACACATTGATGTGGTGTTTTTTTCCCTGCCAAAATCCTATGGAATAACTTAAGTCATGAAATAATAAAAATCTCATTCTATGAACATGATTTGTTCAGTAAATATTGTTCCTTGGAAATGTGGACTCCAAATTTGTAATCAGAAAGCTACTTTTAACTTTACATTTTGTAACTGGGTGATCTGTGTATTGTCTATTTACAAAGGTACACGAGCTGTATATATGGGCACAGGGTGTGATATTTGAGTATTCTTACAATTTTAAGTCTTACATCATCATGAAGAATAACAACAAGGCTGCCAGGCTACACCCGTGAAGGCACAGGATATATGACACGGCTCTGAGTCTGTTTTTGCAGTTTATCTTGAAATTCTATATCAGACAGATCACTGATAGGAAATTCAGTGGATTATCTGCATATAGATGGTTTTGAGAGAACTGTCAAGGTATGCCAAAAGTCATGGATATATTACCGAGGGCACATCAGGGGAATGACTGTTGGATCTTAAACTATGTCATATATTTTTCCTATATCACTTAATTATTCTGTGGTTTCGGAGATGCTATTGAAGCATAGTTGTGCAGTGTATCCACACATTGCCTGATAATTTATGTAACGCAGATCATTACATATTCCAGTAAACCAGAATCCAATTTTACGCCATATGATCGCAAATTGTCGTTCAGTATTGCACAAAATTATAAATACAAAATAGCTTATCGGATTTTATTGTGCTGTTAGTTACATATGTTTTTGTTATTAAAACATTTGTGTAATATTTGAAAGAGGTTTAAGTTTAAATTTCATAGCAATTACAAAATATATGTATGTCATATACTGATGAAGTTTATGTCTGCTTGTTTTATTTTACAATAAAATAGTGACACGTCTCAACTTTGTGACGCACACGAAAATAACAGGTTTGCTTTTACCTTATTCTACGGATTATGATACTCTATGGAGAGTTAAACAAACCTTAAACGTGTGCCAAGTGTGTGCCTAAGGTGTGCACACACAACTTACGTTTTAAATTAGAGCCGGGAAAATATCTGAGAATATTAGCAGAACACGAAGGTTGTCACGACCAAGATTATCCATGATAGAGGTTTTTTGGGGGGGTTAGATCGCATACATATATAAATGTGTCATTAAATACGCCACCACCCGAAACAGCCAATTGGTAAGGTTTGTCACGTAAACAAAACATGCTAATTAGTCACCAGTTCAGCACACTGGTGTGTTGGAGAGTAAACCTACAGCATTGGAAAGTAAAACACTCCCTCTATTATGAGCTGAGAATATTGTTAATACGGTTTTTAGTCGTGGCTATCGGCAAGTTTGTGTCTCAAGTCTCATTGTGTTTCAGGGCTGCTCAAAGTTAAAAGGGATACAATTCCAGAATGCTTGTGTGTGTATTTAGAGAGTGAAAATAGCATTGTAATGATACGTATACATTTCAGTAGTTTTTTTTTACAATAACAAGTCTTGCATTGCTAAGTAGCATGGGGAATTCTCCGCATGATATTCCTGTTTAATTTCCCCATCTGTTTAACCCTTGGCCACATCCTTTGTTATAAAGAGCCTAGGTGTATTAAACCCTTCTACCAAATTACTATATTTTGGCCAAGACTGAATAATTACGATGCTCATTTAACCAAATTGAATAAAAATGTAACGGTAATTCTGCCTTATTTTTATGTGCATATATTGTATCATTTGTGGTGAGGGGTGGGGGGGGGGTTTGCATTGAATTTATGACATGCAAAAGGATGTGTAAATGTATTTTTATGTTTCCTGCTAAGGCAAGGCGTATCTTAACAAATTCAGGAGTGATACATATGGCAGTACTTACCTCAATTCGAAGCCTTCATCCAGCTGTAAAAAAAAACCAATCATATGACAGGGGCTAGATTGTTTTCCATGGGACGACCACAATTCACTTCCCTCGAAGTGGTACTCATTTCCTTGAGCCTGGGAGGATGATGGGCTGTGTTGACCTCTGACCAGGACTTGAACTCACAGATTTTCCATTTGAAAGTCAATAACTCTAGCCACTGAACCACTTGGCAAAAATGCACGTTTATATAAAAACGTATGTCATCACATTTAATTGCTGAAAACGTGAACATTGCATAGATTTGTTGAAACGTTGAATACTGTGCATCTTTGTTAGCATGTCTATGAACTGTAAACCCGTATTTTTCAAATGTAATATCACCTACACTCAAGGGGGCATCAAAACATTGTACACTAAAATGAAATTCAAACAATCAAAATAATGTTTAGGTAAAAGCCATGAGAAAATAGCGAGTCTTGCACTCCCTCCTAAACACACCGAGGCCCGTAGCGTGCCGGATCACTGCCGGCACGGCATTCCAGATCCTTGGGGCAACACTTGAGAAGGCCCGACCCCCCAGCAAGAGCCGAGGCTGTCAGTGTAGTAGGCCCTGCTCTGAACAGCGTAGTGCATAAATCCCAGCCGTGTGACAGATCAGTCGGGCCCGCTGCTATATTGACACAGATAATGAAATGCAGATTCGATGCGCCAGTTGGCTTTGGTAATTCTGGTCTGTAATTGTTGGTAAACTCTCGCGATTGTGTTCATCAGCCCCATAGACTCATTCACATGGGGAAAGATGTCTTCCTATTGATCCGCGTGTGTTGGGGGTGGGTGGAGAGATCAGTTGTTGTTCCACTTGCAATTTAACCAATTTTGCGTTCAGGTAGAATCGATGGTTTGATTTCCACTGACACCCGGTAACATCTGCTACGTCAAAGTGTGTTGTTGCAACGTGAACTCCTGTAAGTAAGTAAATTAGGAACTCGTGTAAGTATCTTTACATGCACGAGCAGGTCTTATTGTGCCAGTGTCATTCGTAGTCTGAATTTCACATTTGAGCATTAACCACATCACAGGCTTGAAACAACCTTCCCTGCAGCGTCAATAGGTGAACTGTGATCCATCCGTAAGTGGAGGTTTTTGAATGTGTGAACACATCTCCTAATCTTCTTGGTTCTTTCGGTAAAGTCACGTAGAAGGGAAATAATACAATAATAAAAATAAAACATTAGAAAATAATATAAAATTATATAATAAAATAAAATACGTGACTTTACCGAAAGAACCAAGAAGAGGAATCCCTGCAGTCACGAAAGCTTTAAATCGAAACATCTCCTAATATGCACGTTTTTTTGGCGCTCTGAATATGCTGGGGATGCTGCCACAGTGTAATTGTTAGGAATACACAAGGAGTGGTATATGAAACAGTCATGCAGGTTTCTTAAATCCGCACACCTCTGTCCACCCATCAGTATAATTCGGTGCCCCAGTAGATTGGCAGGTTGCACGTGGTGGTGTAAAGTGTGGGTAATACAATCTCTTTCAAGACGTCTGACCAGTGTGGAAATGTAGGCGAAAAAAAACCTCGAGGTGGGCTGTCAGAGCTCCTTGTAGTGAAGACAATCTCACCAGCAATGGTGTGAGCAGGCAACTGCAGGGGCACACCTTTCCCTTTTACCAACTTTTCATTCATATGTTCCCATGTTTACATCCATTAAATTAGCTATTTTTATTTTACCAGGTAAGCTCCACTGAGCTATTTAGCTCTTTTTCAGAAGCGACCTGGCTATAACAAATGATAGCTCAACGAAGTGGCTTATCACGTGGACATTTATATCAGCCATATACTTTAAACGCACGTTTCTAAATGTGAAGGAAAACACCGGAGAACCCGGAGAAAAATCCACACGACCACGAGGAGAACATTCAAAACTCGAAATATACAGCAGCAGGCTTCAGGGTCGGGATTGAGCCCACGATCTCCTGCATACCAGGCGAAGTAGTTAACATCTCTTAGCCACCGTGGCACCCCGTTAATGGGTGTCTCATACATGTGGGGAGACGCCAGAGTACCTGGAGAAAACCCTCACGTGCGAGGGCGGTAACACAATCCCTGCACAGATGGCTTACAGGTGGAGATGTATCCACTTGCTGTACTGCCATACTATGGCAAGCCAGGAGATGACGACCTCGACACCTACGGGGTCTGGAGGGAATTCGTGTGATCCACCAGCCCCCGCCCTGACAGAGCACGGACTAATACTGGTAGGAACCTCCTGGTTACACCAGCCCACAGGGGATTATTGTGTCCGTCGTGCAGGGAGGGGCTGGGTGGGGAGGGAGGGGCAGGGTGGGGAGGGTGGGGCTGGGTGGGGAGGGGAGGGTGGGGAGGGGCTGGGTGGAGATGGTGGGGAGGGGCTGGGTGGGGAGGGTGGGGCTGGGTGGGGAGTGGGAGGGGTGGGGCTGGGTGGAGAGGGGCTGGTCACCCCGTGGAGCCCTTATAAAACTCAACGTTTAACCTACTCACGCCGGCTTGTGCCCGCCCTCACAGTCGGGCATATTTGCCGAATACACCACGCCGCCGTTGACCCTGGCCATTGACCGAGCAACCCAACGTTCCTACCAGCTCCCTCCGCAGGAATGTGTTAGGTGTGCACCACCAGTGCCCGGCTATGCCGTTATCGCTCTCTCCTGGATGGGAGTTGTTGTTTTTGAGCTCAGCGGAAGGGTTAAAATGTTTCAACGAGTCGAGAAGAACCTGACCACCGTCCAGCAGCTGTTGCGCCCTGTGCATCGCTTCCCCATGACTGCTAACCATTGTCATGTTTTCACTTATTCCCCCTGACAGTGGATTCGCGTTGGCCTCACTGTGGGCTCCATTCGTGGAGTTGCGTGGTTTTCTTGTCCTAAAAAAGGCCCTCCGTAAATAAGTGAGGTGACATGACAAATGCTCTCAAACACGTGTGGTCGACTTCCTGTAAGATTTCATAAATCTGTGATGCGGTGATACTTTAGTCTGAGCATTTCGGATTTTTTTTAAAGTAACATTTTCAGATAAATGTTTTCTCTTCTTAAATGTCATGTATCTGTTGCGTCCGTGGGGCTACTCAACTTGTCTTTTTTACCGTTTCGTTGGGGGTGGCTACACCGCCTAGTGGTAGCGTGTTCTTGCAGTGGTCCGTTGGTTCGAATCCGGCAGGCTGCCTTGGTTAATACCGCAGGTGACTTATCCATACACAAATATATGCCATATGCTTTATAGTGGACGCCAAACATCACCTTGACATCATTCAGTAAGAATAAGCCATTGTGTGCTGGATGGTCCATGTTTGCCAATTAAAGATAGCAACATCACTCCCTAATGACAGTAGCCTTCTGTGAGACATCGTAGATTCGTGACAGCCTTGCGATATAATAATGATGCAAGTGCCCAATGTCCAAAATTAGAAGTTATGAATTGTTATTTGTTCAGATTAAAAATATATATCGATAAAACACATTAACATAATGCTGTGTGGTTGCCGTACTTGCACTTTCATTTCTATAGTCATTTGCCAGGTATCTATTTTCATTTAATTTGTTTTAATAATTGAAAATAGCATCACATATATATAGATAGCAATTTGTAAATGAGTAGAGGAAACAACATACAAAATGAACACAATTCATGATTAATTGAACTTATATTTACAATAAACAAATGATTTGATACGTGTCCATTATGTACCAGTATCCAATGGAGCAGCTTTAGAGCAAATAAAATGTATTATCTTGTATACGTGCATATGAAAGTTTGTATACAGAGTGGTGTATTCAGACAGGGGCAACTTTGACTTAACGTTGTCCCCGAGACACGAAAAGCCACAGGAACAGCTTGTTGGAGAAGCCACACGTGGGATTTAATAGAATTTGTTCATGCTGTCAGTGAATTTGCTCATGTACATAGCTACTTCATGTAAACAAGTTAAAGGTGTGGGATGTTTATCGAATGTGTTAATGTCGTCACTAAATCAATCAATACCATTTTTTATCTCTATAGCACTATTTCGTGCAAAGGATTCCATTCAAAGTGCTGTACAGATTTAAATTAAAATATTGTTAATAGACTAAATCACAAGAAGAATAAAAGCAAATTCCATACAAAACAAAATTGCATTATAATACATTACTATCGAAGGCATATTTAAAAAATAACACTATAAAATAATCTTAAGTAAAAGCAAGTTTAAAATGTGAGTTTTTTTATTTTACTTAAAACTGCTTAATCATTGTAAAGCCATTCCACAGATGAGAACCAGACACACTGAAGGCCGCTTCTCCTGAAACTTAAATACCCACGTGGCTACTGCATACGTGTACAACAAGTCACATGTGCAGACCTGCAATGCCTTGCACTTCCACTCATTTTCGTGTTTTACTTAATGCAGGCGTCTTTTATTACGTTGGCAAGGACGACCTAAGAACATTATCTAAAGATTGTCCATAGTGCAAGCCGCTTTCCCTGGGCACGCGGAGGCAGTGAATATGCAGAAGGTGAGATGGAAAAGAATGAAGGCCACTTGCAAACCGTCTGTGCCTAGAATATATTTCACGGCTGTCATCGTAGAATGGCACATGAAGGGGTTAAATACATTTATTCGATGGGCTTGCTCCGTGAGGTTCAAACAAAACCGTCAAACGTATGCTGCAGGCAATGCATTCGCAGGTGTACAATATGCAATCTGATAATGGTCTCCTAAGCTATGAATCTTCTAATAAAATATTCCGGGCTGTCTGACCTGCACCATTAAAATAAGGCTTTGTGTTTTGTCAAGATTGCTGCAGCACGAGTGGACTGCACATTCGTATTCATCAATGTCGTACATTGACGTGCACACATGCTCAGAAGTCAGGAGCATTGGGGTGGAGCATGTGTATGTATAGTGTGTGTGTGTGCACATTATTCATTTTGCTTACAGTGGCTTACTGTTGGCTGATTGGATTGGAAGGTCAATGCTGCGTATTGTGGAATATGAGAGGAATTGATCTTATATTCTGGATTGTTGCCAAAAAAGCTACTGGAATGCGAGGTTCAACATATAAACATAGACGGCGTCAAAATGGTAGCAGGGGATGATTATATTTTTTTACGTATATTTATTTTTTTATTGAATAACTAGAAATACGAGCATAATTGATGCTCGGTCACAGTGCTTAAGACTAATCAAAACGAAGAGAACTTTTGAAAAAAGACATTGCGACGTGTGTATGGATCTTAATAACGAATCACTGTAATCCTCCATATGAGAATGACTCACACTCATTAGTTCTCTACCTTTGACAATTCACTGGGGGGGGGGGGGTTCAATGCGTTCCCATAACGAGCTTGCTATTAAATCTTGAATTAAAGCTTTCGTGACTGCAGGAATTCATATTCTTTGGGTCTTTCTGTAAAGTCACGTAGATAAGTTCTAAGATGAACGCTTGTGTTGCGATCAAAGCGTCGTAGTTTTCTACGTTATCTACTTGACTTTACCGAAAGACCCAAAGCATAAGAGCTTGCTATTTTTTGTTGTTGGTACTGCTGAGGCGCAGACGACGACAATGCATCTTCTTGGTTCTTTCGGTAAAGTCACGTAGAAGGGAAATGATAAAAAAGCAAAGTTTATTATTTATATAATAATTTATTATTTATATAATAATTTAAATAATAAACATAAAACATCTTTTATTATTTCCCTTCTACGTGACTTTACCGAAAGAACCAAGAAGATGAATCCCTGCAGTCACGAAAGCTTTAAATCGAAAAAGACGACAATGCATTTCAGATGCATTTACAAGCCCCATTGTGGAGCGCAGCAACGATAAACAGGAGCACGACAAGATGCGGACCCGGTGTTGCGGTATGACGGTTGTCATTGCACCCTCTTGATGGCCATCTGGAGATACCCGAAACGGGACGTTCCGATTGGGCATTATAAATAGCCATTTGTTGCACGTAGCAATTGAGGCCGGATGCACACTGCGTGATGCAGGACAGGTTGAGTTTTAATGTGGGCTGCTTGGAATTAACTGGATGTCAAAACGCGTGAGCAGTTCTGCAGCAGTGCCTGCCAGACTATGGGTCTACTGATTGATACACCGTGAAGCGTCATGAAGCTGCAAGACATGTTGGTTGCGAGATGTTCACTATCTCGCCTCGTATACACGAAGTCGTGGGTTCAATCCCAGCACTGACGCCTGCTGTATATTTCGAGTTTGGATGTCTTTCCCCGTGGTTGCGTGGATTTTTCTCTGGGTCCTCCAGTTTTTCCCGCCACATTGAGAATCAACGTGCGTTTAGAATATTCGGCTTCTATAAATGTCCACGTTGATAAGCCACTTCGTTGAGCTATTATTTGTGGCCAGGTCGCTTCTGAAAAGAGCTGTATAGCTCAGTGGGCCTGACATGGTAAAATTAAAAAAATTGTTTAGTTTTATTTTTCGATTTTAAGCTTTCGTGACTGCAGGGATTCATCTTCTTGGTTCTTTCGGTAAAGTCACATAGAAGGGAAATAATAAAATAATAATAATAAAACATAATAAAATAGAATTCTCACGACGTTTCGGCCACAATATAAGCAGCCGTCCTCAGTTTTAGTTTAGGTTGGAAGCTCCTATTTTAAATATTTGTCGAATAAATTGCGACGCGTTTTTTTGGTTGTTGGAGGAAAATCCGAGAAGCAGATCAATACCCACGTCATACACCAATTATGCCAGCGTGGTCGGCATTGCACGTGCGAGTAGTGTGTGTCTCGGTTACATATTTACTTTAGTGAAGAATAAGCAGAACCATCAGTTGTGTACATGATCTCATTTACCGTGCAACAGTGGGACAATATTTTAAATGTAGTTAAACACCTTTGCGGCATGTATAAATGAAAATAAAACCATTCCGTTTGATATGAATAACTCCTAGAACAAGACAATGCAGACCTGAACATGTAATTCAGAGTTAATCTGCTCAATAGGATGCCATGGTTTTGGCATCCTTCGCACGAAAGATGTGTAACTCGCACACACACACACATTTCACATTCTCCCTCGTGATCAATTATATACAGTATTCGTCTGAGCTGTACTGCACTAAAGCGGCTGTGCCCTGAGCTGGCTAAGATGTGGAAGATATGCACATGTACCTCTATCCCATTGACAACAAATGAGTACATCTCCTTATGCATTGAGATGTTTATTTCTCTGAGAAAAAACTAAATAGCAGCCTATTTGGCAAATGAATACTTTTAGAACCGTAACGGAGTTTCGTATGAATACAAAAACAGTTCCTCGGTGCTTAGTGCATACGAGGTTCACGTGAAACACTAAATATTCCTGATTTTAGTGTTGACATAATCTATGCACTTGCAGTGTTACCACTACTGATTGCCCTCATGTGTGCAATTCCACTTTTCTTTTTATGGACTTTTAAAATAGTTTTGGCCAGGAAAAAGCTTCCCAAGAGGCATTTCTTGTTGCCTCTCATTTGTTTATTATTTTAATTTTATCACAATCCATATTCCACGGAGTTTTTTTTTGTATTACTGCTTTTAGCATTGGCTGATGGTGAGTGAAATTTAAATGCCCTTAATTTGTATTCATATATGTGTGCACTAAACACTTCATCTGCAGTTCAAATATTTGATGCAAAAAGCCTGTCACTTTTGTCCTGCTAGGAATAAATTAATCACAGTTGTCTGTGTAGGAGCTTAGCAATGCGAGCCTTATCTTACAAATGGAGGAATGGTCTTACGTTGCATGACTTGAATACTGTAAGAAATGCCCTGACCCATGTCTCATTAAGGGGACCTAGTTTTGCCCAGTAAGCCCAAGGCAGCCCTGCTGAATTACAATAATCCGGAGAGCCTTTTTTGTGTCCAGAGTTAGAATGATGTGTGATTGAGGCATCAAGCATTTGTAATCCCTTTCACTGCTCACCGACCTTCCCACAATGCCCTTCCCCCGCACCTCCGATTAGCATGGTTGGCTACGTATGGTGCAAAAGAAGTTCAACATACGGGTTTTTGTATCAACCACGTACCCCCACACGCCACACATCTCCCCACAACCACACATCCCATCACAAGCTCACATCTCCAGAATTTGGTGACTTTACCAAACTAGTTTTACTTTAATACATCAAGACGTTAAAAAAGACTCAGCAAATAATCCTCAGCTTATCTAAGTTGCGTGCAATACTTGAATCTAAAGTTACAATGTCCCTGATTGAAATTTGCTAAATAAAGAAACACATACTCTTCCACTGTTTTTACTTTGCCAGAGGTGCGGATTTTAACTCTGGTATCCTCACAATGTGCCAGTTTAGTGACAGATGCGATAATGGCCAGACTCTTCAGCCATCTTCTCGGAAAGGTTCAGATGTATGATAAGATAAGGTGCCGATGCACGATAGCATACGCTTGTAGCTTCTATATTGGAAGCCCCCTAGACATGACATGCACTGGATAGCGAATGAGGCATGGGATTGGAATTTTGGCCGGCTGCATCGGAGCAGTGGTTCAATGGTGAAAATGTGTGTGGTGCTTGAAGTGGTGGATGCCTTAGAGCGGCCGTGCACAATGGCAAAGAGGTAGTGTAGTGGTTAAATCGATGCGGTACGAGCGCTCACGGTCAATGACGAATATATGAACCAATACTGGACTTCCTCAAGATCGACTCAGCCTTAAATGAATACCTGCGTGTAAACATCACCACCGGGCAGACAAAGGTGGCCAGGCATGGTTCTGGTCACCCAAACCGCTCATGCAATGTCTTGGTCTTAAATAGGTGCTTGCTCAGAGCACTTCCTGTGTAGACTACACGGAGGGATCTTTGTCTGATTCCTTTGAGAATCCATTCCCATTACGGCAACTGTCCCAAGCTCTTTCCCCTTGGAGAAGCACCAGGGATAAAGGTCATACGCTGGGCCACCAGCCAACACAACACACAGGCTATACTTATACTTACGAATGGACAAGGGCTCTCACGAGATTTACAGGTTTTGTTCAACTTTTTGAGGGGTGTTCGTGAATCTCAGCAAAATAGAGGATAGACTGCACATGGTTAATGAATGCCTGGTTACTACTGCCGTTGACAAGGGGAAGCCAAGTTTCTTTCAAAGGCAAGTAGTCGGTGTGCCGTGTGCACTTTTAAAATAGGTCAAAGTCAGACCATCCTTGCCCAAATGAGCAATGGGGCACCACTCCTCTTCATGAGCTACACGAACTGTTGCATCCCATTGTAGGGTGTTAGTTTCTCTACAGGCCATTCATTGCTGACGTACCACAGAATGGTGGTTATTTGATCACTCCGAGAGGGATCGTAGGCTGAGTCAACCCCCAATTATGATTTGAACTTGCATTTCTCTAATGGTGAGTAAAACACTTTCAACTGCAGTGCCACGGACCAGATTATTTTAAAGGTTGGTGAATAATTTCCCAATACACTACTGTAGATACAGGATATTTCAGGCTGGGTGTTAAGAGTAAATATGAGCATGTTAAATGCTGAGACCCTTTGAAGACGACCATCATTGCATGGCAATATGAGAATATATTATGTTATCTGTGTCTTGGGAGGCGCATCGAATTAATAAATAATACAATTTATAAAGTGCCAATTAATAAAGTAATCTAATCCTAAACTGTGAAAAAAAATTACATTTGTAGCATGACTAATGCATATCAACATTCTTTTTTATTCCTTTGAGCTGTTTTATGGGCTGTTTCGTATGTTCCGAGCAGTGATGTACATTGATAGTCATGCCTCTAACATGCTGCAAATGTGGCTCCATTTCCATTCTTGGATGAGACACGCTGCCAGATGATTGATCACAATATTCCGGGTTCGAATGTGGCAGTAGAAAAAAAAACTAATATATTTTTTCATTATGTTTTTTTTATCCGGGCATTATTTTTGTTAGTCTGGCAATATACCGTATGGTAAATGCAGTAAGTGAGATTTATAGGAGATAACCAATCTCAATGTGCTGGGTTTAATAAATCCTTCTGTTATTACAGGGTATGTACATTGATGTAGCCTGTGTTTGTACACATCAACCTCTTGTGTATTGTATTCTATACTAGTCATCATCGGTGCTCGCTATCACGAGCAGGCTAACCAAGTTGAAAAAGAGAGTCCTTGTGAGGGTGTATGATGGGGAGCAGTAGTATAGCGGTCAGCGTGCTGCGCTACGGACCAGAGATCTAATCCCGCTCACGACCAGTCCTGCGTCTCCACGAGTTCGGTTTAACCTCAAATGAGTACCTTGGTGCGATGTGTGAACATCACCCCTAGGGAGACAAACGCTGCTAGGCGCAGTGCTAATAACACACCCCTTGTGTGTCAAGGTGGCCTTCACAGGTGCTCACTAACAGCACTTGCCCCAACAGTCTGTTAAGGCTATGTGAGGGATCTTTGTCTTGGTGTGTGTTAGGGCCTCACTTTTATTTTCCGGGTCAATTATTTTACGAGAGAAGTCGTATTTTCATCATGCATTTCCTATAATAGGCTATTAAGTGTCGCAAATTTTAGTCAGTTAACTGGAGTTATCATTAACGTCATATTGAATGTAATTAAGAAATCATTTATGGGGCCTGCAAAGTCTCAATTATGGGTGAATTTTTGTTAAATTTAGTGTCTCTTTATGGCTTTATGCTCATAACTCATACTTCCCTAAAAAAGCGATATTTGATCTCAAATGGTCCTAAATTAAGGAATTGATTATGCAGTTGAGTAAAATAATAAATCCATAAGGTTCATAATGTTCACTTTAAAAAAGACCTTATCCTAATGAGCAACCTAAAAAAAATTCGCTGATAAATAAAACAAAACTTACAATTTATTTATAACATTGTTATGCAGTATAAATCATAAATTGTTACATTGGAAATCTGCAAACTGCTAAATATTGGAGTTAAACACGAGCTTATAATTAACCGGCTTAAATTATCTTTCCTTCGTAATTACCGCGTCCCAGATCTTTCTCTTAATCGAGACAGCGAATTACTTGGTGTAAAGGAAGTAACCATCATCAACCGTGGTACACCAACTGCCGTATGAAGACCTCCCCAAGTCGCTGCTACCTCTCACGATCCTGTAACGTAACAAAACATCACGTGAGCTGAATTCATGACTCAATCTCCACTTTGGACATAATCTTGGACGTATTCCATTTCTTGACTGCCACCCAATAATTATCCTTCACCATCATCTGCCACAATCGCTTTTCGCGATGTGTCCTGCCTATAGCCACTTACTCTTCTTCTTACTCGTTTTAACGATGTCATTAACCAGTGTGTGTTCTCTAATGCACGTGTTGTCCCCCTTTCTGGCTCCCAAGGTAATTACAAGCATGCATCTCTCCACGGTTCTTTGCACACTTTTTTTTTTCCTTTTTTAATAATGATATTAAAAAATATAAATACGGTGATATAAAAGGGAATCAGAAAAATGACAATTTTCACTCCTTTGTGATGGCGATACTGGATGACGGCTTCCCATGCTTTTCGGTCAGGTGGTTTGTTTCACCAGACTTCATCAGACTGGTCAGTGCAAGTTTGGGGGGTGGGGATTAGAGCAGTATCTCTTCAACGATCATCCCCCACTGATGTTAGTCCGGGCGAGTTAAATGAAGATCTCATTCAAAAATGTTGCTTGGCATCGGCCTACTTATGAACGTCAACATATTTAAAAGAAGAACATTCCTTCTTTGCTGCCATTGCTGCTGTCTGAGATGCCAATGCTCATTATTTTTTGCCCATATTGAATTCCAAACACGCTTCTTTTCTATGCGCCGTGCAATAACTTTGATTAACCTCTCTCTCGCTCTCTGTCTTCCTTCCGTACACACATCATGTTGATGTTTGTTTTACTTTCACCTCATCCTCATTACGGATTTCCCTTTTATGGCTCCACACCATCTGGGTATACATTATGCATTTTGGCACTGGATAAAAACAAACTGCATCATTAACCGAACCCGTAATTCTATTATTTCTGAACCTGAGAAAGTGAGGGAATTTGCTATTCTCCTTGAACTCCCCCAATTCTCACAGGGAAGATGGTTTTTTTCGCATTCATGGCTTAGCACAGATGTTGTAACACAGAATGCAGGTATTGCTAATAAACGAATGCATTGTGGAAGTCGTGTTCGCTGTGGTTAATGGAGCTCACGTGTGTGAGTTGTGCAACAAAGTTTTAATTGCAAGGGAGGCCAGGGTTTCATTCATTCACATGGGGCTTGTTTGCTATCCACCTCAGATTTGTGTTGTTCCCTAGAATGCCGTTATGATGCACGCAAGTAATGCGATGGCCAGGGTGATCGAATTACTTTCGTGATAAGGAAAAGACAGTGTCTTTGCTGCTCAGATAAGTCTGAAGTGGTGTTCATGTTTGTTGGTGGCCCTAATACAGTGGGGGGGGGGAATTCTACATTCTTGAGGCAGGGGAAGTCTATCTGGAGGACGTAAGATTTTAACTTCCCACAAAGCTGTTCCCATTTTTGTGGATACCAAAGGGGTGATGAGCTTCGTCCAACCTCTGACCAAAATTTGAACGTGCAACCTTCCGATTGCAATTCAAATGCAGCAATCTTAGAGAATGACGAGAAAACTCATCTAAACAAGGAACGTGCGGTCTGGAAACAAACAGAAATAACAACACGCAAAGGCATGCTGCTTAACATACGGCAAAAAGGCACTATTCCCGTCAGGCATTGCGTATGTGTCATGTGACCCCCACATTGCACGTACAATGCAGTCAGCCTTGTCTAGAAAGCCGACTCAAACAAGAGCTCCCTTCTGAGTTGGTGGTCCCGACAAGCTGAGAGCGCTGCCCATGCAATGTGGTGGTCACATGATATTCACACAGGGCAAGATGGGAGTCAAAACTTCCTTCTGTTTGCCAGCGGCACACCGTTGCGTGTTTTTACGTCTACATCCAATTGAAATTTAAACACCCCAAGCACAGCGCCACCCATCCAGATCACTCACTCGCGTGTTCCTGAGACCTATATCGTAATCTTTGGATGCACAATCTCATAAAAAATGTGCACTATTACAATGCATTCCACTCATATCATTGCCAACGTGAGCCCTTGAAGTTTCATTTTAATTCGAGAGGCAGTTTAACTATCACGGCAGATTTTCAAATATTGTGTCTGTTTCATCTGAAAAGGAAATATTTCATTACCCACATCCTTGGCTAAAGCTACACATTTTATTTTGATTAAAGCCTAAGGCGTCCTTCAAGTCCATGTGTGAGAGAGGCATTCTAAAAGATTACTGCTGTGATAGCTGCCGACATTGCCTTGCTGGGGCTAATCTTTCTTGGTATTGCCGAGGAAGTGTTGAACTGATAATAGTAAAAGTACAGGTGCCGTGGGGTAGGAGAGATCAGAACCCAGTGTAATTGTGAGCACTGTTAGCGTGAGACAAGGCAGTAATGAAAGGGGATTGAGGGATCTTGAACGTTGTTGATTTGAAAGCTGCGTAAAACTTCGTTTCTGCGAGATTAACATTCTAGTTGCATCTTGGTCTCGGCACCGTTTAGTTAAATGGATATTTTCTATAATGAAAATTTGGTGTTTGGAAGTTTGCATTTGTGTGTTAAATCTATGCTTTTTTTTTAAATCTAGATTGAAAACTAATTTATTTTGGACTCCTTTTTGTCTTTAGTTTGTTGTCCTTCCCCCACACCTCAGATGAGCACGGTTGGCTACATACGGTGAGAAAATAAGTTTACCATACATACATACAATAGAATTCATCCTTTCCATAGCCCAGAAAATATTGCTGAGTGGCGGGATACCTTTTTAGAATGTTACTGCATTGATATGAGGATTGTGCATGTGGAAAGGAATTGGAATACCTGTGGAAAACTCATGCACGAGGGGGTAACATTCAAACGCCCTGGGTCAATCACCCACTTTCTGCACTGCCATTTACTGACCACCTTGCTTATCGGGAGTCTCATGTGTGTGGTGGTTGCTGCTTGACCTGCACACCCTACCAACAGCAAACTGTTGGGCCAGAGTCATGAGCAACTACACTTGGAAATTAAAATAAATATTTGATGTATCGTTGTGAGTGGATGTGTGTGTATGGCCTGCTATATGTATATAAAACATGCTGAAATTGCGTATTGGTCACGATGTAATGTTCATGCATTCAAATGCAACACACCGTGGAAAATAACACGTGTAATACTGTGTAGCGTAAAACAACGCCATGTATTTTTTTTTACTTACAGCTTAAACACAACTTGAACACCATGTTTCCATCATTTCATTTCTCAATAAAAATGTGCAAAGCAAGGGTTGCCAGGGGACATTGATCGGGTGATGTTGAATTCCGTTACATTGTCCTGTGTACACGCAAAGGCAGCACATGTTTGAAGTGTGATATCATTGATACGTGGTATGCTGCCCTGGTGTAACGGCTCGCACACTGGACTTAACAATGCACAGGTTTTCTCCCCACCCAGCAGTTGTAGCAACGGCGCAAGTTTCATAATTCCTCTTCCTTTGTCCTACCATGAGTAGTATGAACAGGTGCACCACGTTTCACCAATCAGCAGGTCCGCATGTGGCGGGGTAAAGTGTGGGTACTGTACTCCCCCTTCTGAACGACTCAGGGGCAGAGGTCGCAATCGGGTACCCGATACCCATACCCTACCCGATACCCGGCTACCCGTACCCGGCCGGGTACGGGTACCCGTTTGTGACCCTGGTGCGGCCGGGTACAGGTACGGGTAGGCCGTGAGTCACTGGTGAGTAACCGTTTGTCACTCATTTCCCAACGTCTTGACTCTTCTCACAATTCAAGTTCCTAGAATCAACCCACCCGCGCCTGTAACAACATGGCTTCATCCCAGAGGTTGCAATCGGGTACCCGATACCCGTGACCTACCCGTACCCGGCCGGGTATCGGGTAGGGTACGGGTAACCCGTACCCGGCCGGGTACGGGTACCAGTTTGCGACCCTGGTGCGGCCGGGTACGGGTACGGGTAAGGAATCAAAACCCGTTTGCGACCTCTGCTCAGGGGTGAAGAGGAGGCCACGTGGCCTGCAGAGGGCCTCTTTTGAGCTTCCTCAGCAGGAGGCCCTAGCGCTGGCAATAGCTTTTATTGAGTTTCACAGGGCAGCATACGTTCGTTGCTATTCTTTGAAGTTGAATATTTTTTTTATCCTTAATTAGTGAAATACAATATGCATCGTGCGAAATATTAGGGTAGTTGAAAAAATGTCTTCTATTTAATTTGACCACCTTGTCATTATTTTTGTTTCATCGAGAACATATTTTAGATCTACACATGTTTTTTTTACTTGTTTTGTTAAGCAAATAACATTACTGTTTTGTTGTCAAATTTTGTATGTACAGTATTTAATACATGATCTATGTGACACTGCATGGACATAGATAGCATTTTCTAGTCAATCCACTGCTGGATAAAGATCTCCCCACGTTGTGCGGGTGTTGGGGGTTATTTGACCATGCTTCACTACTCCGTTCAGCACTGGTTGGTGATGCTACGTGATCAATGAATTCAACGTAACAAACAGGTCACAATATGGTTGGCACTGGAGTGTTATCCTTTCATATGCATGGGTTTTCTCCAGGCACTCAGATTTCTGCAACATGCAACATTTTCCAATAAAGGAATTCACCAAACATCCAAACCCAGGACCCTTTAAAAAAATTACCCCTGCAGTAGTCGATAATTTAATCAATGAGGGCTAATCTGGGTAAAGACTCTCGAATTATATGTCAACTTATAATGGACTGCTCTTTATGCACAGGTGTTGGTTTTTTTCTTCTAGAATTGGCTTCATGGCACAAACTGAATTAAACTCGTGTGGTAATTAAGAATGGTGTACGGGGACCATTGCACGAAGGAAATGAGACCGCGTGTGAATGAGGATGATCTATACGAGGCCCTAGAGTCAAGATACACTTCAGAGCAGATTGGGTGACTCAAGTGGAGTTCACTGAATGTGTCCTAGCTACTGATTGAAGCAAATTTCCACGTTAGGCCTTAACCTGTCGGCCATGGTTTAGCCTGTGAGAAACTGCATTCAGCCACCCACTGCAGACGTTGCTCGTTGGCTTGCAAAACAAGTACACAAACACAGGCACCAATGCCAGAATGCAAAAATAAAATCTGTCGGTCGATACAAAAAAGATTAATGTCAAGAAACAGGATAATGATGTGCTCCAGAAAAGGTTAGAAAAGTCACTGCTTAACTTGACTTGATAGTTTATAAGTGGCGCAAGAACTAGGTTGTTTCTGCAACTCTCAGGCTGATGCAAGTCACAACTTTACAATGAAATATTAAAGGAGCTATGATGGCTGACAATGTGGAGAGCCTTGCTGTATTGAACGCTTTATTTATCACATTAGACAAATAAATTGTATAATATCTAGTCCACTCTGTATATATAGAGAGAGAGTATATATGTTCATACTAGATACACCATATACAATACAGCTGTTTTCGTCTCAGTTGAGAATGGGATGACAGTCATCTCTGGTTTACAACCCTGATCCAGCAGAGGAAATTTTACATTCCTCTGGTGGGGAAGAGTGTTTACAAAGGAAACCTGCTATTGACGTCCCCATACATTAGTACTCATTAATACCATGCACTACATTGGACAATTTATTTGGCGATACACAAGCCCATCTCAGAAATAATCAACGCATTCATCATAACACTTTGGCCATAAATGGAACATATACATAAATAGGCGATGTATTGGTCAGTGGCCTTTTTCATAGCACTACAAGCTATGAAGAAAGGCTATAGGATGGTATTTTTCTGTACATGTATGTGTATTTAAGTTTGCATCTGTATATGCATGAATGGGTGGTTTTGTTTGCGTGTTGGTAGAAGTAGAGCGGTTAGCGTGTCGCACTACGAATCCGACGACCTCAGTTCAATTCCCTCTCATGGCCAACACCAATGACAATTATCTGATGTTGGGCCTCCCCTAGGTCGATTCAGCCTCATATTAGTATCTGGTGTGGTGTGTAAACGTTACCACTCTGTGTCCTTGTCTGCATTCTGTTGCTTTCAATTTAAAGTGATTACGAAACATGGAATCGGGCCTTTTTAAATCCTAAAATGGCTATTGTACCACCAAAAAGTGGTAAATCGATGGCCCAGAGTCTTTAGCTCAGACACACGAATAGATAAAATCACATCATTCATACATGGCACAGGGGACAAAAGAGGTAGCAAAAATAATTGTAGATATAGAGTTGCTGGTAGGTCAGTACATAATAAAACATGTGATAGTGAAGAGGCAAACATTCTTAATGGCAAACACACACACCTTGAATAGCCCTGTGAGTTGTAGTCGCCGATGCCCACGTCTGCTACGGGAAGGGAACATTGTCTCAAGTGGTTGGCAGATAAATGCATGTCCCAATTGCTGGAGATTACTTGGCAGGCAATATTTTAAGGCGATTTGTGTTTAGGGGGCGTTATAATGGCCTGGAGAAGAGCCAGGCTAGTGCGAAATTTTAATAATGCATTTGACATTGGTGAAATGATGAGAATGACTCATACAGCCATGCTCCATAGATCTTTCCATTATGGATAATTTCTTTAGCACCATCGATTCTATGGCACCGTCTACCCACAGCCAAATCATCTTAAATGTGGCCAATCTTGTCAGATCTGGATAACTAAGTAGAGACAAGCCTGGTTAGTGCCTGGGACGGAAACTGGCTGGGACTGATCAGATGTTGTCAGCTGGGTCTGCAAGGTGGCTATAGGAGATGGCAGGAGAGCAATGCACAGAATGTAACTGCGTGGAGCTTTGAGTGCTGTCTTTTCGTATGCATGGGTATTCGCGAGGGACTCCAGTTTCTTCCCCCATGCAGTATCACTCATTACCAAAATTGCCTAAACATCAGAAATGCATGGTGTTCCTAAAACAATTCTTCAGACTCGTTGATGCTTTCTTGGAGAACAAAGGGAGTTGATATTATGTATTATTTTTGTCCTTCGACGTTATCAAAGTAGCTTTGCTTTTATTATCTAAGCCACGATGCACTGTGTCAGAAGAGCTTACAATCAGAAGGTGGTCAGCTCAAATCCTAGTTGGTGGGTAATCCAGCAATCATACCTCTGGTGTGAATTAAAATAATGAGTACCCCTTTGAAGGAAGACAATCGTGAAATGACGTTCAGATTATATAGGAATCCAAATTGTATCGTCTTGAAATGAAAGGGTATTCTGGTTGTGATCGTGATGCCGATGATGCAGTAGCCATTTAACAGTTTATTTAATTTTATTGAACTTTGCTTTGGAGTGCCACGTGCAGGATGGGTGCATTGATCATCATAGGTATATTTGCTTCGATGGAGTAGGCTCATCTCGGCATCAGTAGGTGCTTCACATATTGATTATTTATCATGTATGGTCAAAAGGACCTGTAGCAAGGATAATAGCAACATACATTTCTAAGGGAATTGTCTTGGCTGTGAATTGTTGTGTAGTCGTGTACTTAACTTGATGGATAGTGTCCGATTAATGTCCATCACGAGCTATGATCGGAAAAGTTGTGTTACCTCTGGGACTGTTGCTTCATTAAAAACTTAAGCGATTGGACCAGGAATTGGAAACATCTCAGTGAAGTGTACATTAATATGTTAATGGATATGGTTCCGATTATAAATAATTAAAATAATATATTTCTGTCTTTTTGGAATTTGCTAATGTTGAAAATGATTGACAGATCACTGAATATTAATGAATCTGTAATATATGCAGATGTATTATTTGTGTTGCTTCGGCACGTAACATTAATTGCAATAACTTAATTAAGTGAAACTTGAAATATGTGATTATCCATATGTAAATTATCAGCTTTTGGCCAAGAGGCCTTTGGAATGAAATGTTTCATTGGAAATTATTCAAATGTGAAATTATCCTGCTGTTCACAGTAAATAGCTTTTGCTATATGAGCCAACACATATTTGCCATTTTACTTTCAACGAATACATAAAAAAAAACATGTCACTATCTATCATTGCAAGATAGCAATGTATATACTGTGTTGTGGAATGATTGTTTATATTTGTGAAGTATTGGAAATGACGGCAGGAAACTCCTTGACGGGTAACACCAGAGGTGGGACAAAGTCATTGTTATGCAAGTCCAAGTCGAGTCGCAAGTCATCAAATTCATGACTCGAGTCTGACTCGAGTCCAAGTCACATGACTCGAGTCCACACCTCTGGGTAACACACTTCTTTTATTAAATCTTCACTTATCTCGATACAACGTGTAGTCTCTATTCTTCCGCGTACGGTCACCAGACACCGGTACAACTCGTAACCTCTTCTCTTCTTATAACACACCGTACTGAACTCGTGTAGACTCCAAGCCTCTAGCTACACACGCCTCACTCGTCTCGTGTAGACTCGCCTCGTGTAGACTCTTCTCGTGTAGACCCTATGCCTCTGGCTACACACACATCACTCGTCTCGTGTAGACTCTTCTCGTGTAGACCCTATGCCTCTGGCTACACACACATCACTCGTCTCGTGTAGACTCTTCTCGTGTAGACCCTATGCCTCTGGCTACATACACATCACTCGTCTCGTGTAGACTCTTCTCGTGTAGACCCTATGCCTCTGGCTACACACACATCACTCGTCTCGTGTAGACTCGTCTCGTGTAGACCCTACGCCTCTGGCTACACCCATATCACTCGTCTCGTGTAGACTCTAGGCCCCGGCTACACACTCGGCATGCTGACACTGCATGCTCACACTACCCCCGCCTCTGGGTTACACAGAGTCCCGGTCCTCGCAGGACAGCGGGACTAGGTACCGCAGGGCCCTGGCTCTTCTTCCCGTCTTCAGTCTTCGCTGGTTACACTCTCCCCGTGCGCCTGTGCGCATCCCCTTATATAGTCGTTCCTCCCGGGAGATGGAGCGGATGCGGACCTCGATGCGAGCATCGCTTGTTAGTGAACCAATCACAACGCGTTATCTGTACGATCCTTTTTCCCCAACGCGTGTTTCCACTCACCAACCAATCACGCCGCGCTGCCACTCGATCACTCCCACACCAGCACGTCACCGGCACCCAGCCAATCAACACCACACAACCCACGATCCCGCGCTGACCCCTGATCCCTCACCGTCAGCGCGCGTCACCACCCACACATCCAATCACAACGCGCTGGCACCTGATCGCTACCCCAGCGTGTATCACCACTACATTTGTATGGGGTAATGCCTACTATGCAGTGCACGTTTATAGAGCACTAGCTTTCCTACCCGGCTTCGCCCGGGACTTGGATTCACCACACCCGGCCGCCTTTGTCTCCCCAGTGGCAATGTTCACACACCACAGCAGTTACTGGTTTGAGGCTGCGTCGACCTAGGGGAGGCCCAGGACCGGTTCAAATAATCGTCACTGGTGGTGGCCGTGAGCGAGAATCGAACTCGGGTCGCCCGGTTCGTAGCGCAGCGCGCTCACCGCTACACTACAATGCGTTACGCTTCCACATGCGCGGGTCACGTGACAGATTTGACGTCACAGCTCACTTGCCGTGCAAAAAATATATGCATTATTGAGCCCCTCCCCCTCCCCCCAAAAAAGTGTATTTTTATAATTTTAGCATGGTGTACAGTCTGGAAAGTACCCACACGGCAAATTTGCAGTTTGTTGCATGTCGGGAAGTACGCTAAACATTTTGAACAGACAAACATATTCACAACTTTGCCTTTTATATTTATGGAGATAAGGTTCTGCAGTAAATAGCTTTAGGGTTTGTGTAAATAGCTTGTTTAGATGTTTTAACATCCACAGTAAAACTTTCCCAACCATCACGTGCAGATCACATTAGCCTGAGACTATAAAGAGAACGCATTTGATTATGTGCAGCCGGATGGACGCGGTTAAGATGTGTTGGCACATGGGATTTCTCAACACTGAGCAACGGCGATGGTTTGGATGTCTGTTTGCTGTACAGTGGAGAGACACTTAGTACACATCATGAAATCCTTGCAGGCTCACGCAGTGGTGCAACAGGAATCCTCTGCAGTGAAATTGCACGCGAACATTCGTGCTCATTTAGGGCACCCCGGCCAAGTATTCACAGAGCCACATCCACCCACACACGGTGTACGGTGCTTTTTCTGCAATATTTAGCTGTCTTTTCTTGGATTTTCTGTTTGCACATAGTCACTTTAAGATGTTTTCTTGTTCATGTTTTGTTTTTTTGTTTGTTGCGGTTGCACCCGATTCAAGAGCCGAATGGCTCACAGGGCTATACCTAATAAATGAAACTTGAAACACACACACACTTCTTTAGAGCTGCTGTTTGTGTTTAGTTTGTTGTCCTTCCCACGCCACCCCCAATGAGCACGGGTGGCTACGTACGGTGCAAAAGAAGCTCAACATGCATACATACAAGATAATAAGCCCTGATTGTACTAGCGCTGGAATCCCTGCATGCATTGCGGTGTTCTCGGTGTTAGCAAGGATACATCGCTTGAAAACAGCACTTTCAGTTTATGGATATACTCTACATGTATATAGTATATTTATTCTTCTTGGTTCTTTCGGTAAAGTCACGTAGAAGGGAAGTAATAAAATAATAATAATAAAACATAATACAATAATTCTCACGACGTTTCGGCCACAACGCAAGCAGCCGTCCTCAGGTGAAACAGGTCTGTCGAGGCGACAGCGTCTGAATGAAACAGCACACGTGCTTGGAGCATATATATACGCTGGGTTGGAAGGGTGGGGGGGAAAGGGCGTCTTGACAAAAGAATTTGCATATCAAGAGGAATTTAGCATATTTATGTGAAATGCAGGTATGTGATTAGTACTACTTATGTCCGTGCATTATGCAGGATTAGCAGCATTCCCTTCTACGTGACTTTACCGAAAGAACCAAGAAGATGAATCCCTGCAGTCACGAAAGCTTCAAATAGAAGTATATTTATTGTTTTACCAGATGAGAGTCAAGTGAGCGAAACATCTCTTTTGGGGGGGAAATGCACACAAATTATATTTACACATTTTTGTGTTCATGATTTGTATTTAGTTGTATTACTTCATTGAAATTCTGCTTTCAGTGCGTAACGGCACAAGACGCTAGACGCATTTGAAACTCCCGCAGCCAATTTGACAAGTTTGGTTTCCCTACGCCTTCATCACCACACGTGCTATTAAAATGCACCACACCGTGTGCAAAGGTACATTTAACTCTGCAGACAACATAACACTTACATGTTCATCTAAATTTGCTTGTGGTGACAAAAAAACACAATATCCTTATCATACATGATTAATATATCTTGATATCTCTCTTATCTTGCGTGTGTAAACCAGAGGTGTGGACTCGAGTCATGTGACTTGGACTCGAGTCAGACTCGAGTCATGAATTTGATGACTTGCGACTCGACTTGGACTTGCATAACAATGACTTTGTCCCACCTCTGGTGTAAACACAGGATGTTGCCACCGTCTAATGGCTGGCATACTGGACTTGCAATCCAGAGGTTGCCGGTTTGATCTCCCTGCAGATCAGTTGAAGCAGGCCGACGGAGTTTATTTATTTATTTATTGGCCAAAACATTCCTTTATTTTTCAGCGGCTTGTTAGCAATAGCCCCCATTCTAGATTCTACCTGCAATTGCAGGGTGTATTTTTACACCACCGCCATTATTGGCAGTGATGACATCGTGAATAAATGAACAATCACGTGGTCGCATTTATATATAGATGCCTATAAACAAACGCATCATTTTGTAATTGCATGTAGGCAATCTCTACCCAATGTTGGGGATGCTGCCATGTTGTGATGGTGAACGCACTGGACTTGCAATCCCGATTTTCGCCGGTTAGAATGATGGGGCAAGTTTCTTAAATGCCTCCTTCCCCACCCCCTTGCCTCTGTCCACCCAGCAGTGGGTACAACACAGGTAGTGGATTGGCAGGTCACGTGAGGTGGGGTAGAGTGTGGGTTCTCACACCTCTCCCAAGACGTCCGGTCAGCGAGAAAGAGTCAGTCATTATCGAGAGGGGCTTTCTAGAACTCCCTTTTGCTGAGGCCCTTCTACTCGCAACACAGTGCAAGCAGTACTAACAGTACATTGCAGGGCTGCACCTTTAGCCAGGCGGTGGTGGCAATGCATGCGCCCGTACCCTAATGTGCCCGCATATACCCCGCAAAAATAGCGTTTTGTGTAAAACAAATTTCAGATAGCCCGCACCGCCATATACCCCGCATGCATTCATATATTTAACGTCGTTACCGCAGCTTAGTTCCATCATATTAATACGAAGTTTACATTTGTAATACATTCCACTATCAATTGTTAACATTAAAATCACAACGTGCACAAAGAAAACAAACTAAGCGGAAACGAGTGAACTTAAAACAGTAAATACGTAACAAAAGTAAATATCCAATAAATAAGTAACACATAACTGGTAGATAAGTAAGTAGTTTTAGCGCTGGTAGATTGTGCACTGCGCAGACAATAGCGGCACTATGGTGACGCCGTTGCCCCCCCCCCCCAGCTGCCCCACCCCCCAACCCCCCACCTCTCCCTCCCCCCACCTCTCTCTCCCCCCCAGCTCTCCCGTCGCCTGTAAACAGTGCGCGCACTTCAAACATTCTCGTTTAATTGTACAAACAATTAATTTAAAACGTGATAACATGTGCAATTTTAGTGTGAGTGGTTGATTCAGCAGTGCTTTAGTCAAGGGTAAGTGTTGCATAGTTGATAGTCCTACCATGAAAAAATGCAACACGTGTCAAATATTTGTGGGATAGCCCGCACCTCCATATACCCCGCAGGGTCTTGTTTTGTTTGTAAAAAAAGTGGTCTACCCCGCGGGTTATATGCGGGAAAATACGGTAATCCAGCACCGTGGAGGCAGCGAGAGTTGATCCTCGCTACAGAGAGCACGTCCACCAAGGAGATGGAGCGATGAAGTCAGCTCGCGTGCAGGTGTTTTGTGGATTGTTACATTGCAAGACCGTGGCAAGTGATGGTGGCTTAGGGAGGCCTTCATCTAGCAGTGGATTGACTGAGGCTGATAAGGGGCCGTCCATAAATGACGTCACACACCTAGGGGGGGGGGGTCAGACATTTGTGACGATGTGTGACGAGGAGGGGGGGTGGTTGAGAAATTTGACGTCACATCAAAATGCGCAGCTTTAAATGCATATAGACAACACGTTCTACTTAATTACATAGACTTTTAAATAAATGTTTGCTCCTACAACATCAGAGTGCACTACAATGACAATAGTTTAAAGCGATGTGAAGCATATTCTTGGTTCTTTTGGTAAAGTAACGTACCGAAAGAACCAAGAAGATGAATCCCTGCAGTCACGAAAGCTTTAAAGCGATTTGAAGCATGTTTTATTTGGGGTGGGGCAGAGCTTTGTGACGTCATTTCAGGGAGGTCTGACTTTTTGTGACGCCGTGTGACAAGGGGGGGGGGGGGGGATAAAAAATCGTCCAAAATCGCGTGACGTCATTTATGGACGGTCCCTAATGATGGTGATACATTTCCAACGTTGTTGCTGTTGTACAGTGCCTATTCTACTCTTCGATACCAAAAACTTTTCCAGGTCTTTGTATTTGTGCTGAAAATCCAGGTGAATACTTTTCGATTTGCCACGTTCTCGTTTCAAATCCCCCGCGTGTTCAGCAAGCGGAGCATGACCGTGTGCTTTAACACAAGCGTGAGATGCAACACGGAAAGGTTCAGCTCCATGCCCTTTGCAATAAGTAGCCATAGGATGCAGAGACTGTGTTTAAGCAGCCATAAACAACAAACAGCTTGAGACGGGTTAGGCCCCGGCACTGTGCTTCCCACAGGGATGTGTGCATCTTCAAGATGCCGCAGCTGAGCGGATTGTAAAAGCTTTGGCAGTTGTTGTTCGCAGGTTATGAAAAAAAATGAAGGCTTAGAAATTACACATGTTGTTGAGAAATGATATTACCATCGTTGTGTTTACATAATACTGGAAGGTAGGTGAAATAAAAAAAAAATGAAATCCTCATGAAAATATTTAATCAGGCGTGTCAATTATCCCTTTTTGATTTGTATTATATATTTTTTCCATTCACCGTAATCACTAGATTCAGCAGTGCTTGAAAAAAAATGTACCCCCACTTAAACGTGTGAGTGCACGTACGTAATTTGCTATGACAAATGGATCTGAAAAACGGACACCGCTGGGCCGGAACATAGCACGAAGCGTGCGCACTGCAGAAGCTGTGAGATGCATTCTTGAGATTACACCGAGAGAGAGAGAGGCAGGGGAACAGCGTGAAGTTGAGAAAATACGCAGGTTAAACACACACAATATTGACTGTTAAGAAAAGTAAAAATTGGTATTTGGCAGAGCGCACGTTGCTAGCAGGTAACGACCTCCCGTGTGTGAGAATGATTCCAGAGTGGCGGCCAAAGGAGGGAATTCGCCCAATAGGACGTTCACCCAGGAGATGGAGCAATGAGATCGGCCGGTGTACAACTGCCGGGTTGGATTGTTGCATCTGGAGCCACGAGGCATGGGGAGGCTTTCATCCAGCCGTGGCTTGCTCGTGGCTGACATGATGCATGCTGTGGATGTGCGCTGTGGATGTGCGCTGTGGATGTGCGCTGTGGATGTGCGCTGTGGATGCTATCTCCCCGTCTCAACCCGAGATCACCCAGGGGGTCTGGCGTGGTGTGTTAACATCGGCGCCAGAGTAATGAAGGGTAGCCGGCCGTGGTCCTGACCACACGAACTCCCCCGCGTGCCGTGCTGGCTTTAATGGGTGCTCAACAATCGCACTTGCTCCTCACGTATACAAGACGAAGCAAGGGATTTGTTTTGTGTGTGTGTGATTAAGACGATCTGTGTCCATGGTCTCAAGAGAGAAAATTGGTGTATGGTATGTGTAAGTCTGTATTCTCTGTTCTGGATTTGAAGCTTTCGTGACTGCAAGAATTCATACTCTTAGGTTTTTTCGGTAAAGTCACGTAGGTAAAAAATACAATTAAAAGTTAATAAAAGTAATCATGGAAATAAAATAATAAATCACGACGTTTCGGAGGCAACACAAGTCTCCGTCATCAGGTGGGACCGTCACAGCTTCATGCAGTAATTTTAGCTGTGACGGTCCCATCTATATTCTCTGCATTATAGGATGCACTCCCCCCCCCCCCCCCATTGTTTTGAAGTACAAGTTGGGGGTGCGTCTTATAATCTGGTCGGCGTGTGAGTGAGTGGTGGCTCAGTGGTTCGTGCGCTGCGCTACGAACGCGCTCACGGCCACCGCACCAGGTACTCATTTGAGGCTGAGTCGACCTAGGGGAGGCCCAGCACCAGTACAGATAATTTGGGCCTCCCCTAGGTCGACTCAGCCTCAAATGAGTACCTGGTGCGGTGTGTGTAAACATCGCCACTAGGGGGGACAAAGGCGGCCGGCGTGGTGCTGGCCACCCACCCCCTCGTGTGCCGTTCCGGCCTTCACGGGTGCTGCTACTCGCTAACAGCACTTGGCCCCAACAGTCCGCTAAGGATGTCCGGGGGTACCAAGAAGATGAAAGCCTAAACAACTTTGACAGGTTGGATGTGAGAAAGGTGGGGATGGCAGAGGAGGGGGTGGATGGGGGAGAGAGAGAGGCGTGTGTGGAGGTTGTGTGCGTGTGGGATGAGAAGAGAGGAGTAAGATTCCCAACGAGAGAACATACATGAGAAGACAACCTTTGACAAGGCCGTGAAATCTAACCCTATCTTCTTTAGCGCACACCCTCAGCTGCCATCATTGCGATTGGTCATTCTCAAGCAATGAAAGTGTAGGTTGATTTGCTTGCATTAATTTATTTCCCGAAGAGAAATATATTTCAATATTACCCAAAGTAACGTGAATTTGTGTGAAATAAGTTGGGGGCTTTGGTAATATGTATATATATTTTTTATTTTGAGCTAATTTTGCGATAGATTGGTTAAACATTTGTTGAGAAATTCAGTTGTTTACTGCGTTATTTGAACAAGTATTTGAGTGTCAGTATATTTCATGTTGTGGTATTTGTTTTTGATGTTGTGTTCTATTTTTTGCATTTTGCCTATGTAATACCCATGATGGTCTATTTTTAAATACATAAATTTTGTATAATATATCATGCATCATTATTACTAACTAATTGACATTTTATATATATAGAAACACATAATTGGGTGGCTGCTACAAAATCATTATCTTATTAAGCATCTGTAAAGTTTACTTTTACGGAACTAATTATTTTTAATAAGTGTCATGCATGCTTGATTAATGGAACAAAACAACAATACTTGAAAATAAATCCAATAATCTATTTAGACCAAATCAATGAGCTGCCAAGCTTTACCCTATTATTGAACCGGAAAAAAAACGTATACATGTACAATATAAATAGTTGATTTTACAGTAACAGATCTATGTTGAGACTAACAAAACAAATGCAGGACATGAGAGTAAAGAAATAGAATTACCTTCAAAATCCCTTTTAATATTAATTGCAAATCTGAATTGCTTTTGGTTGTTTGCTGGAGCAATCGATTTCAGTTCACTGTCAATTTAATTATGTTTTGCAACGAACTTTTCCGACTTATATAACCCCAAAAAACGGAATACACGCGCTCCTGGCCTTGACTCAGCCCAGCAGTTTGAAGATCTTGTTTCCCCAGCTCGCACGCTGACTTGTATGGATCTCATCCCGTCACAGTAGGCAGTGTGAGGACGTTATCACGTAAACCCACACAGATATACCTGTCCCATATTTGTGAACACAAATGCTCCACGGAGACTGGTTGCCGAAGGGGAGTATTGAGCGCCATTGCCTTAGGCAAAATGCCCCTTAAACTTTCTACGACGATTGCAAAAAGCTCTCATTCTAAATTGTGCCTGCGACTGCAGGTTTTTTTTAATCAGTGCCATTAATGGTAGTAATGGTAGAGTGCTTAAGTCAACAATCACATGAATGCATAAATAGATATTGATGCATACATAAATGCATTCGTTCGTGATGGCATTTATACTGTCTATACTAAACTCCTGCGATGCTGCGATGGTTGTAACGGCTAACACATTGGATTTTGCAATGCAGAGGTCGCCGGTTTGATCTCCCAGCGTGATAGTTACAATAGGGGAAGTTTATTAAATTCCACTTCGGTCATCCTCAGCTTCTGGCTAGCCGATGCGCTTCTGTGGCCGTCTGGAACGCTCTTCCTTCCGATATTAGGAAGCCACTTGAGCTGTCCACTTTGAAATCTAGATTGAAAAGTATTTCTTTAGAACCGCTTTTCATGTTTAGTTCACTGTCCTTCCCCCGCATCTTCGATTAGCATGGTTGGCTACGTACGGTGCGAAACAAGTTCAACATGCGTACATACAAAAGGTGTGAAGACCAAACGTAATCTGATAATATTGTTAATAATTATTGTGCCATTTACTGTTCTCACCCTTGGCCTCGCTCACAGCCATGGAGCAGGTACTGGAGAGCCTCCCCGAGCTACCCGTGTGCACAGGAGCCAAGGACACAGACCTCATCTTCCTGCGAGGACTCATGGCGAGCCCCATTGTTCAGTCCCTCGCCAAGGTGAGCAGCGCTTGCTCGCGACGAACACACACGTACGCACAAGCACACACCAACACACACGCACACACGCAACCAAACGGACACAAACACACACACACGAGCACACAAACACACACCAACACACACGCACACACGCAACCACACGGACACAAACACACACACATGAGCACACAAACACACACGCACAAACACACACAAACACACGCAACCACACGGATACAAACACACACACACACATATGAGCATACAAACACACACGCACAAACACACACGTACACACGCAACCACACGGACACAAACACACACGTACACACATGAGCACACACAAACACACACACGAGCACACACAAACACACACGCTCGCCAGCCGCGTCAAACACTCTCATTTGCTGTTGACATCGGTGATGTTAGTTGTGGCTTTTACACGTGAGGTACGAATTTGTAAAGCCGAGTCAAGAATAAAACAAACAGAACCGTCTGAATTTCGGCACACGGCTCGGAGTTATACGCACGGTGAGTTCTGCTATGGCATTCATCGACAAATTAGCAATAGAGTTTATCACAGCAGGGACAGAGTTGCATTGGAACAGTTATAAAGCTCATCGTCTTGGTTTTTTCGGTAAAGTCACGTAGAAGGGAAATAATAAAATAATAAAAATAAAACATAATAAAATACAATTCTCACGACGTTTCGGCCACAACGCAAGCAGCGTGTCTTCCCGACAGACCTGTTCTTCACCTGAGGACGGCTACTTGCGTTGTGGCCGAAACGTCGTGAGAATTATTTAATAATGTTTTATTTGTATTATTTTATTATTTCCGTTCTACGTGACTTTACCGAAAGAACCAAGAAGATGAATCCCTGCAGTCACGAAAGCTTTAAATCGAACGTTATAAAGCTGTTCTCTTATGGATTTGGGTGGGGGGGTGGGGCTAAAACCCAAGGTCTTGGACTGCAGCCACTAACCCCACCCCCGCCCCTCGTGTTAATCTGGCCCGACGAACAGCGATCCTCAATGCCATTGCTTCTTTCCCTCTGGCCTGCCTTACACTTGCCAGCCAGAGTATGCCATGCAAAGGTGCGCGCTGCCCAATAGGACCGGGACACTGATAATTCTAATGAGCTGAGAGCAAGCTTTGAAACGACGATCTCAGGAGCGAGGCAGCTACACAGTCTGGCTAAGTCTAAGCAGTCTATGTGCACGTCTTACTCGGTGAATCCCGTTACAGATGAGTGTAATGTTGCCTGCAGCTCCATTGGAACATCCTTTACCAGTAGCAAAATATGATCATTGTTTTTTTTACCCTTTTATCTGGCAACAAAACTGACACTTTTTTTTTACAAGGAGTCATGTTTGCATTGACCACAATACCTGCGGTCGGAATGCAAACAAAAAACACAACTCTGATAATGTATGCACTGTCCTTGAAATTGATTGGTCTACACCCGAGACAGCTTTCCTTAGAGCCTCGTCTCACATGGTGTTGGACCAGATGACGCCAAAAGGCGCACTGTTGAGGGCAGTGGGTGATGGTGTTACCAGAGAGGGACCCTTACCCAGCAGTTGATTGAGTCATGGACCACAATGCATGAGGGCAAATACATTGAGACACTCGCTCACAGTTTAAAACGTCGGCTTTCACGACCAATATCATCCACAATAGAGTTTTTTGGGTTAGATCGCATAAATATATACATCTGGCTGTCGCCTGATGAAGCTGGTTGTAATTACTGGTGAAACGTCGTACTCAGTTTGTAAATGTTGTGGCTTGGCTCTCCAACACACCCGTGTGCTGTACTAGTGACGAATTGGCATGTTCTGTTTACGTGACAACCCTTACTAGTTGGATGTGGCGGGTTTAACGACACATTTATATATTTACGCGATCTAACTCACTCATACCCTTGTCCGCCATTCGTTTCAGTGCTGTTGAAGCACTTGAGTTAAGCATTTGTTACAAGTGTAATTATTCATAAGAAATTGCTACTTAGGCAAAGAGTGTATAATGATTGTATCATTTCATTAAAGTTGTAAGCTCGTTTAATGGAATTTTAATGTCTCGTGATACATAATGGGGAAATATTGCAATTTATTTTAGTTATTAAAACAAAGTATAATAGACAAGTTTATCAACTTCACGTCCAATATTCGTTCTGCAATATTTAAAAGTTGAGATGTGCTCTGCAAAAAATGCTTCAAGCAATTTCTGCTTGTGAAGTCATTGATATGAAAAAAAATATCACATCACCTTTCATAATTATATCTTTCTTTGAGTTGGTAATCTGTAACATGAAATAAATGTTGTAAAGACACAACCTATGTTCTACGATGTATGGCGAATTCATATAATAATATTAAACCTTCTACCAGGAACGTATAGTGCTATCTTGTCCCTACATAGATTTGAAATGAACGGTTCGTATGAGTTTACTAGAGCTCTACGAGGATTTCAAATATTGCCACTCATTGCCATATTTCTGCTTATCAGACCCTCACAGCCCATGGCCCTCGTGTCTCGCTGCCCATCGTAATATCTTAGCCTTGCATTGCTTGCTTGATCTGTTTGTTATTCTTACCTGACTCTGCAGACCTGGGAAGGGGCATTTCGCCAAATAAATTATTCATATTAATGGGAAAAGAAAAGTTGAAAATCATAGCTCTTTGCGAAGTGGAGATGTGAATTTTAAAAGGGCAAAGCTTACATCCACACACGGACAAGTGAGTGGCTTTAAATGCACAAGATGAGTTTCTTTGTTTGATCTTGTTAAAGGATTAAGTGCACACACTTATAAGGTATGTTTACATTGGATGACTGGGTTAAATGTGAAGTGAAAATGCGTAGAAAAAAACTAACGCATTGTAAATATTCAATCACATATTGGCATTGCGTTAACAAAACTAGCAGGTACGGTATGTTTAATTGCCTTAAAGAACAAACATTTAAGACATCGACAAATTGGGCTTACCAATCAGTGTATCCCAGTAGCATTTAAACAATGCACACCCCGGGTCAATTTTGATTTAAGAGAATTTCACCAACAAAGGTTGATCTGTATACTCCAGAGCATAGAATCTACTTGCAGAAACACATAGCAAATTGCTGAATAATTCAATACGCTTAATTAACATCAGTTATCAGCTACATCGATCCCTAGGAAGTCAGTGAGATAATGGGAGAAAATCCTTTGCAAAGCCTAGACTGAGTTTTATTTTTTATGAATTCAGGAACTATTTCCAATTTACAAAATATATCATACTATCTCCAAAACCCATCATCATCGACTGGCTTTGCCCTGCATTTCTAATCCTATCTCTCCTCCAATTCTCTCGCTTTCATCAACTATCTCCTCGTTTAAATTCATGTAAATCTTTGCACATTGAGAGATCATTCCCACCCCCTCCCCTCTCCTTCGATATTCGTTTGGAACAAACTGTCACCTGAACTTGTTAATATTAATTAACTTGTTGATATTACGTAAAAAAAACCTCTCTCCTTCTCCTCTCCCCTCTCCTTCACACCACTCACTTGGCTTCGATGAAGTAATTTTCTCTCACCTTCCCTCCCCGTATAAAAACACATACACCCCGCTCGCGATCCCCACCTGCTTTAAGCCCAGGTTCCCACGGTGGCTAGGATATGTTAACTACCTCACCTGGTATACAGGAGGTCGTGGGTTCGATCCCGACCCTGACGCCTGCTGTACATTTGGAGTTTGCATGTCTCTCTCTCATCATCACGGTAGCTAGGAGATGTTAACTCCCTCGCCTGGTATAGAGGGAGGTCGTGGGTTCGATCCCAACCCTGACGCCTGCTGTATATTTGGAGTTTGCGTGTCTCTTTCTCTCTCTCATCATCATGGTGGCTAGGAGATGTTAACTCCCTCGCCTGGTATACAGGAGGTCGTGAGTTCAATCCCGACCCTGACGCTTGCTGTATATTTGGAGTTTGCGTGTCTCTCTCTCCCTCTCATCATCATGGTGGCTATGAGATGTTAACTACCTCGCCTGGTATACAGGAGGTCGTGGGTTCGATCCCGACCCTGACGCCTGCTGTACATTTGGAGTTTGCTTGTTCTCTCCGTGGTGGCATGGATTTTTCTCCGAGTCCTCTTGTTGTTCCTCCACATTTGGAAACGTGCGTTGAGAGTTTTTGGCTGCTATAAATGTCCACATGATAAGCCACTTCGTTGAGCTATCCTTTGTGGCCAGGTCACTTCTGAAAAAGAGCTGTATAGCTCAGTGGGCCTTACCTGGTAAAATAAAAAAAATGTTTGTCGTCTAATTTTTAAAAAAATGTTTTTTGCATAATTTTCGGGACTGGGGTCTGAGGATTTTGTGCATACACCCCTCCCCTCGTGTCGTGGCTTGTCTTCCAGACTGGGCTCCTATTGACATGCAACACAACATATTTTAAAAATATATAATTCCAATCATCCTCCATTCTCACTGTTTGACGAGTTTTGGGTTTGTACAGCATGTGGTTTGGATAGCACACAGCAAACGGTATAACCCGAAAACACAGCATAACCTCGAAAAAAAAACCTATGTAGTGTTATTTATTTGTACTGCTTACCACCAATACTTGTATTCGATATGTACACACATTGTTGCGTGTTATTGCTACTTATTGCCAATATATTTTGATTTATACATCATATATTGACTGTGCAGCATGCTGTCGTTATGAGATTATGCTATATAAAACCATATATTAGTGTTTTATACCATTTGGGTTGTTGGCATCGTCGATTGCACATTTTATTTGGGAGCTTCTTGTGCAGCTTTCTATTAAACCAATCTGCGTTGATATGCTCCTTGACATTAATTGAGGGTCTGGCATTTTCCCCAGAATGGCAAGCATCAGAGGTTGGGGAATAGTGGTTTCAGTTGACTTGGCTGATCACACATTTAAAATAAGTCTTTCTACAAGGCATGCACTCTGGGATCGAGCTACATTGCTTATAAATAATCAGGAGCTGAGTCATAAGCACGTGTTCAATTTAAAATGCACCCAGGCATCCCACACGGGCTGTTTTCTCACAACCATACTTAGGTAAATTAAATATGTACTTGGTAGACATCTGATTATTAATGTTCTGGAACAGAATATACATTTTTTAAAGCTCATATGAGAACATTTTACATTTCCACTAAGCAGAGATTTAATGTGTAGCTTAAGCTCTACAAGAACTGTTTTTAATAGGTTTGGCACAATACAGGGCATGATTTTTTTACTGATGCAATCAATGGAACTATATACTCTAATGTTACGTGTTTCTTTAATTACGTAAAATATAGTGCTTGAAAGTCACATAAGCCGCATGCATTAGTCTATTTACAATATACAATCACACAATTAAATTAACATATTTGTAATGAAGGATTAAGAACAATGCCTATGGCACTGCGGTTTTAATTATTGCTACTGCAGTCTCTGTTGTGCTTACAAATAATTAAATATTCTCATTTATACCCCATGAAGGTTGAGATGATGGAAATATCTTACATGCCTTTAATTATAGAAGAACACATTTTGAATATGCCTATCACATTGATTTGTTCAATCAGTTTTGTTTAATGAGAATGCTATTTTAATACATTTCCCATCAACCTGTTTGGAAGCGGAGATGGCTCGGTTTCATATTCAGGTAATCTTTAACACATGTGCTACATATAAACCAAATGTAAAAGTGAAAAATGCCAGTGCCTTATGCAAGTAATGCGATCATTCGTGTGAAAAGCAATGTGACAAGCTTGAAATATTACATGCTTCGAAATAACAGACCTCTGTAGTTTAATTTACTTCTCTTATCATAGCTGGATTCGATTTAGAGTTGAGACAATATTCTTGTTATGCGTTATGCATGTTGCAGTCGTAACGTCAACCCCATCCAATGGCCGAAGCTATGCTTTCATTATTTAGGTATACATTTCTTACATTGATCAATCTGCATTGCAACATTAGCATTGGTTTGAACACGGGTGTCACCGTGACCCACTTCAATCGTCGTTTGCACACAGCATTTGCATGCTTCAGAAGTGAGCACCTTTGTAGTGCGCACGAGATGCTTAATAGAGTAGAAGCAACGTGCTTAAGACTTGGAAACCAGTCCATGTAGAAATTTGGCTTTTTTTTGCAATGCTTTAAATAGTCGCTTTAACCAAATTGTGAAGGATTTTCCACCTCCGATTAGCGAGGTTGGCTATGTACGTTTGGAAATAAATTCAACATACATACAGAAAAATACACATTCCATTGAAATCTTTAAATCTTTAGAAAACTTGCATTTGCAGCCTTAGTTGAGTGTGATAAGCACCCTATGGGAACGTGGAATATTCACTCCTGGCTCGGGAAACCGACAGAAATGAGCGCCGCCCTGTTGCTCGTCCGATCAGGAGCACATTCTGAGCGATTATGTACCACTTTATTACCATTGATATCTTAAACGATGTAGATGTACATGGTAAGTCCAGAACACTGAAATCCCATGCTGGTGTGTACACGTATTGTGTTTGTGTTCATTTCTAGAATGTGTCTGTGCACATCTAAAACGAATGACTGAATAGATAATAAATAAAAAATCCATGATTGTGCATAATAATAAATTGAACTGGCTGCCTTCATGCATGTAAAGTAAATAATTAATCATTTATAAATGATTAAATCAATGAAATACCCATGGCCATACAGTAGAATGCGGACCTGGCTGGCTGCATGCCCCCGCCATCTGCCTGCCCTTTGCTTCCGTGGGCTCGCGTTTGCCCTTTTTAATTTGGCAAACCGGAATACCATCACGCGCGTGTCAATTCAGCCAGTGAAAGTGCCAACGAGATAATGACCATATACCTCTCCACGCCCCCTTCCCACATCCACCACCTGCCCTTCAACTCGGTCCCCTCGTATTTATCGAGTTCACCTCCTCTTGGGAACCCCGAGAGGGCATTGCCAAGATTGGCAGTTGTGCCGTCTCCCCATGGCCTTGGCTGAAGTCTGTAAAAGTCGCCAAGGGTCTGTTTTGCTCAATTGGTGGCAGCTGAAGAGCTGAGTGGCTTAGATCACTCTTATCTGGGTTCAATGTTTGTCGGATATCAACACTGATAGTGTGCAAGCAAGGCCGATGTAAAGTAGGAGCACCATCTGCTCATTTATATCTACAGATGTAGAAGGCCCCTTGACGTTTCTTTCACAGGAGTGATCCATTGTTTGTTGGTATCATTGCTAGTGGGTTTTTTTTTTGTATAACTGCCTTGTAATGCAAATAGGTCACCTCAATTTGGATGACCACAATACACACCGTGTACGTACCCTGTACTGCATATAGTTTTGTTTTGATTAAGAAACCACCATCATCCTTATCAGCCATGGTCATTCCACTGTTGGATTCGGCTGTGGTCATCTCTCTTAGTTTTGCAATGTAAACATTCACCGAGAAACTATTAAAGCAATATCTTTTCCATTACGCACATACAAGTGTGGTTAATTATAGTCACATATCTATCCCCAAACTCGTAAAGTTGCAAGCTTATTCATTAAATTAATGCTTGTTGGGGAATTAATAATCTATTACCAAATGAATATGTTTCTTTTCGATTTAAAGCTTTCGTGACTGCAGGGATTCATCTTCTTGGTTCTTTCGGTAAAGTCACGTAGAAGGAAAATGATAAAACAATAAAACATAATAAATAAAATAGTTATTTGATTATGCTTTATTTGTATTATTTTATTATTTTCCTTCTACGTGACTTTACCGAAAGAACCAAGAAGATGAATATGTTTCTATTGATTACAACTGCTGTAATTACATATTTGTTATTTGGAGAGTGATGATGGTTGTGGTGTTCGTGATGAATGCTGATACCGATGGTGGTGGATGATGGCACTGTGTTGTTAGTGACGGTGTTGATCGTGGTGGTATTGATAATATGGGGAGTGGTCGTGTAGTGGTTAGCACCCTGTGCTACGAATCCGGCGACCAGAGTTCGAGTCCCGCTCATGGCCAACACCAGTGACGATTATCTGAACTGGTCCTGGGCCTCCCCTAGGTCGACTCAGCCTGACATGAGTACCTGGTGTGGTGCGTAAACATCGCCACTGGGGATACAAAGGTGGCCGGCCTTTATAGGTGCTTGCTAACAGCACTTGCCTGAACAGTATGTTAAGGCTATACGGGGTATCTTTGTCTTTGGTATTGATGGTGGTGGTAGTACTGGTGTTCGTGGTAGTGATGGATGATGATGGTGGTGATGATGTGGTCGTGGCTGTGGTCGTGGTGAATGATGATGATAATGTATGTGGTGCTGGTGGCAGCAGTGGCGGTGCTGCTGATGATGCTGACGATGATACTCACGATGATTCTGATGATGATTCTGATGATGATGCGGATGATGATCATGCTGACGGTGATGCTGATGATGATGATGGTGCTGACGGTGATGCTGACGATGTTCTTGGTGACAGGCGCAGGCTCGGCTTGAGGAGCCCAAGCTCGAGGCCGTGGGTGAGAACAACCTGGAGCTGGTCAAGGAAATCCTGGAGGACATTTCTCCAATGGCAGATCAGGATGGAGGGGCGGCCGAGTTAGCGAACATCTTAAATGAGCCTCACTTTCAGGTGCTGCTCCATGGAAAGGAGTCTTCAAGTTAACGTTTCTCGTGGTCCAAATGTCCTTACACGTGTCCCACGAGTAATAGATATACGTCAATGTCCGTGACCTACGTTGCTTAATCCATTCCTTGTTAGTTTGTTTTGAGTGCAGAAAATTGGCTGGCATTGATATATGGTACATAAGGAGTTTACAATTGACAAGAAAATAACGGCATTTTTTGTATCTGTGCGTCGTACTGTTGTGTTTTTGGATGGACCGATGAAAATAATTTAAGGCTTGAAAAATAAAACCACAAGAGCAGAATATTTATTTAAACTATTTTGGAACAAGGCTGTAAGAGTTTATAAACCACTGCCAATTTTATTGACGACAGATTTTTTTTTCGGTTGAATATTCAATTTTGACATTACCAGGACCTTGGCAGTAAATAGTGGTGTTTTCAAAATATCTGCATGAAAATTTAATCCACAAAAACAATTTGCGTGACATTTTCAGTCATAGATGAAAAACAAACTTTGGATGATACAAATACATAGTTGAATGGAATGTTCACGCAGTAATGCCTCTCAGTACTACACAAGGACTTTCATAAGTTGCTCTGTATTTTCGGGCCACTGTGCTATTTAAAAAATAAAAGTAATAAAAGCCTCCACTAGGGGTGTGTAGGGGTTTCTGTAGGTACCGCCCAACACTTCGTGAAGGTCAGGCCGTCGCATGCCACTGTCATGGTCAAATGCACCCCACCTGCCCACAATGATCTATCTTTCGGAGTGTAGGAGGGCCCCTTTTGATTCAGTGCTCTGCTCCCGTGCAGAGTGTACCTGTGCCCTCATGTATGAAAGCGAATGAATAAGTTATGTGCTCCCCAGCCATCTGTCAAAGATGTGAAGTGTAAGACGCCGCAGAGAGATCAAGAGAATAAACCCTCCGTTTTATATCCCGAGGGTGTGTTGAATAAGTGAAATAAGTTTCTAAAAACAGCTGTCCGTTCTATTTCCATAGCTGTGTTGCTAATATGTTTTGGGAATTGGTTAAAAGAAAAAAATCTTTGGGCCTCATTGCACCATATTTTAATAATGCCATGTTTATCCGATTTATCTTTAACTGACTTGGCAAATTAATAATCGGTAAGATAGCAACTTCACTGCAACAACCAGAAAATGTTTCACAAATGAACAACACCCCATTATCAGATTAACTTCACACTGCAACGTCTATAGTAAAGCAGGGTGAAAGCGGTGGCGCAATGGTTAGCGCTATGAACCCCGGCAACCATAAGTTTGATTTCAAGCTACGCCTAACATCGGTGACAAAATTATATCTGGAGCAGTCCCAGCCCCCTTCCCCCTTTAGGGACCTGCATTTACCGGCGTGGTCAAGTATGGTCAAACAATTCACATGACCGACACTGCATGGGAAGGCTTTCATCCACGAGTTGATTGACAAAAAAAGGCCCGTGGAATTATTATTGTTGTGCGGTAGGCTAATGTCTCAGACGATGGCCCCTTGTTCGGTGCAGAGACAAAGGATGGTTATCATATTTATGTTGCATTTCTTGCTCTCGTCAAAGCGAGACGCACGCAAGCATGGCAGAGTATGAGTTATTACAATGAAATAAAAAAAAGTATTGGGGAGTTTTGGAGGCGGTGTGATCAATGTTATGCGGTCAGAAATATGTCAACAAACAACCCTTTATAATCAGAAGTACAAATATATAAATGTTTAAAACATGTGCATCTTTAAACGTACAAAATTGAACCATGTAATGTTCACGGATCAGACTTTTCCATTCTACAAAATAGCCGAAATCAGTAGAAAACAGAGGAGATACATTTTTTTTGCCAAAATATTGGAATAAAGTTGCCTTCCTTTCACCCCATAAATGGAACCCATAATACTCGCGCGTGCCGTGTTTTATCGAGTTTTCTTCAGCGCGTCAACACATTTCAGTGGGTTGCGCAGCACACGCACGGCCTAACCAGCGGCAGGGCGCACGGCAGTGAGGAGCTGCCCTCGAGGTGATCCAAAAAAGAACCTTGTCCTCATTCCCCACCCCCGACTGCCCCTCCGCTGCCCAATGTGTGTGTTGGCACGCTGCAGTCTCTGCTGGAAGCGCATGACGTGGTGGCCTCCCAGAGCTACGACAACATCACGAGCAGCACGGGGAACGACAGCAGCGACCTCTGGAGTGACCCGGTTGCCCTGGACGGAGCTGCTGGGACGGACGCCATCCGCATGGTCGGAATTCGCAAGGTGGAGGGGCAGCCACTGGTGAGCGTCCAGCACACCCTGCGCACGGCAGCACGGACACACGGCAGCACACAACCGCAGTGGCCTGTGGACAGGTTGCAGTGCTGACTAGGTACAGTAGAACCCCTCTTAACGACCAGCACTTAACGACGGGCCTCCATAGAACCCAATGTGTAGTGTAGTGTATAGTGTAGTTTAGAGTAGCGTAGTGTATAGTAGCGTAGAGTAGAACTCCTCTTAACGACTACCCCTGTTAACGACTAATCGCTTAACGACGGGCCTCCATAGAGCCCAATGTGTAGTGTATAGTGTAGTGTAGAGTAGCGTAGTGTATAGTAGCGTAGAGTAGAACTCCTCTTAACGACTACCCCTGTTAACGAATAATCGCCTAATGACGGGTCTCCATAGAGCCCAATGTGTAGTGTAGTGTATAGTGTAGTGTAGAGTAGCGTAGTGTATAGTAGTGTAGAGTAGAACTCCTCTTAACGACTACCCCTGTTAACGACTAATCGCTTAACGACGGGCCTCCATGGAGCCCAATGTGTAGTGTATAGTGTAGTGTAGAGTAGCGTAGTGCATAGTAGTGTAGAGTAGAACTCCTATACTCTTTGGTTCTTTCGGTAAAGTCACGTAGTTAGAAATAAAATAGAACTCCTCTTTACGACTACCCCTGTTAACGACTAATCGCTTAATGACGGGCCTCCACAGAGACACATATGTTCACTTACCGACCATTCCCCTGTTAGCGACGGACTGTTGTAGGTACAGTTACTATTACTTAATGCATTTTAATATTATTATTTATAATGTTGTTCGTATCTTTATGTTTTAATATCCATTGTTTAGATATTATAAGTAGGTTTTTTGAGTGAAAAAGGGTAACTTTCGATGCTATCGGAACGAATTAAGCCCTTAACCGTTTAACTTATTTCTCATACTCGCCGTCGTGAAGAGGGGCTCTACTGTACGTATGCTGAACTTCTTTATGACCTTGCTAATCGGAGGCGCAGATAGGCTATAGTCTACAGGAAAATGGCATTAAAACAGCAACATAGTTTAATTCTAAAAAAATATATATTGTAGTGTGTGTGTGTTTGTGCATATGCAGGGAGTGGTGGCGTAGTGGTTAACACACTGGGCTTGAACCTTGATGCAGTACTGAAGTTAGATTCGCATAATTGATTAATATCGGTTGTGAGAGGCAGAGGTGGGACAAAGTCATTGTTATGCAAGTCCAAGTCGAGTCGCAAGTCATCAAATTCATGACTCGAGTCTGACTCGAGTCCAAGTCACATGACTCGAGTCCACACCTCAGAGGTGGGACAAAGTCATTGTTATGCAAGTCCAAGTCGAGTCGCAAGTCATCAAATTCATGACTCGAGTCTGACTCGAGTCCAAGTCACATGACTCGAGTCCACACCTCTGGTGAGAGGTATCAAGGAACTTGTCCTGCGCCTCCACTAAAAAGGTAGATGTGATTTTCTGCTCTAGTGAGCATTGAAGTTGTGCTCATTTCCTGTTTACAGTCCTGAGCCAGTGGTGGAAATTCCACATTATTATAGCAGAGGCAAGTGTATCCATAGGATGCACAACCAGCGTCAAATTTCCCCACAGAGACATACTCATTCCAAAGACCCTGTGGGGATGATGGCCCGCGTTAATCTAAAGAAAGGATTGAAATCACTAAATTCTTCTGAGGCGGAGTTGCCTGCTCTATCACGAAGCTACCCGAGTGAATCTAGGGCCTCCCCTAGGTTGACTCATCATCAAAACAGGTGTTGATGTGCGGTGTGTGAACAGCAGCACTCAGGCGGCAATGAGTACTGAGCGTGGTGCTGGCCAGATCAGCGTCTCATGCACCAAATGTGCCCTAATAGTTCATCCTTTGAACCAAGAGGCTGTATGGGTGAGTGTGTTGACGGACCCTCAAACATATACCATGCAGTATTTTGGAATTTGTTTCTGCCGCATTGTGGACACATGACCGTGTTACGTTGTTACACGTTTACACTTAGGGATGTTTACGTTGGTGTGCTGCTTCAAGGTTGCGTTGAAAGCCTCGTGAGTTTGGTGGGTCTGTGCCAATTTACGGCATTAGGCACACATGCGTTTTCCCTTGATTAAACCGACGGCAATGAATGCCTGCTACTTTTGGACAAAATGCACTTTGAGCAGAAGCAAGCACCGACCAAAGTACCAAAATCCATTTAACTCTGTTAGTGCATTTGCTCACTCTTGCAGAACACCGCAATACATTTTGGTGTGCGGTGAAATTTCATTACAGTCCCACCACCTCACCAATCACGACCTACAGTGATAATGCGCCTGTCACGTACCGCCCATTCACGTCGACTCATATTTCTTGCGCCACGCTTTTACTCAGGCCAACGCAACCAAGAGGAAAGTGTCGCTTCTTGGAGTCCACTTACTCAGGTAGAGTGTACAGCCTGTGTGGCTGGCCGAATTGAAGAAAGGCACCATTTCGATTTACACCGTGCCTTCTCTTCAGGTCTTTGACAAAATCTCTGCACTAATGCTTGAGTCCACGATTCAAAAAATCTCCCTTCTTTACATTGTAGCAGGATATTCAAATTGACTTGTGTTAATGGATTCGCGAGGGTGGAAAACGGACGGCATGTCTTGGATATGGTTTTTGGTTGCATTGCAATGGCCGTACCATGTGTGACCCAATTGTAAAGCAAATTTGCACTTGAGTTTAAGGAGTCACAGGTCATCTGCTGGCATGATTGGTTTTAATATAGGTGGTGTCATCTACAAATTGAGTTCTTCCTCTCACCAAGATCCCCGCTAATTTGCAGCATGTGTGAGCCTGTCACTTTTTCTTCAGGGTGCTTTTCAAGCTCCATCCCGCCTGCCTACTCTGCAGTTAGAGCATTTTTATTTTATTTTATTCGCAATCAGAATATACGCGAGTAAAAAAGCCCGGTCAGGTGTCAAACTCAGCTTATCAGCCCTCATGAACACGAGTTCAATCACACTTTCAGTGCTAATTTGCCCAAGCATCCGTCCTGAGCTTTCTTTTGCACAGACTGGCTCCCGGTATGGCAATTTGGAATGTCCACAACTGGCTGAGCTCCACCAATGTAGAGATGAGTGACACCGTGTAGCTCCCTTGAACTTTGATACAAATCTCGACTTAAAGCTTTCGTGACTGCAGGAATTCATATTCTTTGGGTCTTTCGGTAAAGTCACGTAGATAGGTTAAAAAGAAAATAACAAAAAACTACGACGTTTCGATCGCAACACAAGCAGTCATCATCCTGATGACGATGTTTCGATCGCAACATATATTAACGTTAATACAATTTGACTTCACGAGAGTGTACACTTGTCGGTGAGCAGCATATGACATGTAAAAAAAAAATCTGCTCAAATTAGATTTAGACAGCGCTCATCGCCATTGGTTACCTTGAGTTTGTGGTGGAAACATCCCCATTGCCATGGGGTTGGGGAAGTACAATTAATTGCATTGTCCAGCGACTGTCAGTGTTGTGCAAAGTGGTACTCATTGTATTGACCCTGGAGGGCATGATTGGCAAAGCAAAACCCCCGAACGGAGATTTAAACTCACTGCCTTCCAAATGTAAGTTGAGAACAAGGTTGCAGTGCCACCCATCCAAATGCACATTGTGTATAAAATATTGGTAAGAAGCAGTGGCGGCTCCTGCAAAATCTCTCAGGGGGGGCAAATGTATGGATGATTGATAACGATAAGGTCCACCCATGCAATGGATAAATTAACAGCTTAAGCATGTAAAGGCAACTTCACTTCTTTAATATTAATGAAAAATAAAGTGACTCTTACAATACATCTTGTTTGTTTCTATACTCACTATTAAAACAAACCACTCAAGTTTATTTTATTAAAGATTCCACTAGGTGGCGACAAATTCTATTGTTGGATGAAACGTGCTTACGTATGATGACGTAAGCACGTATGATGACGTAAGCACGTTAGGGCGAGCCCTCCCGGAAGCCATAGAGAATGCATTGCAGCGCCCCCGTTCGAAAAAAAACATCTTTGAATGTAAGTCTATGGGACCACTCTGGGCGATTCTCAGCCGGAGGGAAATCGCCCAAAAAGAGGCGGTACTCCACAGAACGTAGCATGACGCTGATTGGACTATATCCAGAGGCACAGTGACGGCTAGCGTGACTCTGTGGTTGAATGACATTGGTGGTGCGTCGCCCAATCGCCCTAATGAAGAAACCGCCCCTGGTAAGAAGTAATGATAATCATAGTCCTTTATCCGTGACCTCACTCTGAGCCACATTAAATATTGAGACGAGATCCCGCCTACTGTTGCACTCTGGTAAGGTAGACGTGTCAACAGTGTTCTGGCGAGATTCGCATCGTCAATGCATACAGGTCATTCTCATGAAGGTCCATGGGAGATAGTAACGGCTTGTGGAAGTCTTCACCCAGCAGCAAATCGATCATGGCTCACGATGTAAATGATGATCTGCTATTGATATTCCCCATGCTTAAGATGTTTTGCCGACCTCAAGCTTGCAGAACACTTTGAGAATCGTTCGAGCGTCGTGAGTAGTTTGCCCATCACATGCGGCACGACATCTGCCTTGGCTCGATAGCTGTTACTTGAAATGTGCTTCACTACGTCCGCGGCCGTGTGCCGACCGTGCGCTGTCAATTAAGCTGGTCTAGTGGTCTACCTCATTGGTTGAAGCTCATCCCTGCCTCTCCGCCTTGTGGGACTAATCTATCTGCAGCAACAAGAAAGCCCAATAGGGACTGGAGCTGTGATATAAATCAAAGGCTGCTGTGCTTCACTGCATCCTTGCTGCATAGCTTGGACTCAAACGTATTTGCGCCACATAGAGTACAGTATATTAGTCCCAGACCGTATTGATTGGGGCACATTGTGTGCGGCTATTGATTTCAGCGAGTCTAATTTTCTGCGCGTGCATGCTTTTAAAAAATTGCTTTAGAATAGATGGCCCGAAAGGATTGATAAAGCGGCGGTGTTTTTTGTTGTTGTTAAGTCCAGCGTCCCATTTTGCAATTGTGACGTGACCTAGACGGAGTGTGTGGCGTCGCAAGCATGGCCTACTTGGCAAAGATAACGACACAGGATTTCAAGAGATTAACTTGTTCACACAGCTGCGGGTGCATTGATCCATAACTAAATGATCAGTCAGTCTCACACAGACCTTAGCAAGAATCTCATTGGTCAACGTGATTATATTTTTAATTAACTTTAGCCCATTTTCCTTTTAACATAATGCATGCAATTCACGACAGCGAGTTGTTCTTTGGAAACAAAACAATTATGTTCATACATTCTCTTTACGCATTTGCTCTCTGTGAACTGGAGCAGATGCTGACAACTCTCATGCCACATTTATCAATCTTCTCGCCTCTGCACCCTTTTACTTACGTTTGCATTCAAGTCGCCCCATTGTGATGTTTTATAATCGTACATGAAATATACAGTATTGGGGTCAGAAGCTGAGCCTATCCAGAGCCTCCAGATGTAAAACAATTCTTTTTTTAGATTTAAACCTAATTTCTTTAGAACTGCTTTTTGTGTTTAGTTTGTTGTCCTTCCCCAGCACCTCCGATTAGCTCAGTTTGCCACGTACGGTACGAAAAAAGTTCAACATACATACCCCAGAGCCAATAACAGATATACCACCTGATGCAAAATCAACAGTGGTTGTGGAGTGATTAAGGCGAGGGGGAAGCATAGAAAGTGGTCCTTGCATGCCCCTTCATGGCATGGTTACATACCTGGGGGAGGGGGGGCACAGGGGGGAATGCAGACCAGCGTGCTTCACTCATTTTCAGAGGGAGGCAACTTTGGCCGATGAGACCCGAGCGTGAGGGCCGCCACACCGCTTGCAAGAGCTGTTGTCACACGTGTGCATTGTCGAGGGCCGCACGTCATGCCACTAGGGGCCACCAATGAAGAACACCGTCATGTACCACACGCATCACTGAACCTTGTGCATGTGTAACGACTCTTCAGACACTGACTGGTGAAGGCTTCGAGGGCTTTTAATCCATTGCATTGTAAGTCGTTAACTGCGAATGTTCTATAAACTGTGGGAAAATTATAAAATACAATATAATGCGATTTGGATTCAGGTGAGGGTCTAAATGCAAATGCAATTAAAGTTGTATGAAACAGCAGGGGATTGCATTATGGGAAATATGTGTGAGAACTATATATATACTATAGGTTTTTTTTTTCTTCAGAGCAGGGATAGTGGTCCATCGGAAGAAGTAAAGAGGAAAATTTCGAGCCTCGACTGTAACAGCGGCTTGAAGTAGAAACACACGGAGGGCTGGGAAGAGAGTCCTCGACAAAATGGAGATAGCAGAGTTTGAGTGGCCTTGTGCAAAACTGATATTTGTGTATTACATTTGGCCTTGCTTGGTAATTTATGGAATCCTTCGCATACACATGTAACTTATTCAACAGTATTTTTTCCCCTGGACATGGAGTTCATAGTCCGAATGCAGCTAAATATTTAAATGTTTGATACCGTCATTTGAAACTTCACTTTCTTGTTAAAGTGGATTGTAAAGCACATTTATTGCGAGATGAATTCATAATCCCTATTGCAGTTTGGAAAAATTGGCTTACGCTATTCCAGTGATCCTATTTAATAATAATACAAAACTCTCCATGAATACTGCTTTTTTGTAAATGCACTCCAGAATAAAAGTATAACAAAACTGTACGCTTAAATTGATTGCACGAAGTTGTGCATTCCCAATGGTAGCGGATGAAAGCAATATCCCAAATCAAATCTCGTATTTTATAAATAACACTCTACACCTGCGCTGCTTTGCCATGGTCAAGTAAAAAAGAGTCAAGTGCCTGTCAGATCAATTGATCACAGTCATACCTTTTATCTCTCATCACCACTGTCTGCATTGACGGTGGAACCAACATTGGAAATTCCACACTTCCTTGGTGGGGACCATTCGCGACATAGGACAACCACTGTTGACTTCCACCAAAGTGGTTCTCGTGTTATATAAACCGAGGTCCGGGGACTTTCCCCTAGGCACACGGGTGGAGCCTAGATGGCGAGTCTTCAGGATAGGTGACATTGACAAGTTTATTGATCACGGTGCCATTGGGTCTTGGCCTCTTTCCATCGGAATCACCTGCACTTTCGAGAGAGCTCACCTGGATGTGATCATACAAATTGATCAAGCATTATGTGCAGATTTTCTTAATAACCTAATGGACCCACGTGTCAAAAAAGCTACAATTAATAGCCGCCGTGTGTTGTGTGGTCGCTCAGAGGAATCACAGAAGCCCTGTTAATCATCGCAAGTGCATTTAGCGTTACGGCCGTACCGTTCCTCGCATGTAAATTTACTTCTTTGCCAAAGCAATCAAATATTTGAAGGTTGTTACTTTTTTTTTTACATCTTTTAACCTTAGTTGCAATAAAGCAATTCAATGAAACATTGGTCGAAATTTGCATGTCGTGCAACAAAGCTCTTCTTTTTTAAGCTCTTCCTGCTCTCGTCACCTTTGCGCTCGAGCTGGCCTTTAACGTGCACAGGCCATGACATTTAAGGTGTTTGGGCAAATAATTGGGCGGCGCAACTGTGCGTACCGTCGCACTTTGGGGCACCGCTCGCTCGTGCGCACGAGAGGGGAGCGCTAAGGGCAATCGATAAATGCAGACCCGCCACGTGCGCATGTGCAGACACGCAAGGGTGCAAATACACGATCTGTGGGATTTTGGTTAACCTTACGAGCAAATGGTTTTGTTTAAAAGTTAAAGGTTATCACATTATACTTGGGACGTGAACAGTGATTGCATTATAACTGCCCTCGCTGGAAACCGCGTGACTGTTTTGCTTCCGCGGCATCAAACCACTTGAACTGACACACAGTGCACCCGCTTGGTTATTGAAACCGAGTAATTGACGATTCGAAGTTATGAAGACATAGATAGAGGGCTCCTTTTCAGCCATTATCCAATCCATTGCGCTCGCACGTGCTTGTGGAATGGTTCGCACACTTCACTGTGATCCAAGGAGGAGACCAGGGTTTTATCGCCTGGTGTTGATCAGTGAACAAATCAAACGTGGGACTTTTGATGCGATGTCACCATCAGTAATTGAAACAAATATGCGTCTCACCTTTTGTGTGCCTGTGCTTCTGTCGTGTGTTCATGTGTGTTTTAGTGGGGAGCAGCGGTGCAAAGGTTAGCGCACTGCACTATGAATATGCCGCGTTGAGTTAGATCTCCAACCACTACTAATTTCAGTGGAAAGTCCTGCCCCCTCGGTCTACTTCGCCTTTAACTTCTCTTTCATTAAAATATTCCACCTGGTAAATCCCTTGAGGTGGAACATTTCCAAGGGTGTCCAGGTGTTCCGAAATGCGTACCTGGCGAGTTGCTGCACATAGTGTCAGCCACACCACCCCAGGGGCCTCGTTCACTGCACTTGCCCCAACAGTTTCCCACCTCCGGGCAGCAAGATACCGGGGTTAGCCACCTTTTTATTTTTTTACAGGGGAGCACCTAACAGACTGCAAAAAATTAACCCGTAAAAACAAAGTTTTTCACTATAAATCCTTTATATGCGTGGTGGCTAGAGTCCTCTCGTCCTCTGGCTTGAGATGGCTGCCACCTATGGGTCAGATGATTGCCTGCCACCATTAAGCAATTGGTAATTAAATATATTTTTTTTTCCCTAAAAAGTGTAACATTTTGGGAAAATTTTTTCACGAAAATACATTGTCACGCACAACGAGTCTGTGTGCAAAATGTCAGCTCGATTGGATTACGGGAAGTGGGTTAAAAAACGACCGAAAGATTTGCACGGTCGTAAGCGCGCAAGCAAGCAAGCAAGTGAACTTAATATAAAGGATTTAAAAACAAATTCCATTATGGATTCTAGTCGACCGATTGAGCCAGATAATCGTCCCTGCTCGATCTGCGTATTAATCCTGCACATACGTGCATGCGCTCTCCCGCCGCCCCAGGGCGTGACGTTCCGCGTGGAGAGCAGCGAGCTGGTGATCGCGCGCATCCTGCGGGGCGGCATGATCGACCAGCAGGGCCTCCTGCACGTTGGCGACGTTATCCGTGAGGTCAACGGCCGCGACGTCACCAATGACCCCGCGGGGCTGCAGCGCTTCCTGCGCGAGGCCACGGGCAGCGTCGTGCTCAAGATCCTGCCCAGCTACACACGCTCGTCACCCCCCGCACAGGTACCGCCGGTCGCTGCGCGGGGCCCACCCTGGACAGGCGCAGGTGGGCAGGGCTCACCTGCCCAGGGCAGCCCTGGACAGGCGGACAGATGAACAGCGCCCGCCTGTTCGGGTCTGCCCCTGGACAGGTGGACATGACCCACCTGCCCAGGGCATCTCTGGACAGGTGGACATGACCCACCTGCCCAGGGCATCTCTGGACAGGTGGATATGGCTTGCCTGTCCGGGGCTGCCCTGGATAGGTAAACAGGGCCAGCCTGTCCAGGGCAGCCCAGCAGATGCATGGCTTCAGACCTCTGTCATTTCCCACCATCAGCACATGGCGACGAGCTACGTTAAACCCTGCTTTGTGGACATTCCTTGCAAATGAGACTTGGATGTGTGTAAGTGTGTGAGCTCTCATGGCGTTAAAATGGTCATCTATATATCTACCTAGCTACCTTGCTGTATATATGCCTGACTTCCTACCTTGTTGCCAACCTACTTGCCGACATACTTATTAATCCATCTGCCTACCTACGTATGCAGCCTATTAACCCATCGTCTGCAAAGCTAGGATAGAAAATAAGACAAAGGTGCATCGATGCAACGTCTCGCTCACGCCGCTGCAAGGTCTCCACGAGATCAAGCGCTAGAGAGCCCCTCTAGATGTCGAGGGTACTGTGGCCTACTCTTCCATTCTGGCTGGATGTCTTAGAATAGCTACAAAGCTAGGTGTGTCTGGGTTAATAACTAAATGAATGTAACAGTTCATTTGTGTATATAAAATTGCATCTATATGCTGTCAGTTTTCACTGTGTGTATGTGTGTATGAGGAGGTTGATTATACATTTTAAGAATACTTTTCATGTATATATATATATTTTTATATTTGATTAATATAAATGTTCAGTTCAATTATTTTGAGTAATTTTCTCTTTATACCAGTCACTTTTCTTTTATTTATTTTCAGGTAAAATGAGAATATAACATCAATGACAAAAGCTATTACATTTTTCTGACTAATTTAGCCCTGAATGTAATCTTGGTTAGTGCAGCGTCCTGCTGATTAACACATCTGATAACATTAAAATTATCTGACAACTCACGAGTCAAACACTGGATTTTAATGCTGTTATAATAATTGCATTATAGAAAAAAATAACCTTGAATGGGAGAAAAGCTGAAGTGAACTTAAAAAATGCATATCAGCCATATAAATGTGTAATGCGCCATTGCTAAGCACCGATGCATACACTTGGTACAATGCTTTTACAGGTCAAAGTGTTCCCATGATCAAATGAGCATTTGGCATTTTAATGATCTTCTTGGTTCTTTCGGTAAAGTCACGTAGAAGGGAAGTAATAAAATAATAAAAATAAAACATAATAAAACAAATATTTTTATTATTTTATTACTTCCCTTCTACGTGACTTTACCGAAAGAACCAAGAAGATGAATCCCTGCAGTCACGAAAGCTTTAAATCGAAATTTTAATGATCTTCGACGATATTATTCTCACATTCGTACGACGGAGACCTGTCTCTCCGTAAGGTAACTACTGTTGACTTCTTACACTGTGATACTGTAGTCAAATGTATTGACCCTGGAATCTTGATAGATCGAGTTGACCCCTGACTCATATCTTTCTGAATCAAGTATCTGCCACAGTGTTACCCAGCTGGATACCATCCTACAAGGCCCGTGTATTTATTTTAACGTTTCATTGGAAGTGCAAGTTAAAGGCCATGATGGCCACGGTTGGCAGAGGCCTAACAAGTCTCTAAAGATCACAAACATATGGATGTGCCTCTTGTGCAATTGTCAGGGCTTACACGAGCCAGCGAAAGACCAGTCTCCAGCAGTGTCCCAAGAGACAGCCTGCTCGAGGTTACGTTCACCTGCACAGCGGGGCATTCAGACTTCATCGTGAGAGCAAAACCCCTCCAAAGAAAAATCAGCTGCCGTGGCCAGCGTGACATTGGCTGGATGCAACTGATGGCCTAAAGAACAACATCTTTCTTCCTTCAGCCTCCCACAGGCCTTCAGGCTGACATTCAGTGTTCAATTTCTGCACCGTCCTGCCCATGACTTGTGTGTTTTAATGTGGGCGTGGGAAATCCAAGGGCAATCTCAAGCCAGCTTTGGCTTATGCCCTGTTCTGCTGCTCTGCTGCTCTGCTCTTTACTGCATATTGCACGACATATATCATGTGAATTGCTCAGCAGAGGCGTATGCATTGCCCTGTCCTGGGCGCACTGGTCAGGATATTCAGCACATATCGCGATCCTTTGTCAAAGTAATTACCGTTCTTTGAATGCAAATGCGGAGGTCCGTTCCTTGTAGGTTATTTACATCTCTTGGCCCTGAGCCCCAGGTTAGTGGATGCCAGTCGAAGTTTTCAGACGAGACAGATGGTAAAGTGGTGTCATGTGACACTGTCATGGCACATCAGATTAGTGCAGCCACAGGACCTTGCAATAAAAATTGTGAAGCCAATTTATGAAAACTTTAATTGCCAAACTTTCCCTCTTGCCGTGATTCGATACGGTTGGAATTTGTAGTTTTACTATTTGAAAAAAGTGCTTACTGAAGGCTATTTAGTTGAAATTTCATTTTGTTGGGATTTAAAGAGTTCCCCTTCATAGAATTCATGAAAAGTGTGTATAAACAGAAAAATTGGTAACATTATATAAGAGATCGGATGTATATAGGTACACATATATGAACTTGCACTTTAAATTGCACACAATTTTTCTCCACCACCTCGCGGCATCCACTCTGACCTTAGCATGAGTGTGCATTGCTCTTTCAGATGTGCTTCTGCGGCCATCTGGAATACTCTTCCTTCAAAAATTAGGAAGCTACTGGAGCTATGCACTTTTACATCTAGATTGAAAACTCATTTCTTTAGAACTGCTTTTTTTGTTCAGTTTATTGTCTTTCTCCCACACCTCCGATTACCGTGATTGGCTACGTACGGTGTGAAATAAGTTCAACATACATACATTAAAAGATGACTAATGCTATGCATGTTTACCATATTCCAGGCATGTAAGCCATTTTGCCCCCTCACAACTGAATGAATTGTCACGATTCATGGTCATGATTCAATCCAGAATTAATCTTTGTGGCAAATATATCACCGTCGGTCACAGCAGGGGCAATTTGAACCAATTACATGCGACGCGTATGAGTTGAAAATAATACATTCGTACGTACCCCATTCAGTGTAATTACCTGTCGGCAAAAGAATCACTTTCAGTCGCATGAATTGAAGTGTCATCGCATGCCAATGGTGTTCAGGTATTATGGCAATTTAATGCAACGATCCCACCTCGTGCTTGGCCGCTCTTTTAAACAAATACTGTACTGTGGAGGCTGTTTGCATTTTGACTGCTTGTGTTGTGGTTATTGCAAACATGATGCCTTGTATAAAGGTGTCAGTTTTGTACCAGTTTAAAGGGTAAAAACCTACTACTATATTTTGCCACTGGTTAAGGAGGTCTCATAGTGTAAATGCTTACCCCGAGCTCTCAATGTTCTGATAGTGCACTGTCTTTGAGTTGTATGCCTTTTGGCGTCATCTGGTCCAACACCAATGGAGACTAGGCTCTAAAGAAAGCTGTCTCGGGTGTGGACCAATCAACTTCAATGACAGTGCATATCATTATCATCATCAGAGTTGCTTCTTTTTGTTTGCATTTTGACTACTCAAACAGTCTTGTTACATGTGAAAGAAACAACACATTTTAATTCATGTGACAGCCTTTTACAGGGCCCAGTCCCTCGATGGAGTGAGTTGATTAATTTACAGCGCTTAGGCGTGAATGGCTGAAGGCGAGTTATCGTTGAGACATTAAGGAAGCTTGCTACATGAAACAGCAATCAGTGCTTGTTAATATAATTATAAAAATCATGACCCATTCGCCTCTCCTGTTGTATGTATACACAGTGCTCGCAGGATGCTCTTTTACCATTAAGAACTGACCATTTGTTTGCTGTGTAAAATCGTTGTATTTCCTGAACTTAAACTAATGCACGCATTTAATGTTACAATCTAACGACTTATTGATTTAATATGGATTCTTACGTGCATGGTAAACATATTTTACTGGTATGATTGTTTTAAATGTATGCACATGATTTGTGGTAGTTTATCATACCACGGTGGGGTTGAATCTTTGCCAATTTGCTATCGAATAACGACAGAAAGACTGTCCCTATTTAAACTGTCTCCAAATTTCAACCACAAATGTACGAATTTTTTAAGGCACCACATTGTAAAATGCACTGTATTGTCAAAAATGGCATACTAATCATACCATTGCCCAAAATGCTCTACCAATACACATATAAGGCAATGTTAATAAAACAGTGATGAGGTTTGTAGGGTCTGACTAGCAAACCATGCTTTGTGTTGCAACAGTCTTTAAAGTGACAGGATGTTAAATCAAGGACTTTGATGAAGTGTTAAAGTTATTTTATTTCTTTCAATTTCTAAATAAAAATAACTTTAACCGTTCGGATAGCTAGCACCTTAGTACAGTGTGGAAACGAATTGTCAAATAATACATTACTTAAAAGCATGCCTACAAAGGGCAGCATACTTCAATAGGGACTACCGTTGGCAGGGCTATTTTAATACACACAATAGACAGGAAGGACAAGAGCAAAGGGCTCGCGTAATGCACATGCATCATGTACGTTGACTCAGTAATCCCCCCCCCCCTACATTGTGCAAGACCGCAGAAGCGTGGTCAACACATCTACGACTCTATAGAAGGAACAAAACAGTAAGACTACTCCACAAATCTGGCTGTCGCCTGATGAAGCTAGTTGTAATTACTGGCGAAACGTCGTACTGAGACTGTAAATGTCGTGGCTTGGCTCTCCAACACACCGGTTAGTGCTGTAATAGTGACGAGTTGGTACGTTCTGTTTACGTGACAACCCTTACTAGTTGGCTGTGTCGGGTGGTGGCAGGTTTTAATGACACATTTATATGTTTACGCGATCTAACCCAAAAAACCTCTATTGTGGATGATATTGGTCGCGAAAACCTGCGTGTTAAACTGTAGGAAAGGTAATCAGTGTCTTGGCTGAAATTCAACCAAAGCTCAATTAAAAAAAAGTTGTCTGGTCAAACTACTACTCCTTGGATAATTCCCCAAAAAGTTGACTATTCCCTTGGGTTAACTGTACATCCATGGCATACAGATATTTGATTCCCATGTAACAGACTGGACATATTTAGGCATTGACCTATTTTTATCTTGATGAGCATTTTATGCCCATTGCGTATTCTCAATGTTCAAATATATATACCCATGTATTTTACTCCCAGGTACCCATTACGAAAGGGTTGTCACGTGGTTCTAAATAAAGAAAGCCATTAATTTTCCAAAGTGCACCATCTGCTATGTCCCATTGCGGACAAACCTCTGTTCCAGTCCCACATAGCACACTCTCACCTCCTTCAAAAGAACAAGATTGGTAGCGATCCTTTTATAGAAGGCCATTCCGAATCAATTCTCTTTTTCCAATTGAGAACAGATTTTACACTTTGGTGCTTTAGGCTTTGCAATTTCACATCACCAAATTTGTTTAAAAATGTGTGCCAGCAGCAACAGCCACAACAAAAGTATGCATGGTATACTTTCACCAAAAAAAACTGCTTCGAACTTCAAAAGGGAATTGGATTTAACAAAAGTGTCACCTGAAGTATTTGGACATCACTCTATAATTTGAAAGCTCTCCAGATGTCATGAGTCCTACAAAGAGAACCCAGCTGTTCATTTTGAGTTTTAGTCAAAACCCTGTAGATGGTAATTAGAGTTCTTAATGCTTTGTAATACTGGCACATATACAAGCTGAGCTGTCATTTGCACATTTTTCAACGTCATTTCAACGAATCCCAAAGTCAACTGTGAATTGCCCCACATATTTATGGAAGAGAATGAATGAGTGTCGTGCACAATGATTTAGACCTTTTTATTTTTCAAATCAAAATTTCACATCTTGACAAAGCTGGCATATGAAGACAAATGCATTTGCGGATCGAGGTTTTTTTTCAGGGACCATCTATTATGGCTACGATTTTAGAATTGAGGATCAGGCCCCATTAATTTGCCAAGCCTCTCCACAGTTTTACAACGTTCATAAAGTGTCCATTTCTTAAGTCGAAAATTATTGTCGCACTGCACAAAAGGTAAGAATTAAAACATTCCACAACATCACCTACACCTACACTCTGCTTAATTTGATTACACGTTTAATATCTTGCCTGTCTTTTCTTGTGTCTGCTCTGAAAATAGTTTTTGGTTGTGCTTGCTGAGAAAAGAAAACTATTATTCTTTAGATATTAAATCCCTTGTTTGGTATGAAAACACAATTTTTTTTATTAATGTGTAAAGTGGCTCTGAAGGATATGACCACGTGATGGCTAACTTTATAATTGGTGTAAAAAAATTATATTGGTGCTAACCATTGTATTATTTGGGGATTTATTTTCTCTCAAGAAAATGTTCCTTTTATCGTAATAGATTTTGCTTGGTGTAAAACACGAATTATTCATGTGTTTGTACATGCATTATATTTATTTTAAATTAACTGTGTTGTATAATGCAGTTTTTCAGGTAGAGTTGCTCAGCTAACATTAAGGCCCTTGAACCACAACAAGTGAGAGATTATTTAAGTTATAGCTTCCAGCAACAAGCCATGAAGATGTACAAGGAGTACGAATAAAGTATCCAACTTCTGAATGAGTACAAACTACGCAACAACCTCTTAATGGGTGACTTCAATGTAAACAACGGTGAAGGTCCAGAGACGAATTATTGGTCAAATATGCCAGAGGAGCGTGGAATAATACAAGACATCCACGAGAGTTTCCAGCCAGCAGAGACATGAAGATAATGACAATCTTTTTTTGTTAGAGGATGTGAAGGAGCCAAATTTGAGAAATGAGGAGTGAGCCTAACTTCCTATTGACAAACCCCAGAATTCCAGAGATACCTCCGTCCTCAGAACATTCAACACGGGAAGTGCTTTTGGAGGCTGGAGACTTCAACATAGTCAAAGACAGGGCAAAGGTCATCACTGCCATGAATAAAACAGTTGGCATCAACGATCTGGTCAGGAGGAGGTATGGAAATTTAGACACGGTCGCACAGCAACATCTTTGACAAATGATATCTGAACCTGGCCCGGGCCCTCTTGTCATCAACTTGCACTGACCATTGTGGCAAAACAATCCCCGTGACCAACACAGTTTTGGTGAAGGCTTCATCTAACATTGCATTGACAAGGGGCTTTACGTCATTATTATTATGCAATGCATGTTTTATATGAATGGTTGTCAAAGAGTGTTGAGAATGAGATATATTTTTTTTAAAGCCACCAACAGTGGTATGATCACTCTTTGGTTCTTTCGGTAAAGTCACGTGACTTTACCGAAAGAACCAAAGAGTCATTCCTGCAGTCACGAAAGCTTCTAATCTAGTGGTATGATTCAATTTAATCAGTGTCGTTGCCATGGTGGTCATCAGTTCGATCTCCTGGCATGGGGGTTGAAGCAATGGGAAAGTTTATGAACCCCCATGCCCCCTCCCACATCTAGAGGGGATCTCGAGAGAGCATCCTTCAGCAAAGGGCCTTCCGCCAACAGTGGCGTGAGCAAAAAATGTCAGCGCTGCTCCTTTACCCTTTCACAGTTTTAAGTTGATCAAAGATAAATGCTTTGTAAATAAACGTAAGCCTACACGCTTTAAAAAAAACAGGTCCTGTTTTCCAAACCTTTACGATTGCCTGTTTTGAAACAGGTGTTGAAAGTGGTATTGGTAAATATATAAATCACGCGAACGTCGAGTATTTCCGTCGTGAGTGACACCCAGGGTATTAGGCGATCCAATGAAGGAAACCTGCCTTGAGGCCCACGGCGGTGAATGTTGTCGATCGCCGGGTGGCTGCTGGTGGTGGGGGTGTTGGGGGGCCATTTCTCTCAGGTGCTGTCACCGGACGAGAAACATGGCCCCACCATTAGGAACACGAGGGCAAGAAGGGGCGAGCGTGGAATGATCGCCATTCGTCTTTCCTTTGCTGTGAAAAAGTTGAAAACCCCGGCTCAAGTAAGCCATGCGCTGTTGTTGACCAATTTCTCTGACAAAAACCTGGAGGGACAGACTGAGAGGCTGGTGGCCCATTCCGTGAAGCGATAATGCATCATATTTATGCTGCCATCCATTGTATGTTTGCAGTGGCTCCACACAAGAGAAGGGTTCTTTCCACCAGTACCACGACTGGCCTGAGATGTGCGCTGCCACTTTGTCCACAGTGCCCAGCTCCACGTTAATGTATATATGTTTGCAGCCTCAAATTAGAACAGGTTCATTGTGGAAAACGTTTAATCCAGTGGCGAGATGTTATCTCCCTCACCTGGTATACAGGAGGTCATTGGTTCGATCCCGACTCTGACTATTCCTGTATGTTTGGAGTTTGAATGTTCTCCCTGTGGTCACGTGGATTTTTCTCCGGGTCCTCCACATTTAGAAACATGCGTTGAGAGTATTTTGCTGCTATTCATTTCGACGTGATAAGCCACTTGGTTGAGCTATCATTTGTGGTCGCTTCTGAAAAAGAGCTACATAGCTCATTGGGCCTTACCTGGTAAAATAAAAAAATCTTTTAAAAGTAATCGTAGAATAATGTCTTGCATTTTCAGTTTTACAATCTCATCATCATCAGCCATGGTCGATCATTTGCTCGACAAAGGCCTCAGTCAAGCCACCAACATTTCTGACGACACTGCAAGATAATAATTTACCCAGAACCTACACACAAGCCATGTAATTGCTCAATTTTCTCCGTGGAAGTACTTTGGGATCCGTTACGTTCCGGGGCTGCCATTTTTGACATTATTCTTGACCGTCGGCCATCATCCCGTCCAGCATTTTCTCCCCATGGCCAATCCGACGTGCTAGAAGGCAAGAACGCTTGGAGAAAACCTCTCATGTATAAGTAGACAACATAAAGAATACTGCAGGCAAGTTGGTCGCCTTATTGATATATTGTCATCTGCTGACAAACTTGTCACGTAGCTGCTTGAGTGTTTCAATTACGATAATGTCTCTACCAACCCACAAAACTCACCTCCAAAGGGCTGGGTTGTATGCCTCTGCCACCATGCCTAGCTACAAGGTTAATGGCATAATCTAGCAGTGGGTCACAGAGCTCCCCAAATCCTTGCGCACAACTGGGAGTCCGCTGATGCAGGCACAGAACACGGTGTGCTCTTACCTGCAAATGATGCCGCTTTGCATAGAAGTCATCACCTGTTCCTACTATCCTTTTCAACTGCTTCGCCTTTTGTATATATGAATGTATGTTGAACTTCTTTTGCACCCTACATAGCCAACCGTGCTAATCGGAGGTACGGGAAAGGACAACAAACTAAATACAAAAAAGCAGTTCTAAATCCAGTGGCTTCCTAATATCGGAATGAAGAGCATCCCACATGGCAGCAGAAGCGCATCTTAAAGCGCGCGATGCAGTAACCGTCTTCGTTCGATGGCTAGCAAAAGGCCACTACTGCGAGGATGACTGACGTTCGCGTGATGGTTTGTGTTCCTTGACGAGATTATTCACCCTGAAGTGAACGTCCATCCGTTAATGGGGCACATCACCGAGTTCCCGGTCAACTTGATTGCATGGGCGGCAGGAGCTCTCTGAAGCGCGCCAACATTCGGTCGGGCGTGACACTGGATGTTCCTGTAATCACATAGTGGCAGTAAGCAGACGTGATGGGACAGCCTGTCCACTGCGATGTTGGCAGGCGGCGGCAAGGAGGGGCCCATCTGCCACAACATTGACGTTCCTTTCAGGGTTGCGTTGGACTTTTTACATTTTCATCCGTCTGAAGGGGGAGGTGAACCGGGCAGTTCGTGAAGAAAAAGCAGCGACTGAAATGCCTTCCATGAATTATAACCTGTTACACGTGGTACTAATGCAATATGTATAGTAATCATAATAATACAGCAGCAATAACATAATATATGAAGCTATACTTGGAAATTTTAAATCATACATACTGTTAAAAATGTAAAGGTTCAGCCCTGCAATTACTTGTTTACACCATTGCTGGTGGAAGGGCCTCCATAAGAGGGAGCTCAATAGAGCCCCTTTGGAAGGTATTTGAGGCTGTTCCTCCAAGTTTGCCAGACGTCTTGGAAGACGTGGGAATAGGCACATTTTTTACCCCACCACGCTTGACATGCCGACCTACCAAATGTCGTGTCCCCATTCAATTTGCTCGGGGGGGGTTTAAAAAAGAAACTTGGCCATTCATTGAACTGCTGCACCGGAAGTTTGACTCGAACTGGCAACCTCTAGATTACAAATTCAGTGTACTAACCATCTCACCATGGCAGCAATTCCGTACACACATGCATAGTACATAAAGTAATTGATATGGAATTTCATTGCTGGATTAGGGCTGGCTCCCAATTGACATTAGTGCCAGAACAATGTTGGCGTGAGAAAGGGAACACTCTGACTCTGCGATCACATGTATATGGCAAAAAAAACATAACTTTCTAAATAGATATTCACTATGATTCTAAAAACACTCTCCGTTAGTTCATGTGGAGCAGCACGAGTTTAAGTCAACGTGCTGAAAAATATGCATTACTCCTCAGCAGCATGGCCAGAGATTTGCTTGGGAATTTTATAAGAGGACATTTATTGCATTTAGCACAGCAACGACTTCACATCTTCTGTTTTGTCTATCACAATCTGGAGAGCTTGTGTTGGTGAAGCAGATCATGCGAGAATAACCCATTAACTGATTGCTTCGGAATGACCTCATCTCACGTAATTATCACGGACATCAATCAATATGCTTTAAGCACAAATGGATATCTATTGTTTTATTAAGAAAACTAGATCACTCGAGTCTCAGGTTAAATAACGTCATGCAATATGTGTGACTTTGCTCTGACCTTTGACCATGGAGGTAGAGTAGCAGTGAAGCCGTGAAGCCCGTGGTAGAGCAGTATAGCGACCAGATTCACAATTAGAGGTGAGACATTCAAATCCTGATTGGGGATCGACTCAGTCCTTCTCTTCTCTCAGGTCGATAAAATTAGTATCGCTTTGTAGGAAAGTCAACAGTAGTTGTTCTCCGAAGAGACTCGCCCCTCGCCAAAGTAATGTGGAATTTCCACCACTGGCTTAAGGATGTGAACAGGAGATGGACGTTGCCCAATGCATCATTGAGCAGGAAGCAACTTTGACTTTGACTCTTGGCTTCATGAATTGCATTGCTAAATAGCTAAAAAGTACATTTTCTATAATGTCATATGTATATTGCATAGATGGATATATGTAAATGGTTGTATTTTCTGGCAGTGTTAACTATTGTAGTATGTATCTGTTTTCGGTTTGTGTTCATTTGTATACATAATCTCCCATCGCATGATCCTGTGCAAGCTGAAAAAGTCACATGCCCTTTGAGGTCTCACCTACTAAAACATAAAGCTTTTATCACATACCAGTGTATTTTATCGCTGAAATAATTGCATGCGTAAATCAACGCAGTTCTGTTGGTCGTTTCATTTTATGATCAATGGGAATACCGATGTGCCGCCGACTTGAATCATTCAGTGGGAGAAGCACTCTTCACATAGTGAATGTGTTTTGCTTAGCCAAAATTGTAATTGTAAGCACAAAAAAAAAACCTTAAACACGATGTTACTCTCGCATAGGCATAACACGTGATAAGTTATGCCGCACGCGTTCCCACAGCAGCCCCTTCACTGATTAACCACCCATCTGTGCCTCCCTGTTGAGCGGAAATAACGTCGTGGCTGTGCTTAAATGTTTAATTTGCATTAATAATGCATGTCATTTGCTTGGTGGCGTGGCGGTCCAACATGTTGCGTTAACCCGACCCCTGAATTAAGTGTGTTTGGAAGGTGTTTGTGAAGTGCTACTTCGACTACAACCCGGAGGATGACCAGCTGATCCCGTGCAAGGAGGCAGGCATGCGGTTCAACCGCGGGGACATCCTGCAGATCGTGAGCCAAGAGGACCCAGACTGGTGGCAGGTAAAAGTGCCACTGCGCAGATATTGACGATGGTCCGGATGATGTGCTTTACTTACGCAGAAGAAGCCCCGATCAGCATGCCGCATTGAGATCAAACCAGTTGGGCACTATGGTTAAGTGGGCCCTGTTCACAAATTGAAGGTCGCAGGCTTAAATCTTGATTGGGTGCTGACAAGTAGGGTACCCTTATTGCGCCAGTAACATTACCAAACTTGACTGGCCCCTGCCATGAAAAAAATTTAATTCCTGATTGGGGTTTGACCAAGTTGCTTAACACTTAACTTGCCTGATGACTAGACTGGCCCCTGCAATAGGAATGTGGAATTTGCACCACTGGTTCCGTACTCAAGAAGTTTGCGCTGCTCCACACTTATTTGACCGTGGACTTTTTTGTTAGCAAGTATTCCTTTTTGAGTCATTTTTGTGTGTTGTCCAGAAATTTAGAGATGGGGTTTCTGTGTTACCATCTCAGAGAGCGTGACACCCAACTTGCTTTGTTATCACCTTGTCAGAAGATGGCAATAGAGCAACTCGTTTTCTGACCTATCTGTCGATATTCGTGTTTGTCTTATCATATACATCGGGCGTCTATAGGTATTGTCATTTCCTCCCAGGTGTAAAAATATTCATTCAGCCGGTCCCCATACATCTCAGTGCCAGACGCTCATGCAAACGAAACTTGAGACTCGATGTGGGTTCCTGGATGAATAGAATGAATATTTGGTGCAACAGGCACACCCTGGATGTTACCGGGCATCCATGGAAATCTGAGAGCAGATGCTCAGAGCTGAACTTTCCATGCTTCACAAACCCTTCCATACTCTAGTGTCTGCCTTGATGCAAATGCCAGCTGTTGGGCTCATAAATGATTAACGGTGAATGTGGGTGGTAGCCGTCGGACATATTCTGCTTTTCTCCTTGCCAAGGAATGGCATTAACTCTTCATCGTTAGACTTAATGTCAAGAAGAAATTCACCTAATATTTCTAGAGTTTTGTAAAAGATACGAATTTCAGAAATACACAATTCAATCCTTATCTCTAAACCGCAATAAGAGTGGTTCTAGAAGTAATACCAGAGGCCAAGCCTGGTTGGAGCCATCCCTGTTAATCAACACTCGAGACACAAATTGGGTGGTCACATACACATGTGTGTGCATTGAACTGCCAGGAGATGGTGGTGTGGAAAATGGGTTCATTCACCTGTGTGTGCGAACTACGTTGTCGTATCTCTTCGTGCGTGTGTGCGGTGACGAGGCCGAGTGGCTCACTGCAAAGGTTCACGGTTCGAATCCAGCGGTCGCCCTGGTTACCACTGCGGGTGTACTGACCGTAGTGATAATACTACCCGCCGTCTGCGTCGCTCGCAGAGGATGTTAAAGATCGCGTGGCAATAATTCGCAACAAGAGGCCATTTCACTCCCATCGTTCGTTTTTTTGTTCTTGTTGCACTGTTTGTTGTTGTTGTAACTTGCTGATCTGGTCTCTACTGGACATCTGTCAAAAATAACTTAGTAGTTAATCGGATTCCTCCAGATTAAATAAAGATGCTGATTTTTTTTAACGATCCGAAAATTTAAAAAATTACGTCGTAAATTGCTCAATTGGAATATGTATTGCAACAATCGCCCAATTACTGTACTGTGAAACCTTGGCAGGACGCTTCTGAAAAAGAGTGATGAGGATTTCTGAACACCATCGTTGTTTTTCCCACAAAGCCCTGCGTAGCAAGGGAATGGACAGACATCCCAACCTCCTGAAAAAGTATTGAAACTCAGAGAGGTTTTTTCAACATTTTTTTATGGGTTTTCTTGAAAAATGTTGTAGGTAAACCCATGGCAGTGGCATGATAAGTGCATGGTAGACATTAAATGGTCAATATCCGAATCAGCTGCGGTCTCCTCTTGCCCCATTGAAATGTCAAAAGTATTTCTTCGAGGCTCAAAGGAGATCTCGAGTCACTGTGATTGTTGTGAAATTTTCTAAAGAGGGTGCACGAAGCAGCATATGTATTGTACACCGGTTCATGATTCATAAAAGAAGGTTACAACGAGTAATATATGTTTTACCGCGAGAGGAGAAAAAAAAACTCGTGAAACTATTTTCATGAAATCAAAATGTAATGTAAAAACAACAGGGGTCTTATGCATATGATTGATTTAACAAAATATTTCATTGGCAACTTAAGTGCGGTTGATTCCACGCGATAGCGCACACAATTCTGCGACTTAGGGGTCGGCGTAGAGCCAACAACGGAAGAACAAGTTTGTTTTTTCTTGGTTTTTTCGGTAAAGTCACGTAGAAGGGAAGTAATAAAATAATAAAAATAAAACATAATATTTTTATTTTTATTATTTTTTTATTATTATTTTATTGCTTCCCTTCTACGTGACTTTACCGAAAAAACCAAGAAGATGAATCCCTGCAGTCACGAAAGCTTTAAATCAAAAGAAGAACAAGTTTGTGCATAGTTTACAAGCGGATTCACATCACCCATAATTTACCGTAGCCACGGCGCTTTGGGCAGCAGGGTGTGGCTCGCACGCTGCCGCTGCTGCTGCCAGGGTGTGAGGCACATCCTGCTGTCCCCACACCCTGCTTCCCAACGACAGAAGTGTGCACTGCCTGCGTATTGAACTTCATTCGCACCGGACGTAGCCAACCGTGCTAATCGGAGATGTGGGGCAAGGACGATAAACTAAAGACACGCAAAAAAACTAAACACTGCACGCATGTTTTGGATGCAACAACACTGAGCTGAGACATTTCAAGAACCTAACCCAGTGATTCATTCTTTCAGCCCAATAGACAACAGTCCAAACAATGTCTAGCTTTAATATAATAATCTCAGAAATCTAATTGAGATCAAATATAAATATAGATTGTATATTGCACGCAATGACTGGTCTCAGTGCACCAATCCATGTTGCTGTCTGGCCTGAAAAAAGCTTTAAATTCAAGTCCAAAGTATCCTGATCTCAAACCCAATTACAGATCCTCACATGAACCTCTCTTGATGCGGAAACTGTATCAAATGAGTGCCAAACTTTGAAGGCAACATCCCATCTGCTGGCTTTTTGTAAGTGTCATTCTGTGTGATGTGGTTGGTTTTTTTTTCTTTCTTTCTCCATGTGTAAAGTGCCTGGGGAGTGACTCACAATTGCTACATTTTCTCTACACTGAAAAACCAAAGCCTCTTCTATATTCGGTTTCTATATTCGGAAACAATGAGACATGTGCTGTGCACAACGACTGATGGTATTGGAGAGGCCCTCATGCAGTTCGTTTCGAAAGATGTCGAGTTATGGGACAAAGGAAGAAGCGATTGAAAGTACCTTTATTCTGTTTCTGAGGCCAAGGAACGGTTCAAGTACGTGTAAACATATGTCCATGATGTGCTTTTTGATATCAAGTAGTCACCGGATAACAAAGACAAAGATTCCCTGTGTAGCCTTCACAGACTGTTGGGGCAAGTGCTGTTAGCAAGCACCTCGGAAGCCCGGCATGGCACACGAGGGGGTAGGTGGCCAGCACCACGCCCGGCCGCCTTTGTCTCCCCAGTGGCGATGTTTTCACACTGCACCAGGTACTCATTTGAGCTTAGGTCGACCTAGGGGAGGCCAAGGAACGGTTCAAATAATTGTCACTGGTGGTGGCCGTGAGTGGGAATTGAACCCGGGTCACTGTAGCGCAGCGTGATAACCGCTAAACTCCCGCTCCTCAATCACGTATGCCTACTATATCAGTGACACCGACACTATACAGTAATTAACTTCACGTTGTGTAGCATTCGATTAGTTATCAGTCACCCTGCAATTACTTGGGACGTTTCGACACGTGGCGAGTATCACGCCTTGTGTTTTTCATGGTCATACATACACTTATACAGACGTCTTTGACTGGAATAAAATATATATATTTAAAGAGATGAATGAACCACAAAGACCGGTTTGGAAAGGTAGTTTTCACGTGGACTTTTTTTAAAGTTAATACTTGTCCGAATTTAATTCTGGATAATTAAATATGACCTCCTCAATAGCAATGAATGACAATCATTTTCTCTCTGCCGTACATGTCCCTTTGGGGGAGAGGTAACGTTGTGTTTGGTGCACCACACCATGCACCAGGCGACCCGAGTTTGATTCCGAACCACGGTTAACATCAGTGGTGACTGCTATCTGAGCCAATCCTGGGACTCCCTTCATCAGCCCACACTGACCAGCGTGGTGACCAGGTCATATCATCCCCACGATCACCACAGTGTGACCAGGCTTTTATCCAGTAACGCATTGTAGTCAGTCTACGGCCTTTATTACAGAACTGTAAAGAGATTAATGTTTTCCAGCACTATCTCTTCTAATAAGGAAAACTCTGAACCGCCTTTTGACTTTCTGAGTGCCATTCAAAACGAATAGTACCTGGTAAAAACGAACGAACGTTGCTGGGTTGTCTTGTCTGCTTTGTATTTCATTTGGAGTATGTGTTGTGGCTGGTGGTGCAGTGCAAACAAGCACATTGTGTTGCCCTGGCTTGCAATATAGAACCAATTAATGGGAATCCTGGGATGCGATCTCCGCTCTTTGCATTCCTGTCCGTCAGGTCAAAAGTAAGAAATGAGGTCCAATTAAATTTCGATTTAAAGCTTTCGTGACTGCAGGGATTCATCTTCTTGGTTCTTTCGGTAAAGTCACGTAGAAGGGAAGTAATAAAATAATAAAAACAAAACATAATAAAATAATTCTCACGATGTTTCGGCCACAACGCAAGCAGCCGTCCTCAGGTGAAGAATGCCATTATTATGTTTTGTTTTTATTATTTTATTACTTCCCCTCTACGTGACTTTACCGAAAGAACCAAGAAGAAGAGGTCCAATGAAGTCTCTGGGAAACGTTTCCATCGTTCACCAGCTTCACAGCTCCATTCGTCCTTGTAGAACCCTTGCTGCAATCCAAAGCGTCCTCGGTCTTCCCACATTTCTCGTTCGTTGTGCAGTGATACGCATCACCGTGTGTGGTGTCCTTTCTCCTGCTAGCTTTCTTGATGTGTGTGTTCAAATCATCGCAGTCGTCTTTCCAGATTCTTCTGTTGTGGCATTATTTATTTACCTCGCCATTGCCTTACCACTTTTTCTCTTCAGTCTTCAAACTCTCATCATTCCTCCTCACGAACTCATTTACACAATTTTTTAATTGTCAGCTTTATTCTTAGTCTATAATTGTTGATCTGTATCATGGTATTGGCATGATAATTGTCTCATTTACTCTCAGTTTTAGTTTTTTGTCTCATCAAATTGTCTTTGACCTTCTAAATCTTGTCGCGTTTTCTAAAAGCAGCAGCTAGTCTGATTATTTCATGTTATGTAATCTCCACAATGTCCACTCTTTGATACATATTTATATTTCTACGTATTCTAGCTGCTCCTCTCAAATGTTGATCTTTACCTCTTCCTCTTATCTTCCATTATATATATACCAGTGTTTATCTTCATTCCCAATGTTCTGCTTTCCCCATATACCTTATCGATTATTCTCCGTAGGTCCTCATCGAATGGTTGAGTCAATATCATCCGCAAGGTTATTACAGGGTAATCGGTTATTTACCATCATCCCGTTCGGCATGACTTCCCCTGTGTCATCGCCCAATGCTCAAGTCGCCAATGCTTCAAGTGACGAAAATCTAACAAACCTGGCCAACAGCGTGCATCTTCCTTGTCTCACTCCAGCCTGTCTCGAGCTCCTCTCAGATATGAGGGGGGTGGGCGAGGGAGGAGGGGGGGGGGCTGTTGTGTGGGGGCCCCCCATAATGGTGAGTCACCACTGAGGAGAGTGGACTGGGCGTGCCAAAGGGGCATTTTGTGATGCAGGGCTCACCCCTAGCTTCCTCTTAAGCAACGGCCCTGGCCTCAATTGTGGTTGTTTAGTTACTGCAGCTACATACTATTAACATTGCTTCCCTTTGTTAATGCTACCCCCATTCCCCATCCCTTTGATGCTGCTAATCCTGCATAATGTACGGGCATAATATGACTTTGAAACCCCCCGCCCACCTCCTACGCATTTCCAAAAAATATGATAAATACCTCTTGATATGCAAATTATTTTGTCAAGGCGCTCTTCTTCCCCCCTCCAACCCAGCTTAAATATACGCTCCAAGCTTGGTGGTGTTTCATTCTTCACCTGAGGACGGCTGCTTGCGTTGTAGCCAAAACGTCGTGAGAATTATTTTATTATGTTTTATTTTTATTATTTTATTACTTCCCTTCTACGTGACTTTACCGAAAGAACCAAGAAGAAAAATAATTAAGTTGAAAAAAACACGAAGAGGCCCAGGATCGGCGGGACCTGGACCGTTGTTTTTTTTTACGAAATATAGAATTGTTACGCGAGACGAGTGTTTGTAGAAAATGTCAGCTCGTTGAGCTTCGCGGATATTAAGCGTCAAAGTTGTGAAAGAATATAAACAGACAACAGGGAAAGTTCAATAAAAGGTGTGTAAATACCCCAGAACCATTCTGTCACCTTCTTCTGTCTTCTCACAGCATTCGTAGATCTGCTATAAGTGTTTATCTATCTGCTTGATCGGTTGCTTGGAGATGCCATGCATTTTCAAACCCCCGTCATGTTCATTTCCGAACATTATTGTTGCAGGTTCGGTTGGGCCCAGTGTACTTCTCTGACATCAGTTTGATCCCAACACAGCTCATCAGTTCTACTGTATCCTGGTCGCAAACCCGACCTGTTCCTCACGTCCGCGAACCACTTCATTCCCCTCTGCAATGTTTTGTGGGAATGCTATTTCAGGGGCACTCATTGAACATATTCCTCTGAAATTCTTGCAGATGTTTTCGTCTCTTTGCTTGCACATCATGTTGGTGCTATTATCGTTTTCCCCCATTTGCTGAGCGTGCTTGCTTTCTAAATCGTATTCGATAGCTTGTGCATTGCTACTACATTGTGTCTCTTGCCTGCCCGCAATGGTAATGTTGTCATTTCCTGGTGCCCGTTTCATTTCCAAACTTTATATTGAGATCTGTACTACTTCTAATAACGCCAGCATCTGCCGTCCTTCGTGAGTGCTGGTAAGCTCCTCCAGGGTTCCGTTTCATTCACTGGGTTCTACACAATCTACGGCTCTTCCCAAACAATATAGCCACAGCCAGTGCCGGATTAAGCTCGTGTGGGGCCTGTAGCATACATTATAAAGGGGCCCTAAATAAGCAAATGAAACACATAAATATTAAAACACAAATGTTTAACTTGCATAGTAAAGTTATTGTATTTTTTTATTTGCTATGCAGACAGATAATACGGCAAATCGCTAACCTTAAACACCCAGTCGTTCATAAAAGTTGAAGGCAGTATAGTACTATAATAATAGAGCAAGTGCAGAATCACTGAACCTGAATTGATAGCTTCAAAGCATTTAGCGCGGGGCCCTTGAAAGTGTGGGGCCCGCAGCTACTACATACGTAGCTACTTTTGCTACTAGGCTAATCCGTCACTGGCTACTGCTCATTCTTTGTTCGACTGCTTTCCCTATTCTCGTTGTTTACCGCACAGCCATCTTAAACTCAAGTGTGCCTCTCAGCTCTCCGAGCGAGCAGGTGTTTAATTAAGGGCTATCATGCTCGCGACGGTAAGTGTGATAATCATCTGCGTGTGGTAATGTCTGCCGCTGAGTGGAAAAACCACGTATCTCGAAAAGCTTTTGAACTTATTTACTCGGTGCCTTGTCCAGACTTGGCAAGTGATCCCAAAATAGAACATTGCAAATCTGATTAAGCACATTTCACCTTTATTGCATGCACATGCAATAAAAGAGAGTTGGTGTAATCTATTTTCCCCCAAGTTTGTTCTTGGGCATAACATAATTATTGTGTGGCTCGCCAAAAGCAATGCAATTTGCTATACGAATGGAAAGTCCACCATACATTATTCTTCATTCACGCCTAGATCTACACTCCAATGCATCTCTCTGAGTTATAAATAAGTGTGTGTGTGTATGTACAGATACGCTCATACACACACTTCCATTATTGACTGAGGTTACTTGTAAGTTATACAGTATCACCAGTCTGGTTTGGTGGCTCAATTGATAGAGCGCTTCACTCGCGATCAGAAGCTGAGTTCTAATTATGCCAATCATCCTTAATCTCTCAATAATACAAGTGAAAGCTCGTGGGACATCGACATTTGTCATCCTTTGGAGAAACTGATCTCCCCTGTGAGAGTGTGCCATGTTCGCTGTTGGCTTAAGGGCCCATGTTGGATACGAGCATCCACGCCACTTCCTGGAATGAGTGAGGAGACACTTTGTTTTTTTGACATTCACGAGTAAAGCAAGCACGAGCGCTACCTGGAATCCAGTGCACTGTGATCATAAGTGTGATATACGCTGGCATTAGTCACACGTATTAGAGACATTCATAATGTTCTGAGATATGAGACACTGCAAGTGATCATAGAATATCAATTTAAAATGTTAAGAATATTATACCTTCTAGATTTCACTTGAGACACTGCAAGTGATCATAGAATATCAATTTAAAATGTTAAGAATATTATACCTTCTAGATTTCACTTGATACAGATATCGTGCTGTGACGGTTCCACCTGAAGACGGAAGCTTGTGTTGCCTCCGAAACGTCGTGATTTTATTTTTATTTTACTTTAATTAATTTAAATTTTTTACCTACGTGACTTTACCGAAAAAACCTAAGAATATGAATATTATACCTATTTATTATATTTATTTATTATTACTATTGTTTACCCATGAAAACCTCACTAAGTCTCATTTGACTATTTTGTGGGAGGGTCCTACCTAGATTTTTGCAGTAAGGAGGCAATGATTGTGATTATTCCCAGTGTTATATCAGTGTACAATTTAACATGGTGTGGCTTCCATTCAAAATTCCCCAGAATTGCATTGATGGATTACTTTTGTGATGGATTCTAGAGTTTCTCTCGGGAATTCTACAACGGAATATTTGTGCAAGAGGTTGGGATTCTATTGCTATTCTATCAGGAACCTAGCTTAGCTAAGCTTTTGCCTATCTTACCCAAGCATAGCTAATTCCACCTGGTTAGAATTGTGACCGAGGTCTATTCCAGGTAGCCAGAATCTCCATTGAAATGCATTGCCGATGCCTAGTTTGTGGAAATTGATCTTACTCCACAATGAGTCTTGTCATGCCATTCAGGCAAACAGCTGAGGGCCCATCTTCTTGGTTCTTTCGGTAAAGTCACGTAGAATGGAAATAATAAAATAATAAAAATAAAACATTATTAAATAATTCTCACGACGTTTCGGCCACAACGCAAGCAGCCGAGACGTCGTGAGAATTATTTTATTATGTTTTATTTGTATTATTTTATTATTTCCACTCTACGTGACGTTACCGAAAGAACCGAGAAGATGAATCCCTGCAGTCACGAAAGCTTTAAATCGAAAAGCTGAGGGCCCGTGAGGAATTTGAGGCAGTATCAGAATCAGAAGTTAATTTCCCACAGAGTAAATCCCATTGAGCCAAGAGGCTCTATTTCAAGGGTGGCTCGGCGGGCAGACAACACCAGCCCACCGGTATCGACCAGAATCGCCAATAACATGTCTGGCATTGGCCTTGGCCACACGTTTGCACGTTTCAATGGTGAATTTACTCGACGTGTCACAGGCCCCAAGGGACCCCCATTCTTGCCTGAATGCCATGCCGCATGCAGTCAGGCCCCTTCACGAATCCACCGATCCAAGATCCCTAAAGGAATTATGTTTGATTCTAGGAATGAAATAGTGATTCCAGGTTAGATATTGTGAGATTCTCCAAGCTCCTATGGATAGCTTTGCAATTTGGGAACTCACTAAAAGGTACAAGGCTCTGCTCATAAAAAAAATGCGAGTACATATCTTTTTTTATATCTCATGCAGCCAAAGAAATACCTTCTTTATATTATTGGTCCAATAGCTGCCTGTGATTTATTCCAACTTCAGAAATCATATTTGTACTTCATGCCTAGTGAAACACAACGCAGTTATGTGCCTCAGAGAGCTGATATTCCTTTTTACGCAGGGAGATAACACTCTTTCAAGGGCATTGCATGTGTCTCATAAACAGGGCTTAATATCATCTCATTGCCTTTTATTTGAGCTTGAGAATGTGTGCGTGTGCATGTATACATATGTAAAGTTACTTTACCGAGGGATTTTAAAGAGAAATTGTCTTTCACAGTTCGATAACCTTGGCAAAATGTATCTTGATAAACAGCAGTTCATCATAATATTGCTACAGGGAGGGATGAACAAAACAGCAAAATAAATAATTAAATTGTGTGCATCGCGCTCAGCTGCACTTGTGCATATGAATGCATTTTAATGACGGTTTGCTTTGCATTGTCAACACTTTAGAACTACATTCACAAATTATCTATCCCCCATTGCCTTGAGCATACAAATGAGGCACACGCATTTACTGAAGGGAACCTCTTTTAAGGATAAATGTTGTATAGCTAGGTTAGCCATCAGACTGGGCAGCATGTGGTTAGAGTGCACACCTCTCATTTGGAAGGTCATGAGCTCAAATCTAAATGTCGGGTTACATAAAAAGTACCGCTTTCTAGAAAGTCAATTCCTTTGGAGAGAATGGCCTCCATGATGAGAATGGGGAATGTGTAGCATTAGTTCAGTGCCACCAACCACTGCCCAATTGAACGGGGAGATGCTTTCACTCAGAGTTTGGTTTAGGAATACAATTTAAACATGTTGTCTTTGAAATGCCTTCTTATAAATCAGTGAATATAGTATACCTTGTGGAAGTTGAGGGGCTTTGTGGCAGATATCGAGGTTTTTTACTGAAATGGGACTAATTTGAATCACACTGAACCTAAGGAATGGGAATCTCATTCAAATCATTCGTGAAAAAAATGTACGCGAGATGAAGCTCTAAATGTAATGTGCGCGCGTCTGTATATTAGTAAACATTTAAATACACTCACACTGATTTATGTAATGTACCGATCCAATTCATACCATGCATTGCTTGTACAATACATGAAAATTAATTTTGATGAGTGACTGGCCCAGAAAAGCAAGAGGCGGTAAATGACGCAGCTCATCAACTGACGCTAAAGCTGTGGCAATTTAGCGCCGCCGTACAAAAAAAAACTTACATTAGAAATACAATGACACATACCCCCGCAAAAAAAACACGCTTTTTGCTGAACAATGCACACGTGCGTTTATAAATCACAATTATGAACAAAGCAAATGTCATGTACATATATTGCAGAGATTTACTTTGGCTAATAAAAACACCCAATTCCCCACTGATTCTATAAGCCATGTGGGCTTATTAAATCTTTAGAATGCACTGATTTTTTTTCTAAACCACCCACACATCACCACCGGTTGCGATTGTCATATATATTTCCTACATTTAGGCCGGCTTTGGCCATTTATAGCCATACATTTGAGTCAAATCTCTGAAAAGAACAGCGAAAGCACATCAGTCAAGTAAAAGTGCCACTCTGCTCCAACGAACAATGTGGACATTGTTATCTCCATTTGTAGCCCTGAACCAGTGGTGAAAATTACAGACGGTCATGGCAGCGGTAAGTCACTTCATGGGATGCCCACCACTAACTTTCCATGAAGTGGCACTGAATGTATTTGGCCTGGTGAAATAATGGGCTGAGGTAGTCTCCACCCTTTCACGATTGTAACTCACAGATGCCAATTTGCGAAGTCAAATTCTCCAACCACAATCCCTCTCAGTCAGAAGTGCACTGCTGCCAGGTTTCACAGTGAATCCCTCTTTGCTGCCGATCAAACTCTGAATTAATTTCAGGCCACTCAGAAGCAAGACCATCTGCAGGAGATTCGTGTCTCTCGTTGAGTGTAATTCTCAAGTCGTCACCCTGCACCCACTGGTGTCACATAATCACCATTTTAACATCAACAAGTGCATTTTATCATTATAATGGTTCAGTGTTTGATGATTAATTATCACCGTGTAAAAAATAGTTTTTTTGTTCCTCGGTAGTAAGTGTTATTTCCTAATTGCTTATGTGTCAAAAGTAGAGAAAATGGCTATTATTCCCCACAAACTTTGCTTTTGTGACCAGGAAAGTATTATTTTGAAATGTACCTATTTTCCAGAATATTCCAGATAGATTCAGTACTGAGTAAACTTGGAGTAACTTCTAGAACATTCGAAGACTATCCAGTAATATAAATAGCAGTATAAATACAGGGGCCTTAAGCCCACCAGTTCAGTTAAGTTCCAGCTACGTAAGTGTATACATATCTGCATTTTTCTGAGATGGTATCAAGAGGCTGCAAGCATCCGGCAGATGCATTTTTCTACGTCTGCAGCCAATTTATCAAGACGAGCGAAAAAGTACTCTGTGGAAGCATCTGCTAAGATGTGTGAGGCCAACAAGGCATATTTCGGCATACCTGTCGGGAATCAAGAAAAACCCCTGGGCACCTCATTTCACCTGCGAGCAATGCAGAAAAACTCTGGAAGGTAATATGGACAATTGTTGCTCAGAATTTTACGTCATAAAATTTGTTTAAAATGTTAAAATTGTAAAAGTTTTACATTTTTTAATGTTTTACAATTTTCAATGTTATTGAAAAAATATATAATATTCTTTGGGTCTTTCGGTAAAGCCACGTAGATAGAAAAAATAATAAAAATAATAACAATATCACGACGTTTTGATCGCAAAACAAGCAATCGTCATCAGGTGAAAAAAGAGGGGGAAAGCTGCTGAGGCAGGCTGTTTATAAAGGTTTAGAGATGGGCGGGGCAGCTAATGTTAATGTAGGAGAGGCAGTAGGTCTACCCCAATCAATGAACTGTTTACAAAGGTTTAGAGATGCTTGTAAATGTAAGCTCAGAGAGAGCTAGGAAAGGGCCATCGCCACCTGATGACGATTGCTTGTGTTGCGATCGAAACGTCGTGATATTGTTATTATGTTTATTATTTTTTCTTCTATCTATGTGGCTTTACCGAAAGACTCAAAGAATTTGAATTCATGCAGTCACGAAAGCTTTAAGTCAAAATATATCATATATGAAAGATATTGCAAGAATCTCTTACACATTAGTCATGGGTGAAATAAATGTATTTTGTAGGATGGTACAGAGGGGAAAAGAGAGCCATGAAGTTCATTATCCCAAGAATTTGGCGGGAACCTACTGACCCCTCAAGCAACTGCTACTCCTGCATGGTGGACCCTTCCAAACGTCGGACTGGCAAGAATGCACCTGCTATCACGTATCCAGACCTTCGTTCATCCATCGCCCGGTGCCACAATGCCATGAGCTCCCCGTACCCACTCCCCCGGAGAGAGAGCAGCCGTCTTTAGAAGAGAGCAGCAAGTCAGAGAGCGAGCAAGACGTAGATCCAGATGATAATTTCAGAGGTGGAGCTGAGGAGAGAAACCCATACTATCCCAACCAAAAAGACCTCAACGACTTGATCAGAGATCTTGGTCTCACCAAGTCTAATGCCGAGCTTTTGACGTCTAGGCTCAAGCAGTCAAGTGGGAGCCACTGGTGGACTCCCGGAAGGTGCTGATGCCACCACTGCACATCAAATTGGGCCTTTTGAAACAATTTGTCAGAGCTGTATTTACGGAGTCGGCAGCCTTCAAGTACCTTCAAGACTTCTTCCCTAAGCTGTCTGAGGCAAAGGTCAAAGCCGGTGTCTTCGTTAGATCACAGATAAAGAAGAATCTGGAGTGCAATGAATTCCCCAAGAAGCTCACTAGTAAGGAGAAAGCGGCTTGGAACGGCTTTGTCGCAGTGGTTCGTGGTTTCCTGGGCAATCACAAGGTCGAAAACTATGTGGAGCTGTTTGAGACTCTGGTGAAGAACTATGGCACAATGGGCTGTAGGATGTCCCTCAAAGTCCATATCCTTGATGCTCATCTTGATAAATTCAAGGAGAACATGGGAGCGTACTCGGAGGAGCCTGGCCAGCGCTTCCACCAGCATATACTGGACTTTGAACGCCGCTACCAAGGACAGTTTCACGAGAATATGATGGGAGACTTCATTTCGGGGCTGATTTGTGAAAGTGATTTACAGTATAATCGTAAATCTCGAAAAACGACTCATTTCTAAAAAAATTGTAGTCATTTTTGTATTACCTTAGTATAAATACATGTTAATTTTTATTAATATCTTTTTTTTCTGACTTTATGTGAACGAAAAGACACGAATTCGCCTGTTTTCCCATTGAGTCACAAAAAGCAAAGTTTGTGGGGAATAATAGGCATTTTTTAAATACTTTTTAGGCATAAGCAATTACGAAATAACACTTACTACCAAATTGTGTTACATAGTGTTATCATCACATTCCCATGATAGTTGAAAACGATACAATTATAAGATGGGTCCGTTGATTGTTTTTTTTACTTGTAATTAACAGGAAAAAACCACGTTGGCATTTTAAATTAGTTTCACGATGTTGGTTGTGTTTATACAATGCTAATTAGAAGTAAAGATGGGGGTTTTTACTGTCACTCAGAGAAAATGAATAGAATAGCTCTACGCTTCAGCCACCTGAAGTATCTCAGGGTGTCTTCTTTGCACCTGCATTATGTTCCAACTGTTGATACTATAAAACCAAACTTCATGACATTGGTCACATATTACCCTCACCATGCCTGTGACATACATACATAGATACTGTATGTACAGACAAAGATGTATCGACCTGGGCAGTAAACCTGCATTGAGTATGTAAAGGTTGGAACTGTGCAGGGTAATTAGCAGAGGCCAAGGGTGTTTGTTGGTTCTGATCCTCAGAATCAATCTCTTCTCTGTCTATTCGCAAGAGATTGAATCGATAAAACGGGACAACAGAGCCACGTGTGGTCATGTCACGGAGGCTGTCCCACAGGTGCAACATGTTCAGTGGCTGATTTAGTGAGACTGGAGATGGTGACATCTATCAGGTGCTCCCGCAAACTGCCCGCAAGCTTTCTCTGGGTTTCATCAATGTACACGCAAGAGTCGCAGTCGCACACATCGCTCGTGACGCAAGCGAACTTGCGTCTCGCATGTAAATGTCCCCTTGATATCTGCACAAAGGTGGGACCGATGACACGTGCGCGAGTTTGCTTGGCATTCACGGTAAACGTCAACCATGCGCCAAAAGCTGTTTGAGCATTCCGCGTTGTTCAGAGTGATGTTCGACATTCTGCCGAGAGCTTTGATATTCAGTCCCTGAAGAATCTCCTGGTACGTGGAGTGAATTGTCGGACATCATTCCAAACAACTCGTGCTGTGACCCAAAAGGCACTTTGGGGAGATAGACGGCACAACCGCAAACATCGACGCAGTCGTGTTTAAGAGCCGTACATTTTCCTGCGCTGCCTATGCTAAAACTAAGATGTGCTTATTTGGTATTCTTAAGATTTAGTGGAATTGCTCGGGAGTGATGAAGAAAAACAAAGGGTCAATGATTGGAAGAAATGTCCACAGTTGACACGAGCATCTGCCTTGTTGCTGGAGTCTCAGGGGGCCCTCGACATCATCACGGGGGGAAGGAAGCCTAAAAAAACCAAGCAGAAATTAGGCTGCTGAAATCATGCAGTGGTGTCAGGAAGTATCAATTCGGTGACAGGGCAGCCTCATGGCTCATTGTCAGTTGTCAAGACAGATATGATTCCCATGGTCACAGTTGCCTATGCCTAGACAACTGAAGACGGCACTTCAGCCTCATCATAAATCCAGCTACAGGCACGTCTCACACAGTAAAAGTCATTCGCAACCAATAAGTTGTGGCAATTCCACATTTTAATTGCCAGACTTGACTCTCTGATGATATTTCCCTCGGTTTTACATTATGCATTGCCATGGGGAGTTCGGAAGTAAATTCAATAACGGAGTCAATAACTCAATAATAACTTCAAACGTAGCGTTCCTCTGCGGAATTGGCAATCGTCTCTACGGTTGTATTTGTACCCCGTAAATTGCATGTGCGTGTGGAGTGTTGTTGTGTTTTTATTTTATTTTGTGGCAGATGGCATTTGTGAATTTAGAATGGACATGCCTGTCACGTGGGATTACTACCTGTCACCTCCATGCATTTGCCCAGACAGCCCGGAAATGTTCATGAATGTATCTGGGTGGCAGGGCAACCCAAAAAAGCGAGACAGCCGTTGCATCTAAATCTGTGTGAAATGCAATTTAGATGGCGGCTTAAGGGTATACGAAGGAGGGTGAAACTTTTCTCGTATTTTTTTTCTGGGATGGTGACACGCAACCTGGAATACCACGCTATGGATGAGGGGTTGGTGAACCACTCAGAGATTGGCACGTGTGGTCATGCCTCCTTCAAGGGCCACAGATTAGCCTGTATAAAATTATACAGGAAGCAGGTTGCTGACCTAACTCTGGATATGTGAACAATATTCCCCTGATATGTGTGAGTTCCTTCCTAGTTTTGTTTACGTTGGAAAATAAAATTCAATTATGCATTTCAAATTTATCCAAAGCAGTACATGCCTGAAAAAGTCACGAGATTTAGTAAGGCTTTGGCTAGATAAATCACTGTTATTAACCTATTATTCCTTCTCATAGATTTTTATGTGAGCAACAATTTTATCCCACATTTACGATGTATGAAAAATATGAATTTGGAGAAAACTGCTACTTAGCTACTTACTTCATTTGCATTACTTATTTAGTGTGGATCATTGAGGCAGTACAAAAACATCCGACTTAAAGCCACAATGAGGGAGGTGCCCTTCAAACAGCAGCAGCTACAACTGATGCAATAAACAGCTATTCATAATAATCATCGCAACGAGTCTGGACATCAATCAAGCAAATGTCATCTTCGAAATGTGAGGCAATGCGGAGAATGATGGGTGAGACAGAGTTGAAACATTGAAATTACCCTGAATCATTTCCTTAATTTCCTTAGATCTCTCTTGAAAGGGACATGTCTTAGTTGGCTATCGGCTACTTAGAAATATCATTTTTACTTTTTAGCCAGCTGATAGCCTTTTAAGAATCATCCAATATTTTAAAAAACGTGTGTCCTTGCTCATTTCAATCAAGAGAGGATAATGTACTTTTTGATTTCTAACAGTTTTTGTGGAGCCACAATATCTAAGTGATTCCACTGTAGAGATACGAACGCCTGCCACACATCAGTGGAACTTACACCACTGGCTTAGGACCATGGATGCTGAGATATGGCGATCCTACGATATATCGCACCATACAATGTCCACAATAACTGTATCATCCGTTTTGCAAAAATTAATTGTAGCATGATTATCGTTCCTCGAATAATTATTTGAAAACATTATTTCAAAAATATGTTTTAAACGACAAACACCAACCCGTTATCTAGAATAATTGATGGCATAGCAGTAATATCATGCATTCGTTTGTGTAGTTCATATGTTTATTGTGTGATTGAAAATGTATGTGTTATGAGTGCGGCCGACTGTAACGTTCAAGTGACTAAAATACCAATGGCAGGTTTATGTTGATTGAATTCCAGTTAAATAACTTTTCAGCAAGCTTTATTCTTAGCGCATGTACAGCAAGGGCACAAAAAAGAACAATAAAATTGCGAACTCCGATTGTACGTTACAGGAAACTGTTTTTATGATAATTATCGTATGTACAAATGTACATTGTATCGTATCATGAAAAAATTAACCCGTAAAAACAAAGTTTTTCACTATAAATCCTTTGTATGTGTGGCATTGGTTTTATTTTATTATTAATTTCTGTTTTTCTTGAGTAAGAGTTTCATTTTTATCACATTGGTATTTTAAATTAAATATGAAATTTTTTTTTCCTAAAAAGGGGAAAATTTTGGAAAAAAATGTTCACGAAAATAAATTGTCACGCACAACGAGTCTGTGTGAAAAATGTCAGCTCGATTGGATCACGGGAAGTGGGTTAAAAAACGACCGAAAGATTTGCACGGTCGTAAGCGCGCAAGCAAGCAAGCAAGTGAACTTAATATAAAGGATTTAATAAAGGATTTAAAAATACATCGCAACAACCCCATTTAAACTGAGGTCAGCACTTAGGACATTAACACTGCTCTGTGTTTGAGCAGAAAGACATTTACATTCTTTAAATTGTTTCTTATATATATCGGATATAGGCTATATTGCCCATAGCCTACTTAAGTAATTATTGTTATTCTGTGAATCCTTGCAGAACAGATGACGCTAGCTAGTTGTATGAGCAACCTATTAGCACGGTTGGCTAGGTACGGTGCGAAAGAAGTTCAACACACATTTCTACATCGAATACAAAGCGCTGCATTTTGAGATGAGCAGGATCTTCCTTATTTCAGACGTACATCTTGAGACAAATCGGGCTGCATGGGTGAATGGACGGACGGACGGACGGATGGATGATGATGATGATGTGATGGTGTTGAAGCGCGGATGTCAGCAAGCTGGCGCGTTGCCCGACAGCCCCGTGCGCGTTGTCAGCAGCAAGCGGGGCAAGCTTGCTTGTGATTCTGACGAGCGGTCTGCTTTGTGCGAGGCAGGCGCTGAAGGTGAAGGATGGAGGCAGTGCCGGGCTCATTCCCAGCCAAACGCTGGAGGAGAAGAGGAAAGCTTACGTGAGGCACGAGTGGGACTACACGGGCGTATCTGGTGAGCATCCGCACCGACAATTATCGCGGTTGGCTACGCACGGTGTGAATGAAGTTCAACATACAGGCACTCCTCTACTTACGAACATTCGAATTTCGAACTTTCAGAGATACGAACAAACCTGCCCGTATGTCCAGTTGTCTGTCCGGGCCGAGAGTCGTAAGTTCGACCGCCACGCACTAGATGACGGTGGTGGAATCTACATCTGCGGAACGTGAAGAACCAGTGGCATCTACATCTACAGGAGATTATACAACTTTTAAAGCCATTCCCTGTATTTAGTGTACATGCCGTACAACATGTTTGTAATAGACAGGCGTAACGTTGGACTTACGAACAAATCGACTTACGAACAGACCTCTGGAACATAAATCGTTCGTATGTAGAATCCCTGTACACACATACAGGCGACAGAAGGCACATTGCATTTTAATGATATTATCACGTGTCAATTTTGTGAGGGCAATGTTTTATAATAAACTTTGTTTTGTTTTGTTGTATTATTTTAACAAATTATGTTTAAGGTCCTCACTTTCACGTGAATTGACGTTCATATTTCCATTGCGCGAGTGTTTTTTTTTTCAAACTGACAAAAAATATTCTGTCCAGGTTATTAATCCTTCAAAAGTCGAGAGAAGCGAGCTTGGTAACGCCACAACACCACCGTTACACAGTCACAGTCACACACAGCACCACCACCGTCACAGTCACACACAGCACCACCACCGTCACAGTCAGCACCACCACCGTCACACAGCCACACACAGCACCACCATCGTCACAGTCAAAGATCCCCCGTATAGCCTTAACAGACTGTAGGGGCAAGTGCTGTTAGCGAGCACCTATAAAGGCCGGAACGGTACACGAGGGGGTGGGTGGCCAGCACCACGCCCGACCGCCTTTGTCTCCCCAGTGGTGATGTTTACTCACCGGACCAGGTACTCATTTCAGGCTGAGTCGACCTAGGGGAGGCCCAGGACCGGTTCAGATAATCGTCACTGGTGTTGGCCGTGAGCGGGAATCGAACCCGGATCGCCAGGTTCAGTGCGCAGCATGCTAACCGCTACACTACCGTCACAGTCACATACACACACAGACACACACACACAGACACACACACACAGACACACGCACACACAGACACACACATAGACACACACAGCACCACCACCGTCACACAGTCACACACAGCACCACCTCCGTCACACACACATACAGACAGACACACACACACAGTCACACACACACAGTGACACACAGCCACACACACACAGTGACACACAGCCACACACAGCACCACCACCGTTACACAGTCACAGTCACACTTCCACCGATGCATCACACAAAACTGTGGAGTTGCATCTCAAAATTGAATGTTTGTATGAAAAATCTAATTTATATTAAAATTGGCTCGTACCTCGCAAGTTGAGATGTGAATGTGTGTGTGTTTGTGCAAGGGCCATGAAACTGCCCAGGATAAATCCCTTGAATGAAAAAAGATTATGATTTACATTTTTGCGAAGTGTTAAGACACGGAAATGAAAACTTCCTGACATGTCAGTTGGATGATGGACCATTGCTTTTACCACTGGCTCCTGCACGGGGAACAGAAATCACACACACACACACCCTTTATAATCGACAAAAGCAGAATAGATTTCAGCACACGTGTCTCGTATTCAACATTTGCTAAGAGCATTGCATATTGAGGGGGAGTGGGGGGAACACGTTCTCCTATTCGCGTACGGCGAAATGAATCTACGTACTCACGTATTCACAAGGAACAGACACCGTACATAACTAAAGGAACACAGTCCACACAGATACACGTGTAGGAATTGTCTTACCTGCCATTCCTGTACGTAGGGGGCTTTTGTAATGCCTTATTAATATCACACCCCCCCCCCCCTGCCCAGATTATCATTGTGTGTTTCTGACATTAATAATGTTGCATTGTGCAGACACGTGTGTGTACAGATACAACTATGGCAATTATACATTAATCTCATTTAGAGCGAACATGATCGTGAATGAAATTCACTCATATGCCTTAAATGTCTTTTCTAGACTACGGTAATAATTACGAGTGTTTTAATCATACCTTACGTCATACTATTCATGCAAGCCGGCCAAATTAATTGCGTGATCACCGACAATGGCTTGGCTGCTACTGTATAATGGGGCTGAGTAGGTTTTCGCCAGAGGCGCTGTCATACGCTTCTCGCTTAAGTCCATGTATCACAGTGCACGTACATTGTTTAGTAGGCTCTTTCCCTACATCATTCACCATTCGGTGACCAGGTCGTGCTCCAGAAAGTAGATCTTGTCAGAGGGCATCTGATATATATATGCATCTCAATTAAATATGCAGATACACGCATGTTGTGAATAATGATTATTTTTGGCATAAAAAAAATATATACATTTAATCGTGAATTTCAAAACGATGAATAAAGAACGTGCGTTTTTGCACCTTCCAAGCCACGCTTCGCGATGGCGTCATGGCCGCAGGCTTTCCGATCGTTTGTTTAATCGCCTAGATTTGGAACACGCTCTGGTCGACGGTATTTGTCTGGGTCAGCTCCCCGATAGCACCACAAAAATTCACAATGCATTCGTAAATTTCTACTGGATCATCTTTACGCACAAGAGTTATCGTGATCCCATGTCACAGCCAGATAGAGAGAGACGGATGAAGCTAATGCATGCCCGTGTTCACCGTTAGTTGCAAAGCATTGAAATAAGAAAAATCAGGAATATCTCAAGTACACCATTGGAATCTCATTTGCCAGTAAAAATGAACTCGAACCATCTGGTCCAACACCATGTGAGACTAGGCTCTAAGGAAAGCTGTCTCGGGTGTGGACCAATCAACTTCAAGGACAGTGCATACATTATCAGAGTTGTGTTTTTTGTTTGCATTATGACTGCAGGTATTGTGATCTATGCAAACATGACTCCTTGTAAAAAAGGTGTCAGTTTTGTTGCCAGATAAAAGGGTTAAAAAACCCAGTTATAATATCTCAAGTAGCCACTCTCAAATGTAATATCTTGTTCGCAGCATACTCTTATTCATTTTAGTCCAGATCTCCACATTCAAAATAAATATACATGCAGTGCACATCTTGTTACAATTATAGTCACCATTTGTTTGGCGAAGGTGTGCTACAATCAATGCTTTGGCCACACTGACATCGTGATATTGATTTCCACCTTGGTTCTGGTGTGGAGCTCATCTAATGAGGTAAAGAAACTGTCTTTGCTGAATCCTTGCAGCGAGCAGAGCGTGACATCATGTCGGGAAAACAGCCCTGGAGGATGTGATCAAGGGATTACTTCCACAGTGAAATCCGCAGGCTTCTCGCGCTCCTCCGCGCGCCATGGACCATGTTCGACACGTGTCTGTCAACTCAGCTGAAATGCGACAAAATTGGCGAAATAATCCCACCAGTTGTGATTGTGGTGACCTTGAGTCATCAACCAACTACACTGGAGAACCTTGTTCAGTTATCGGTCACTGCAATACAGATTAAATGTGATCCCAAGACCTCAGTGTTTTCAGCTCAGTGCTCTGACAAGGGCATTATTTTCCTGACCCAGCCGTACACAGCTCCCTTGGTTCGAGTTCATTTGTTCTGAGGTTTTTTCTTTTTTTTATCATCCCAGAGCTAGATGCCCAAAGACCCAAACACTTCTGCAATAAAAAAAAAAAGCTTTCGTGACTGCAAGGATTCATATTCTTGGTTGTTTCGGTAAAGTCACGTCGAAGGGAAACAATAAAATAAGAAAAATATAAAACAATAAAAAAATATGTAATTGTTTCCCTTCTACGTGACTTTACCGAAAGAACCAAGAATATACCGCTGCAATAGATAGGAGTCGATACGTTCATTGAGTTGAGCGAGGTTATGAGAACTTTGGGGAGGGGGGAAGGGATGGTGGGTGGGAATTGCAGTATTAGGGAAAAGGCAGCAAAATAAGTGCTTAGACCTGTAGTGCAGTGGTTTGAACACAGCATGTATGAGGGGACACAGTCAGATATACACAGGTCCTCAATATGTGGAGGAATTCATGCGTGTTGAAATTATTTCGCACCGTACGTAGCCAACCGTACCTTATCAGCGGTACGAGGGTAGGGGAACATACTAAACACAAAAAAAAACACTTCTAAAGAAATTATTTTTCAATGTAGATTAATTCAAATTGCATCGCTCCCAGTGTCTTCTTCCTCGTATCGGAAGGAAGAGCATTCCAGACGGCCGGAGAAGCGCATTTGAAAGCGCGTGGTGCGGTGACCCTCTTTTTTCGATGGCTCATCCTAAAGCCGCTGCGAGGATGACCGGAGTTTATGTGGATGAATGAGTTAATCAGAAAAGCGACCATTCAAGTTCAAGTTCATTTATTAGGTATAGCCCTGTGAGCCATTCGGCTCTTGAATCGGGTGCAACCGCAACAAACAAAAAACAAAAACATGAACAAAAAACATTGAAGTGAATATGTGACTGAGTGCAAACAGAAAATCCAAGAAAAGACAGCAAAATATTGCAGAAAAAGCACCGTACACCAACGCTGTGTGCAAAAATCCCAGTGGGATGCAAGTCAAACAACAACAACCACAAGACAACTTAGATTAAGGCCATCAGTCTAACTCTGTACTACAACAAACAAACATGGCTTAACCAATATACTTTTCGAAATCACCAAAATAAAGTCATGAAAGCAATGAAACAGTGATCATCGCGATAGTAGAAGGGCAATAAGGAGGCGACTGAGGACTGATGAGAGGGTGACTGGAGTGACTGGAGTGACTGGAGTGACTGACTCGAGTTGAAACGGCGAGTGTTAGATCATCAATCAAACAGACTGCTTGATATTGCGGTTAAGTGAAAACTTTAGTTGCAAAATAGAAACGTCAAGTCGAGGCTGTCAGTTTTGAGTGGATGCTTTGGCTTATAGATAGTATCTGGGACATAATGAACAGTTAGTAAACTGGGTGAGGAAGGCATAAGAGCTTCGTCGAATTATGTTGTGGAGTAGGAGAGGAACGTTTCCTATTTTTACCTCAGAAAATTAAATGTCTAGGATCGCCCATTAAATATCTAGAACACATGTAAATCCAAGTTAATTCCAAAGGCATTAATAAAGTGAAAAAAAACTACCATAATTAACCTTTTGTGCCTATGCGGCAGTTGAAATATGTTTTTGTAACTGGAATATAATTTTTCATGCAAATTTTATTACACAGCCTGAATGTTAGACTGCATGCAATCTAAAGCTGGTGAAATCCACGTATGCGTGTTGCTTTAGCGCAAAGGTTGTGGTTACTCATTTAGTCTATCAAATAAATCCTTCATTAATGCTGCAAATCTTCTGGTGCCAGTATATTTGTTTGGCAGTGGAGTAATATAAATGTAATATAAATGTAATATAAATGTAATATAAATGTAATATAAATGTACGCATAGGCGCGTGTGTGAAGTTGTACATGGTGCTTGTGTTTACAGTATACATATATATTTCCATGCAACTATGTTTTTTTGAATTATAATTAAACACACATTGTTTTATATTTGTATTATTTTATTATTTCCCTCCTACGTGACTTTACCGAAAGAACCAATAATATGAATCCCTGCGGTCACGAAAGCTTTAAATCAAAAAATAAAAACACACTGGTCTGTTTATTATTTTCAATGCATGTGCGAATACACTGGCATTGACTGTTATGGTCGTTAATTACAACGTAGTACGTGAATATGGAACGTCAACATAAGTTGTGCCATTTCATTTCTCATTCTCAACACGTTTAGGCTGCCTGTTGTTTTGAATGCTAGACGCTCTGCTGTGTGCAGGTATGTGGTGCATCGTGTTGTTGTGATCGACTGTGGTGCATTGGTTCAAACACTGAAACGACAATACTTGTAACCTGGGTTTGATTCCCAGCCATAGTGAGAAAAATATATATATAACACGTTCCTTCGGAGTGGGCAGGTAGGAACTTGGTTGGACAGCGCATTCGTACACGACAGACAGACACATAATCCCTGGTGGGCAGTGTGGAACCTGTTGTTCCTACCTGTATCACTGACCAATGGTGTCTGAACGTATCCAAGGCCTCCCCTCGGTTCACTCAGCCTTACATAAGAATTTGGTGTTGTGTATAAACATCAGCACTGGAGATACACGTGTCTGGGTGTGGTTCTGGCCATATCGTCTCCTCATGTTTTGTATCAGTCCCAATAGGTGATTTCTAACAACACTTTTCCCATCATGATTTAATACTATACGGCTATATGGGGCAGTCTTTTGAACATATCTCGGTGCATGGACACACACGTGATATCCTCATCAATAAACACTAGCCTTTCCTTCTGGAAGGTTATGGAAATGAGTTTTTCCTGCCTTCCAAATCATCAGAGAAGCATCTACCCCAATGTGCACTTAAGAGACAATTGTAGAACAGTAATTTAATTTAGCAATTGCCGGTAATGCTGCAAATATTCCCCGTGTGCGTCTACATGTGAGTGCGATTGTGTGTGTGTATAAGTGTGTGCATTTTAATTAAAATTTCGCTTTAAAAAAGTCATTGTACTCTGTTATATGTGATGCACATAGTAATGTCAGCATGCTAACACAATAAAGGGACGGTGTAAAGCATTCAGTCGATTTCTACAGTTATATCGCAATCTCTTCAGGACAGAATATGTTGCAGGTGGATTGCTGGGCTATTGATTTAGCCAGAGGCTTTGATTGGGGTTGTGTTTGGTGAAGAGTTTAAACAATTCAAGTTGGGCTTGGAAATGAGAGCATCCTTGTGTAAAAAAACAACGGCTCAATGTAATTCTATTTTTACTAACCAAACAAAAATAACGTAACTCAAAGATTAAAGCCAAAATGTCTCCTTGCTAAGATTGATTTTCAGCAGGTAGTCATCTCCATGAGTGGTCCTAAGCTAGAGGGTTGAAATTCAATATGTCTTTTCAATTATTGTTATTATATTGTTTATACAGGAAATAATTACCGAGTCTGAGACTCTTTTCGGCAGGGGCCTGCTAGGTTGTTTTTATTTGAGGGGTGATGATGTGCTTTGCGTGTCCCAATATCGTCATTTGTAAGTCCATTTTTCATATTTGGTGCGAATTCTGGTGCCGTGTCACCACTCTATACTGGAGACCAATCCCTCCATAGGATGGCCTATGCTGACCTTTAAAAAGTGTTACTTATTACATCGGCTAAGGCAGAATGGCTTTACACTCAAATGGGATTGTAAAGAGCAACCTTACACTTTTGTGAGTCGAGCAATCTAACCCGAATGCCCCCCCCACCCCCCTTACCTTTCTGATGCGAGATTAACACCAAACACATTTGAGGCATTATTTTCAGAGCAGAGTACCGTGTCTGTGGGTTAAATGAAACTCGTAACAAATTGCTGTAGGTGTGAGACTGGCAGCACGCTTACAACCGTTGCACGGTGCGGTTTTTGTTTTTTTGTTGCAGGAGGTTTCTGTGGCGTCCTGGGTGGGAAAAAGAAGAAGAAAATGATGTACATGTCCACTAAAAATGCAGGTAAGGGTTTCCACGACGGAGTGGAACGCGTGCGGTGCAACGGGGGGTAGGGGCGGTTATTTTTCCCGTCGTTCTGCCGGGATCGTTCAAGCTGCATAAACCAGAAGTGAAACATTCGCTGGGCTACAGAATTATTTGCCCCCTATTGGCTGCAGCCGCAAGCTCGGATCTAAAAATAAACTGCACTTAGCCCTCTCACGCGTGTAGGCTCATTTGCCGAAGGTGGGAGGGCGTTGTTGTTATATTACAATTTTGAAGTGGAGGAGGGGGGGGTTATGCAGAAAAGCACAAAATGTGTTCAGCTCAGCGGGGGGGGGGGGGCTCCACTTTGAAAATGAACCTCGTGATTTCATTTTTTTCTTCACTGAAAGTCGTTTTAACTTAAAATGGATGTGTTTTGAGTGACCTTGTTTCAAGAAATTGGTGTTGCCTGTGTATGTACACACGCACGTTCTCTTTATCAGAATAGGTATGGATGCTTCTACCACACCCTATAATTGCTTCTTTCACGTTTTATGAACGTGTTTTTTCTACATATTTCAGATCATGATGTAATTCGCAAAATCACTTCCTTTTTTGCCCCCGTATCATTGCTAGAATCTATAAGTCGTGTGAGACTATGCAACCTTAGTAGTAAAGCACTGTGCAAACATGATCATCAGCCGGTCGTATTTGTGCATCGGGCATTGCGGCGTTATATGCTGTATTCATACATACACGTATCTGCTCTCTGTGAACTGGAGCAGATGCTGACAACTCTCACGCCACATGTATCAAACTTTTCGCCTCTGCACCTTTTACTTACGTTGTGATGTTTTATAATCGTACGTGAAATATACAGTATTGGGGTCAGAAGCTGAGCCTATCAACAGCCTCCAGATGGAAAACAATATTTTTTAGATTTTAACCTAATTTCTTTAGAACTGCTTTTTGTGTTTAGTGTGTTGCCTTTCACCCGCACCTCCGATTAGCACGGTCGTCTACGTACGGAGCGAAAGAAGTTCAACATACATACGTACATGCCGTCTGTTCTGAATGATCACAGTCGCACATTGGAGAGTTTTAAACTATCCAAAAAACTATGCGCTCATCCCACCCTCAACCAGTATATATACAAGGACTGTTTTCTTGGAATTTATCTTACTTGATACAGCAGTCGTGCTGTGACGGTGCCACCTGAAGACGGAAGCTTGTGTTGCCTCCGAAACGTCGTGATTTTTATTTTTATTTTACTATTTTTTATTTTAATTTTGTACCTACGTGACTTTACCGAAAAAACCTAAGAACACGATCCATCTTCTTTCCTGCCCACGAGCGGATATCCGCACTCCTTCTCCGCGGTGGTCACCCCCTCCCTCGGACGCGTTACCTCCCTTTGTCTGCTATTCCGTCAGCAGTCTTGACCACTGATCGTCATCCCTCTGAGCGATGGCGTCCTTCTCTAGTCCACCTACATTTCTTCGCAGGAAACCGATGCGGATCGGTGTTACGATATTCTCACCAGCAAAATGCGACGCGTGCATCACGAGTATTAGAAGTAATTTAATAAAATAATTGTTACATCCCAGTGTATGCCGAGGTTAGCGAGCATTGGTCTTATTTCATTTTCATATCTGAATGTTATAATGATATTATAGAATAAGTGGATTAATGCAGAGTGAGCTATGCGAATCATGAATTAGGCATTAGTGCATACTTTTAATAACTCAATCTCGAAACCTTTAACAACCGCACATATATTTAATATTTACACGATACTTGCAAAGTTCCACTGCATGTCATTAAAGATATAGATGTAGACTTGAGCTGGATGACGAATATTTTCTAATTATATGAATGCAGTGTGAATCATGTGGTGATGATGTGTTATTTTAATTAACCATATTTCATGAAATGTAATTATAATTATCACACACGGCCCAGTATTAATCCACTGCATATGCCTCTGCCCACCATGCTAGTGATGGGGACTCTTTGACCATACTTCACCACTAGATTTGAAGCTTTCGTGATTGCAAGGATTCATATTCTTAGGTTTTTTCGGTAAAGTCACGTAGGTAAAAAATTAAAATTAATCAAAAGTAAAATAAAAATAAAATAAAAATCACGACCTTTCGGAGGCAACACAAGCTTCCGTCTTCAGGTGGAACCGTCACAGCACGATTGCTGTATCTTGGAATTTATCTTACTTGATACAGCAATCGTGCTGTGACGGTTCCACCTGAAGACGGAAGCTTGTGTTGCCTCCAAAACGTCGTGATTTTTCTTTTTTCTTTTATTTTTATTTAACTTTTTATTAATTTTAATTTTTTACCTACGTGACTTTACCGAAAAAACCTAAGAATATACTTCACCACGCTGGTCACTGCAGCTTGATGAAGGTGCCTGTTTGATGATTAGTTCCATATCACTCGCTACTTATGTTAGCCATTGCTGGAAATCGAACTCAAGGTTACTGGCTTCAAAGCACAGAGTGGTGCTTACCACTGTCCCTCCGCTCCACCTCCTAACAAGTGATGGAGCTTTGGGTGGCCAGATTGGACCCATCCACTAATATCAGAGCTTCTTAAGATAAGAAACAAGATATGTCTGTATATTGACAGTGGTGTGTGTGTGTGTGATCGTATACCTTATTAATTTAAGGTCTTGCTTAGGCAACAGTCGACGCTCAACATTCAAACCTTGACCTCTTGTGCGTGCATTGGGGACACACTCATCATGAAGCAGCCGATTCGGACTAATGAATTTTAATTGAATCGTGTTTTATTTTGCTTATTACACGCTACACTGCGCTGCTGCCCTACCTTTTTAATGAAAGCACACAGAGAGATGACAAGGTCGTGACCGCAGACGTAATACACAGGGCAGGCTGGGTGTGCAAGGTCTCCTCGACAGAGCAACGGCAATGGACATCCGAGGGCTAAATACACATTTTGTGTCTTACTCGGTTACTGAGGTCTATGAAAGTTGAGTCCTTTGCCCCAGACTATTCATGGCTTAGCATGTGTCGGTGTATCTGTATATGTAAATGGCCACAACATTGGCGATTGAGAGGCTGATTTTGTACGGGGGGGGGGGTGTGCGAGATTTAGAGCGTATTGACTTCCCTTTGAATGGCAAAAAACGGTATCAATATCGACCTCTATATTCTTTGAGTTTTTCGGTAAAGTCACGTAGATAGGTTCAAAGAAAATAACAAAAACGACGACGTTTCGATCGCAACACAAGCGGTCGTGGTTTTTGTTATTTTTTGTTATTTTCTTTGAACCTATCTACGTGACTTTACCGAAAGACCCAAAGATTATGAATTCCTGCAGTCACGAAAGCTTTAAGTCAAAATATCGACCTCTGTGAAATATGCTGCTTGGCAATTTCCCTCAAACAGCAACGGAGGGCAGCAATGCAACGCTCACAACAGCAGAGCGCCGGGGTGGCTGAGATACACGAAGTTAGTGCAGTGGGGAGCACACCTAGTAGATCAGCCAGTCCCCTCACTCAACCCGTAACGCCTGGGTTTGTCCCGTGACTGCCATACCAAGCGAGCCGTCGACACTTCACGTGGCCTCAACGTACACCTAGTCGAGCAGAAACGCTGTGGCGAAGTCACCGTCACTTCGTGGCGATTGATGGTGTCTATGGGTGGCCCATAAGAACCTGGCTTGACCTCCATGAAATAAACTTTGTTGTTGTTTTTCAAGCCCAGGGGAACAAACTCTCTTGTGTTAATTAGCAAAGTCATTGCAAGCAATGCGATAGCATCTCAAGTCATTGATGCCCTTATCTCGGCAGCTGGCTGGGATGCTTAGGAAACTGAATTGCTGATATCCATGGCTGCCCCACGCCCCACACACGGCCAAGATTCTGAGCTTACGTTTTGTATCTGGCGACGAAAGATGAACAGTTTCTTGGGCATCATGCAAAGACATTGCAGACGAAAGAGATTGTTTAATTGCGTTAATGAAACAACATTTAAAGTCACAAAAGTGTGCCTTTTGGATCAACGTAATCCACTAGCATTTAAGCAAACTAATTATCTGGAACAGCTGCGATATCTCGTGTAAGAGACAGCTACGGGGAAGCATTGATCTGGAAGACCAATTGATTTGATGGATTCAGTGTGAGCGTTTACCTGTTGATATTGTTAGTGTATTTACTTTGTCACTCAAAACATCACTCTAGGGCAGCACATCAAGTGAGTCATATTGCCTCATGTCAGTGGCATTGCTGCACCACTCTCATGGAACCTGTGTCACACGATTTTCTTAGGAAACAATCATCATAATCAGCCATGATCAATCCACCGCTGGAACAATGTCTTTCCAAGCGATCACCATCTCTCACAATCCTGCGAAAGAATAGGAATCCACTCAGCAACTGCCCAAGAGCTGATTTCATGGCTCCATTTTCTCAGCGGATGAAGATGCATCCGTGCATGCCTTCATTTATTTGATGAGGAAACAAGGTAAAGTATTTCCATTCAAGAATCGTTGATCTGCAAAATGTGACTTTTTGCCACTGGATATCACAAGCCGATACTAGCCATGGACTTTTTGATCACCGTCCCTAAGTGATGGCATGCAAAAAAAATCCAAATAAATCAGTTCTTCTACTTGAGAAAACAGTTATATATATAAATGACCAAATTATGAAGTGGAAGCTTTTAAATTTAGATGCAAGTGAAATAATGCAGAGTAAATCAAAGCCAGCGTCAGCTAACCGTAGCCTGTAAGTTTGGCATGTTTACACATTTTTACGGACGTAAATTGTAGCAGTGCGGTAAATTCAGTGCAATTCACATGCGTGCACGATCCATAATTTTTCACAAAAGAACGGATCATAAAGCTTGCGGGAAGCGCCACGCAGCCATTGGACGTGAACATTTTTCTGAGCAATCCGCACGGACAGCATTGCGGTAAATGAATTGGTGATGTACGTATTTATATATTTTCCTGGTTGGTGGAGAAATGACCTCACAAAAACCCATATCGTCACAAATGATACGCAACACGAGGGGTGCTTATATGCGAACATGCACAAGCACGCTTTCAACCTGAGAATATATTCCGTTGCATAGATACCTCTTGTAGTTGTGACTGAGCACATATTGAGGGTTGCCCATTCAACCGTTTTCTCCAAAGTGTGATGTTTAATACAAATCACTTATTTAACACTAAGTCAACACCTTGGGGAGGATTGTGAAACATTCAGATATCACATCTTATCTATGGCTGAGAATACCACTTACTAACAGTTCTCCCTCCCAACATAACAAAGACAAAGATCCCCCATATAGCCTTAACATACTGTAGGTGCAAGTGGTGTTGACGAACATCTATGAAGGCCGGAATGGCACACGAGGGGGTGGGTGGCCAGCACCACGCCTGACCGCCTTTGTCTCCCCAGTGGCGATGTTTACACACCGCACCAAGTACTCATTGGAGGCTGAATCGACCTAGGGGAGGCCCAGGACCGGTTCAGATAATCGTCAACAGTTTTGGCCGCGAGCAGAAATCGAACCCAGGTCGCCGGGTTCGTACAAATGAAACAAGTGGGGCTCCAAAGCTCTTTGAAATCGAAGAGCCATTATTCATGTGTCGGTGTTTACACACTTTCATATTGTTGTCTATAACTTATACCTGGAATTATGTATTCCATCTTCCTATGCAGGATTTTTGTTGTATATTGAATTGCACATTTTTGTATTATTTACAGTATATATATGTACCCATACATAATTCATGGTAGAGCGGTAGCACAGTGGTTAGCTCACTGCGCTCTTAACCCGGCAACCTTGAGATGAACTCCCAGCCGTGGCTAACATCAGTTATGAGCAATACCCAAACTGACCCTGGGCTTCCCCTAGATTGCCTCAGCCTTAAATGAGTTCCCGGTGCAATGTGTCGATATCAGCACTGGCGAGACAAAGGCGGTGGTGTTAGCCGCACCACTCCTTCGTGTGCTGTGTTGGCCTCCATAGGGACTCGTCACACTGAGCCCAACAGTCTGTTAAGGCTGTATCTTTTTTGTGGCTGCTGTGTGTGCAATGTGAGTAACGATTTGATTTGTCCACTGCATTATGAACCTGGCGACCAACGTGTGGTCATGGCACAAATCGGTTGCCGAGTGGTATCAGAACGTATTGTGAACATCTCCATGAAGCGACTCAGCCTGAACAAATGTTAACCTGGTGCGGTGTGTTCACAATACAAGGCCGTAATTATAATAAATATATTGGGGGACACACATCCCCCACCAATATTCAAATATGCTCAAAATGTCCCCCCCCAATGTATTGCTTTAAAAATAATTGCTATGCTATGTAAATAAAAACAACACTTTGCTCAACCTTGGCCACAATATCTGGACTTGTCTTCATATAAATCAATGCATAGATTTCTGTTTATATGATTGTGGTTATGGTTGTACTTTATAAATTCCTAATCTCTGCCATTACATACAATGTAACAAGAAAAGGTAAAAAGAATAAACAGAGCAATGTAATACAATACACTATTAGACATTGTTGTAAAAAAAAAAATCCATCCCATGTGTTTGTGAATTTTTTAATATTTTAGGCAGGATATGAGTTTTCAAGTTTAGATATTTTGATGGGTTGGGACCGTAGACACCCGGGAAGATTTGGTCCCCCCCAATGTTGATTCCATGGCTACGGCCTTGCCACAATACCTGCATCACTTTGGAGGCTAGGGTTGGTAGATCACATAGCGATTCATGAACGTTCCAAACATGCTTAACCTAAAGTGGATACGTGGATCTATCTCTGGGTGTTTCAGTGTTATCCCCGAAAAGTGTGGGGTTTTTTATGGGTGTTTTAGCTTCATCACTTCTAAAAGTAAGTCTTAGGTCTGAGTGAAGCTTTCCTGGGAACACAACCTCTTTGGTATCGTCATCTTCACGATCACTGTCATCAGCAGCAGCAGCAGAACCATCAGCAGGAACAGTGATAACAGCATCATCACCATCATGATGATCGTGTCAAGATCATCTTCAACAGTTGTATCATTATTGTCATCTTCATCGTCATCGTTGAATGTCTCCATTCTACCACTTTAATTCCACGGTTTAGAGCGCACGAAAACCTGCTGTAAATGTATTCAGACATTCCGTTAACATTTCTCGGACAGGGGGCGATACGCGTGCACGTAGATTAGGGGTGGTATTGGTCAACTTGGCCTCTCAGTGCTCCCCGCACGAACCCCCCCCCCGCCCACCGGGCGTGTTTGCCGCTATTTCCGTACAAAGGCAGAAACTTTACGCATATCTGCAGACACCTTTTTTAAATCCTTTATATTAAGTTCACTTGCTTGCTTAGGACCGTGCAAATCTTTCGGTCGCTTTTTAACCCACTTCCCGTGATCCAATCGAGCTGACATTTTGCACACAGACTCGTTGTGCGTGACAATGCATTTTCGTGAATTTTTTTCTCCAAAATTTTACACTGTTTAGGGAAAAATAAATAAATATTTAATTACCAATTGTTTAATGCTGCCAGACAATCATCTCACCCATAGGTGGCAGCCATCTCAAGCTAGAGGACGAGAGGACTCTAGCCGCCCCGATGCCACGCATATAAAGGATTTATAGTGAAAAACTTTGTTTTTACGGGTACATTTTTTTTTGCTCATGTTGGCTCCGCCAAAAGCCTAATACCACCCCACAGTGGATGATTCTGACCGTAAGGAATCCATCGTGGCCGAACGGGCCACGTTTTCTTTGTGTGTTGAATCAGCCGTGCATGAATTGCAAAATGTGGCATGGGCCCAATTTTAGGGAAAAACTGTTGTCATTTTGCCAAAAAAAAGTGCCAAAATGATTGCCCAAATAAGCATCGTAGTTGCACGTCCCATCTTCATTAATAGTCTAGAGCCAAGAGGAGAAATTCCATACTCTGTGATGGGAACCACTCCCTCCAAAGAATGGCCACTTTTGGCATCCCACAGAGCCGTACTCGTGTTATTGAGCCTGGAGGTATAATGGACCAAAATCAATCCCGAACCACGATTACAACTTTCCAAATGGCAATTCGGCACCCCTAAGCACACCGGCGGTCCGGATCAGTCGGTGCAACGCTCACCGCGCACATAAACCACGTGCGAGCAGACACCACAGTGATGCAGAGCGTCGCGATTTGTCGCAGGTTGTGGTTATTTACGAGCCCGCGGGTGTCTCCCCACAGAGTTCGACCGCCACGAGATCCTGATTTACGAGGAAGTTGCCAAGATGCCACCGTTCCAGAGGAAGACGCTCATGCTCATCGGAGCGCAGGGGGTCGGTCGGCGAAGTCTCAAGAACCGCCTGCTCGTGGCCAACCCTTCGCGATACGGAATGATCGTGCCTTGTACGTGCCTTGTACGTGCGCTGTATGTGCCTTGTACATGCACTGTATGTGCCTTGTACGTGCGCTGTATGTGCCTTGTACGTGCCTTGAACATGTGCTGTATGTGCCTTGTACGTGCGCTGTATGTGCCTTGTACGTGCGCTGTATGTGCCTTATACATGCCTTGAACGTGCGCTGTATGTGCCTTGTACGTGCGCTGTATGTGCCTTGTACGTGCGCTGTATGTGCCTTGTACGTGCGCTGTATGTGCCTTGTACATGCCTTGTACGTGCGCTGTATATGCCTTGTACGTGCGCTGTATATGCCTTGTACGTGCGCTGTATGTGCCTTGTACGTGCGCTGTATGTGCCTTGTACGTGCGCTGTATGTGCCTTGTACATGCCTTGTACGTGCGCTGTATATGCCTTGTACGTGCGCTGTATGTGCCTTGTACGTGCGCTGTATGTGCCTTGTACGTGCGCTGTATGTGCCTTGTTCGTGCGCTGTGCATGCAGCTGTGCACGATGCTTGCACGCCGCTGGGTTTCTCTCTCCTGCTACGTGTGCGAGCGGGGCGAGTGGGTATATGCGCCACGCAGTTGGGATTACACGTGGAACATCTTCCAGTCAACTCGGTCTGGGTCTGTCTCGTGGCCTCCTTCCTTCGTGAGCCCATTGAGGTTTTATCTGGCCTCTTACGTGCACGTAGCCTGGCGCAATGGCTACTGTTGTTGTTGCTGCACGTGTGGTGTGCATTGGGTGTTGGGGAGCGGTGGTGTAGTGGTTAGCGTGCAACGCTATCAACCTGGCGACCCAGGTTCGATTCCTGCTCACGGCCAACACACAGTGACAATTATCTGAACCGGTCCTGGGCCTCCCCTATGTCGACTCAGCCTCAAATGAGTACCTGGTATGGTGTAGTGCTGGCCACCCACCCCCTTGTGTGCCATGCTGGCCTTCACAGGTGCTCGCTAACAGCACTTGCCCCAGCGGTCTATGTAGGCTATACGGGTGATCTTTGTCTGTGTCTTGTATGTGTGTGTAAGTTGCATGCTGTGCGTTTCAGTATCGTGTGTGGTGTGCAACGTCTCTGTGTTTTTTTAGATTAAACCACCAACAACAACTAAACCGGGTATCGTGATGGCAAGACAATGAATACTGTAATGTGGACATAACCGTGCACCTGAATTAGCGATAATGATCGCCGTGCCACTGGGCCGTGTTTTGTAGCACCGAGTTGTTATATCACCTTAACCAGCTTAAAAGCCATTCCAATTGCGTGCGCACTTTCTGCTCTATAAAACCGGTCGCATGGCGACCATCGCTGTCACGGGAGAGATTTGGGTCTCCGATTTCTCCCTGATACCACTCAAAGCGCGAGCGTTTCCGATGAATGTGTCCACACCTATCGGTGCAAGTCACGCCAGCTTGTGGGTGGCTGCACACGTGTTCTACAGTTCCTTGCATCGTGAAGAGGGTGCGTTTCTTTTTTGTGTGTTTTGTTATAGCCGAGCATCAACACCCACAAATTACATAGAGCAGCCTTTGATATGTATTTTTTTAATGTACATTTTCTTTCAAAATCACCTTCCTCTGTCCCATGTAATATGCAGTTTTGATAGGCTTCCTTAAAATTTACCATTAAAATGCAGCATCAGAAATAAATAATATGGTCACGCACTCGGTTTTCTTCAAAGGCAAATATAGAGGGTGTGTATTCAAAGCAAATGCGTGCGCGCTCTCCTGCATCCGTGTGCTTGTAAATGATTTAAGCATCATTAACGATGGCTCTGATGGCACAGCGAGTGGCACCTTTTTTAATTTACACCACGCGCGGTGTGAGAAATATGCTTCTGCCGATTACATACCTTGATGAAATAGACTGTTCAAACAGAATATCCATCCCGACAATAATGGTTATTATCCATTGTAGGGTTAGATTAATAATCAGGGATGATGGTGATGATGATATTACAACGTATCTGCAAAATATGAACTCGATTCTATTGTTGCTTAAAAAAAAACACTTTCCAGCCTTTTGTTGGGTAGATGATCAGCGCAAATGTTAAGATAAGAGTAGTGATAGAGCCAATTGTACACCGAATATTTCCACTAATGTTGAATCACTCTAGAAACGGGCGTGGTGGATTATGCAGATTTACAATTGACAGCCATTACATTTTTTTTTCTTGAAATAAGTGTCATAAGAATCGTAGTTGTTTGGAAAACCAGCCATCATCATCATCGATGATCGATCCACTTCTGGATGAAGGCCTCGCCAAGCTGTTGCCATCTCTCATAATCCTGTGATAAATGCATCTGCCTGTCCTCTGCACGAGCTGATTTAATAAAGTTTATGGTTATATACGTCCTCTCAAAAGATGAAAGGGTAAAGCTGTATACGTCATTCATAGTGTGTTCTAAATGCATGCACTTTTGATGCAATAATCTAAATAATTATATCCATCTGCAAAAGCTATAATAAAGAGCAAACTCATAAAACAAAGCGTAAATTATCTATCATTGTTGGCAACCAAGTGATGATAGTTAAAACAAAACATACATTTAAATTCTGAAATTCTTTCTGCTCAAACAAGCATTGTTGAGTGGTGGTCATCCCCACTGGTGGCCAAAGCCAGTGGCTTTAACTTCCACATACCCAGAGCAAGGGGCCACTCTTTCCATTGGATGAACACCGATAACTCTATGCAAAGTAGTATTCGTTTCATAACTGCCCCCCTCATACGGAACATGAGTTAATCCCATCTTCTTGGTTCTTTCGGTAAAGTCACGTAGAAGGGAAATAATAAAATAATAAAAATAAAACATCATAAAATAATTCTCACGACATTTCGGCCACAACCCAAGCAGCCGTCCTCAGGTGACGGCTGCTTGCGTTGTGGCCGAAACGTCGTGAGAATTATTTTATTATGTTTTCTTTTTATTATTTTATTATTTCCCTTCTACGTGACTTTACCGAAAGAACCAAGAAGATGAATCCCTGCAGTCACGAAAGCTTTAAATTGAAATGAGTTAATCCCCTTTTAGTATCCAATTGTGAGAGATTCCCACTGACTAAACTAAACTATAAACAAATTTTTACTTTACCAGGTAAGGCCCACTGAGCTACATCACTCTTGTTGAGAAGCGACCTGACCAGAAATGAGAGCTAAACGAAGTGGCTAATCACATGGAAATTTACAGCAGCTAAATTCTCCAAAATTAGGCTTTTAAATATGGAGGGAAAAACAGGAGGATCCGGATAAAAATCCACACAACCACGAGGAGAGAGACATGCAAACTCCAAATATACAGGCGTCCTCAGGGTCAGGATCAAACCCACGACCTCCTGCACACCAGCCGAGGTAGTTAACATCTCGCAACCGTGACTGCTCACATTGCGTTTATCTGTTGGTCACTCTGTCTTCCCACGCTCTGCTCCACAGTCACGTCTCGGCCTCCGAGGGACGACGAGAAGGAAGGCCAGGGCTATTACTTCGTGTCGCGCGCCGATATGGAGGCGGACATCCGCGCCGGCCGCTACCTCGAGAGCGGCGAGTACGAGGGGAACCTGTACGGCACCAAGATCGAGTCGATCCACGGCGTCGTGCGCACTGGCAAGATGTGCATCCTCGACGTCAACCCCCAGGTGAGCCGGCTCACAGTCATCCCGGCGCAGTCGGTTGGCAATGTGCTGTAGTACAGTATGTATGTTGAACTTCTTCGTGGACGTACGTTGAGTGCGGGTGTGGTCGGTGGATGAGTGGCAGGCAAGTGGGTTGGTGTCGGTGGTGGGTACGTATGTATCTTGACCTTCTTTCGCACCGTGCGTAGCCGACCGTGCTAATCGGAGGTGCGGGGGGAAGGACAACAAATTAAACAACAAACTTAAGTGTGTCTCTTCCTGGCTCAGATGCGTGTCGAGCATTAACTTTGACTCCTAAATATAGGACTCTGAAGACCTAAGTATGACCTCCTGGCTGGAGACCTAACGGAAAACAACTTGGACGGCATTGCCTTAGAGGAGGCGCATGCCGAGGACAGCACGAAGACGACAAGCTACGAATTAAATGTTTGTACCCTTGTTGCTGTGCCATCTACCATCCTAAAAATAGCCTCGCCACCTTCATTGGGCAAGGCTTAAATGACTATGCTTTCAAGTCCACCACCACGTGCGACAAGGCATCAACAACAACCGTCACAGTCGGCCATGTTGCTGGTCATGAATGTATACAGGCCCCGAATAAGGAATGGCTGCCACCACCTTTGCCAGCAGCCACTCACCCGGCTATAAATTTGGGCGACTTTAACAGCCACCGCACACAATGGAGATACTCAAAAAATGATGAAGCTGGAGAGAAACTCATGGAATGGCCATTGGCACGAGACGCATTCCTTATATACGACCCTAAACGGCCAGGCACATTTTACTCAGCCCGATAAAAATTACAAGGCTATAATCCAAACTCATGCTTCATCTCAAAAGGACAATAACAATTATAAACAATTTTACAAAGAGACAACACAGACTGGTGGCAGTCACGCACACTGGATTACTCATACCGATCATATCCTCAAAACCCTGGGCTGCGTTGGAACTTTTGGAAGGCCGACTGGCCCGGCTACGATCAACAAACGAAAAGCCCAATTGAAGATCTTGGAACCAAAGCCACAACACTTTTATGAATGCATAAAAATTCTGACATCTGCTGCAAAAAAAAACATCCCGAGGGGGTATTAGAAAAGCTATGTCATGAAACAAAATAACTTCCTGAAAAAGTTAATCAGAACTGGTGACCAAGATAAGGGCACTGAACTGCTGGTATCCCTTAACTCTGCACGAAGAAACACGCTGGGAAGACGTCACTGCAGACTTGGATTTCACTCCGGCCGTAAAGCCTAGCAGCTCCTGCGGAGCCTCGATGCCTGAAAATCAACAGAGCACCTCCGATTAGCAGGGTTCAACATACATACGTAGGTAGAAACTGGTTTCCATCACTCAACGGAAAACCGGAACAGTAATGATTTACCTCTCTGCTTCCTATGACACTGTTTGGCATCATGGCCTGCTGCTTAAGTTGGCTGTAGTAATCAGATGACATTCTACTGGACATCTAATCGATGTGATGCTCAGCAAATGCACTTTCAGTGTACGCTAACATCTAATTGGTAAACACAGTCACAATAGAATTATGAACAATGGCCTCCCTCAAGGCTCGGTACTAGCATCGTCACAAACACATTATATATATGAGTGACCTGCTATGTTCATTATCTCGCGAGTTCATATATGCAGATAGCATTGACCTTGCTGCAAAGGGCACGAAGCCCCAGAACATTGCCGGTACTCTAACAGCCGATCTAATTTTATCGGAGACATATTTCCATCTCCAGAGAGTTCGACCAAATCCTTCCAAAACCACCACGAGCGCTTTGCACCTGAACAATCACGCAGCAGATGTACACCCTTGATGTTGTCCTTCTGCGGTAGCCCAATGTGCTTTGAGCACACTCCAAGATATCTCGGGGTTATCATGGATAGAAGTCTTACTTTGAAACCCCACGTAAAACAGATCTGTGATTAGACAAAATCAAGAATCGCCCTGCAGTAGAAACTTGCTGGAACGACCTGGGGCGCGTCAGCTGATGTGCTGCGAACTGCCGCCCTCTCACTGAGCTACTCATTGGCAGAGGCACTGCGCCCCAGCCTGGCCTGGGAGCCCGTACACAGAACTGCTAAGCACGCAATTAGATAATGCAATGTGCATCATAACCAGAACACTGAAGCCGACACAAATCCCCTGGCTCCTTGTTCTGGTGAATATTCTGCCAGAAAATTATTCATAGAGGCATGCAAACTGCAAGGGGGTTTACACGTTTTCTTGCCAATGACAACCCTTTACCCCCCTTGTGGGATCAAGTTGTAGCCATGCTACAATCTCACCCAGAGCCGGCACAATGCTGGAGAATGGAGTGAAGCTACGCAGATATCCAAAAGAAACACCTCATTTGAAACCCAAACATTTGCACGTCCTGGGCTTTGACATTCCTCGAAGGCGCCGGTGGGAAAGTCATCGACCACATCAAAAACATCAACAGACCGATGCGCACATCCCCTTCATTAATGGAAAGTTAAAAACAAGACGCAGTGATGTGACTGTGGCCATGCAACCCAAACTGTGGGCCAGATAGGACACCACTGTCGTCTGCACTCGTTCAATGTAAAAACAGCAAAACTACAACTCTCTCCTGCAGCCCTCTCGTGGCGAGCAGGCCTCAACGATGACATTTACTTCTTCTTGGTTCTTTCGGTAAAGTCACGTAGTGACTTTACCGAAAGAACCAAGAAGATGAATCCCTGCAGTCACGAAAGCTTTAAATCGACATTTACTTCCTGAACATATCGCCATTCTCAGCAATAGCACCGTAGTAAACGTATGGATAGCATCGACAAGGTGAAAGCTAGAACTCGGATGTGTTCATTCACTCTCGATTGGATTTGCACATCGTATTTTGATGTTTGTTTATTTGCTTATTTATTTATTTCCCTCTAGCAATGTTGTGCAGCATATATATATGAAGCCGTCACCTGATTCTGACCAGGGCAAGTCAAGGTGCTGGACACACCAATATCCTGCATGGCGCTGACATTATTTCACTGACCACACCAGCCAATTAATCAAAACAAACTCCAATTTGTTCATGAATAGAATATTGGAAATGGCTTGAAACGCACTGCCATATTCTAGATTTGAAGCTTTCGTGACTGCAAGGAATCATCTTCTTAGGTTTTTTCGGTAAAGTCACGTAGGTAAAACATCAAAATGAATGAAAATAAAATAAAATAAAATAAAAAATCACGACGTTTCGGAGGCAACACAAGTCTCCGTCATCAGGTGGGACCGTCACAGCCAGATTAGCTGCATTAGCTGCATGCAGCTAATCTGGCTGTGACGGTCCCACCTGATGATGGAGACTTGTGTTGCCTCCGAAACGTCGTGATTTTTGATTTTATTTTATTTTCATTCATTTTGATGTTTTACCTACGTGACTTTACCGAAAAAAAACCTAAGAAGATGGCACTGCCATATATTTTATTTGGATTAGAAAGAAGAATGGACAAGCTAACCGCGTGAAGGCCTGCCCATGAGCGGCAACACCATTTAGCAGAAATGAAATGTGCCGCAGTACTTTTGCAAAGAAGAAATAATAGGCTAAGGGATACTGAACGAACGAGAGATTACTTGGAAGCACACAATCATGCTTGGCTAAATGAGTGCCAGTCTGATCTAAAAATACCTCCGGCACCAAATCTCGTGAATCCTTTCTTCCTGTCCGTCCGCAATTGCTTGCACTCTCTGACAAAAGACGTAAAAGAATAATAAAATGTACGAAAAAATGCAAATGTGAAATGTGTGCCATTTCACATCCGGATGAATGTTGTGTACACCTTTGCCAATTTCGAGTTGTAATTGAAATGCCTTCACTCGCACACAGGACACGTGCACACACAGAGACGCTGCCATACACACGCAAGCACATCTACGTGTCGCTGTGGCGAGATGTTCAATACCTCGCCTGGTATACAGGAGGTCATGGGTTATATCCTGGCCCTGACGCCTGTATATTTGGAGTCTGCATGTTCTCCCCATGCTGGTATGGATTTTTCTCCGGGTCCTCTGGTTTTTCCCTTCACATTTATAATCGTTCGTTGAGAGTATTTGACGACTGCAATACATTTCCACCCGATAAGCCACTTCGTTGAGCTATCATTTGTGGCGAGGTCGCTTCTCAAAAAGAGCCATTCGGCTCAATGGGCTTTACCTGGTAGTTTTAAATAGTTTATATATGCGCACAAATACGACAAGGCTAAGATTCTTCAGTTATAACAGATGCGTTGTCCTGCTCACACAGGCAACCTGGTGGCACTCACCTTCATTTATGTCCTGAGGCCATAGTGACAATTGCACACTCTCATGGTTGGTGCCAGTCTGTCCATGATCACTCTTTGAGACAGTAGTGGGCGAACACAGTTAGCGAGCACCTATCAAGACTGGTCAAATACACAAGGCAACGTTACGATCAGTACGACAACAGCCTTCTTGTTACTCACCAAACAAACATTTCTCCACGTCGTTAGTTTTGGCTCAATAAACATAGCGGAGGCGGATTCTAGGTTGTAATATCGATTGCAACCTAGTGGCGGCTACAAGATTACAATACGACAGCACAAGTACATAGACAGCGCAATATGCCGAGTACCAAATCACAAAGTGTATGTTAAACTTCTTTCACACCGTACGTATCTAACCGTGATAATCGGAGGTGCGGGAAATACAATGGGTGCCCCAAAATAATGCTCCATGTCAGCATGTCAGCAACATGTATAGCTTGTCTGGCTGCAAATGTTGTAATACCTTGAAAAGGGAGATTATTTTGCATTGTATATATATTTTTTTACATATAACAACCGTACATAGATGAAACGCTTGAGCAAATGTTCGCATTACGTATTTTAAGTCATTTCCAGCATGTAAACAAAGACATAGTTGCACTCCTTAGATAGGAACTTGGCTAATGTATGCATATTGCGGTGAGCAATTGAGACAGCAGGAGAGAGAGTGTCTATCATTGTTTCCTTTGTTAGACACATTCACCCAAATGCTCTCTGGACTTGTATTACCAGTCTTCCATGGTTCCTAATGTGCAATGTTTTGGCCCGTCATTTTATTTTAATAACTCATAAATTGTGCGTCATGTTTGCTTTTACGGCCGAGTAACAAAATGTTGTTTGCTTTGCTTGTTTGTATATTTATTGTGAAAGTTTCCCAGTTTGTGCAACTGATATTGCATGCGGGGTGCAGCGTTATCACTTTCCTTGCTGGTACGAGGCAAAGACAGATTAAAATTCAACATAACAACCGCCCACTTTATCATGCGCCACTCCGTGTGATGCATCGCTTATTACCGTACATTTACATAAGCAGCCGAAAGCGTTTCAGATGGGTAGGTGCATGTTTTTTTCTTCAGGCGTTTTAAAACAATTGCTCGGTTAAGTATTTCATTTTTCTATAATGTTTCTGTTCACTGCAAGAAAATGTATTTATAACAAGGCATCCTTAAGGAATGTCTGTCACTATATGGAAAAATATATATAATGGCGTTCTCAAGTTTAAACGTTTAATCAAACACATGAATGCACCAACTGAATTGCTTTTAAACAATTGGCCTTTTGGGTCTTTAAGATGAATCAGTCTCAGTTGCATTTAAGTAAGGTGACCCTGACTTGGTTTGACTTCACCGAGTCCTCCAGAGTAACATTGATACCACAGACCCAAAAATCTCCTGAGCTGGTTATTTATGGTTAAAAAAAACTGCCTTGCCTACTTCTATTTATTTGCATTATTACAGCAGCGCATTGTTGCGACGAAACTCGATGCACGTACGTACGTTAAACTTCTTTCGCACCGTACGTAGCAAACCGTGCTTATCGGAAGTGCGGTGGGGAGGGTAGCCCTCACAATCTCAGGCACTGGTCTGCAGCCCCAAAGTGCCACGGTGGCGAAATGTTAACTCCCTCGCCTCGTATACAGGAGGTCGTGGGTTCGATTCAGACCCTGGCGCCTGCTGGATATTGAGAGTTTGCACGTTCTCCCCGTGGTCGCGTGGATTTTTCACACGTTTCGAGTGCTTGTCCGCTATAAATGTCCACGTGACGATGAGCCCACCTTCGGCCGAGCTATCATTTGCGATGGCCAGGTCGCTTGTGAAGAACATCTGTGCAGCTCAGTGGGCCCCCTCACCTCGCAGCAATATAAGAACGAGTCATCACCACCGGAACCTCATTTGCCAGTAAAAAATATAATTGTTTTTTTTCACCCTTCTATCTGGCAACAAAACTGACACCTTTTTCACAAGGAGTCATGTTTACACAGACCACAATACCTGCAGTCATAATGCAAACAAAAAACATAACTCTGATGATTATCATGATTATCAGAGTTATGTTTTTTGTTTGGTCTATGTAAACATGACTCCTTGTAAAAAAAAAAAGGGGTCAGCTTTGTTTCCAGATAGAAGGGTAAAAAACGAGTCATCAGTTCATTTGAGTGCCCCGCCGCCCCCGTCCCCCGCCGCCCCCGTCCCCCGCGTTAATCACGAGACCCTGCCGGCTGCCCCGCAGGCCCTGAAGGTCCTGCGGACGGCGGAGTTCATGCCCTTCGTGGTGTTCGTGGCGGCGCCCACGCTGGAGACGCTGCGCGCGATGCACCGCGCCGCCCTCGACGCCGGCGCCACCAGCAAGCACCTGACGGTGAGGGGCACCTCGCGGACACGGCCCGTTCGGGGCTCTCTCTCTTTTACAGGCCCTATCTGGAATCTGACCAATAATTCACTGGTCAACACACTTTTTTCTGGCATAAGGTATCCCAACGGTTTTAAGGTGATTTTGGGGTGCTGATTCCAAATCTGGCATCAGTTTTTTTGTCTATCGCATCAGGTTTTTGAGATATCAAATATTGCATTTTCAATAAAAACAGCAGAATAAATGTGGATATCTACATAAAATTATATTATAAACACACTATCATAAAAATACAGCACTATATTTTAACACTAAAGCAGTCACTGACTCGCAACAACTTGCAATCATAAGGGACAGAGTTAATTTCGGGTGAAATCAATGAAAATGGGGTATACCGATAGCATAAAAATGAGATGTGATAGAGCAAATCTGAGATCAGATTTTGAATCAACACCCTGAAATTAGCTGCAAAAGTCCAGGCCAGAAAAAAATGTTTATTTTTTTTTGTTGACCAGTGTAATTATTGGTTTTATAACCACCGGGAACCATTCCCGAGCGCGACATCCCCAAAGCGTGGCTGTGCCCGTGTCCGTGAGGCACTGGAACGCGATGAATCGGCACAGACCGGACTCTGATATTGTCAATGCCAGCCGAAACACATAATTGCGTTTTTTTTTTACAATGTCTATAAACGTAGATCGTATTTGAATGCGATTACAGTTGAAAAGTGTATCGCAGTAATTCAATTGTGTTGGCCGTATAAAGAAAATGTTGCCACTAAGCTTTGCCCACTCAAATGATGTACTCGTTTTCTGCCCTGGGCTATTCATACCCAAGCGGTTGCAGCATGGACCCTGCCATAGCAGTGGGCTCCATAAATGTCAGCACTCCCACTCCTAAACATTTTTTATTCTCAAAGAAGATAATTACTTACGATAATTATCACCCAGAAATGTCTGTCCGTCTCGCGCGTGACGTCACTCCACATGAGGCCCACCCCCCTCATTAATATTCATGAGCGGGTGGATTTTTACACTAACGCAGAGGAAGGTCGAGCTGAATTAAATAATGTATTACACAAAGTCGCTTCAAATATGACGTTTCTTTACAGAAAGTGACGGTAAAAAAGTAAATCTACGCAGCACAGTGCTACATCCGTGCGTGACGTCACTGCAAAAGAGCCCTCCCCCCTTCATTAATATTCATGCACCACGCGGAAATTTACACGAACGCACAAGAAGGTCGCGCACTCCACATGCCGCACCCCTCCCCTCATTAATAATCATGAGCAGGTGACGTCACTCCACATGCCGCACTCCTCCCCAATAACCAGTAGTGGGTGACGTCAATCCACATGGGGCACCCCCCCCCCTCATTAATAATCATGAGCTGAACAATTCTTCTATTGAATATTTCAGATTTACTGCAATACACACCCGTCCTTGGACGGGCAAAAAAGCTCGTGATTGATTAATTGCATAGTTGTTGTTGGAGACAAACTGTTGTTGCAGACTGAACGCTCGCAAACTTAAGTTACTTTCCAGGATACGTCGTTAAAAACAATCGTGAATCATTTTATCGGAAAAATTTTTATCTTTGGTCAAGCACTCGACCAAACAGAAAACTTTGAATTCTACGTCTCCAGCAAATTAACTTCAAAGCTTATCTACAGTGGATACACCGGCCAATGGCTTTTGGAGAGGGACTCAGGGTTTTGTTTCACCAATGAGCTTTTTGTTCAGGCCGTAAAAATGTCGAATGGACAGCGAGGATTTGCCGACGTTGTCAGAGGGATCAACGTCGTTGTCAAATCATCGATGCATCGGAACCAAAATGTCGACGCTACTTTTGTGTTGACGTTTTTAGCCCGCTCCTACGCACAGCCATAATTCAGGCTCTACACATGTGATACTTTTTTTTTACCCTTTTATCTGGCAACAAAACTGACACCTTTTTTACAAGGAGTCATGTTTGCATTGACCACAATTCCTGCGGTCGGAATGTAGACAAAAAACACAACTCTGATAATGTATGCACTGTCCTTGAAATTGATTGGTCCACACCTGAGACAGCTTTTCTTAGAGCCTAGTCTCACATGGTGTTGGACCAGATGACGCCAAAAGGCGCACAACTCAAAGACAATGCACCATCAGAGTATGAGAGCTCGGGGTAAGCATTTACACCATTGGAACCTCCTTTGCCAGTAGCAAAATATGATAATTGTTTTTTTACCCTTTTATCTGGCAACAAAACTGACACCTTTTTTTTACCAGCCATCAGAAGTGTGTGCTGCTAATAAACCTTTGATTTGTGTTTTAATAGAGAAGAGTGGTAAATTAAAACGAGAACTCGTAGGAAGACTCAAAGACTGGCTTTTGGGAAACTGACCCCGTTCTTGCCCAAACATGGTCATAACTTGCCCTAATAATGTTTCCCCCATATTGGCTACAAGTCAACATGAGGTTATGGGCAGGATTGTGCGGCTCATTTGGATGTAACTTGCACGTGACTTTGCCGAAAGAACCAAGAACATGACCTGAGGATATATTTTCGAACTTTTTATCACTTTTTAAATTAAACTGGCCCTGATCCAGTAAGCAACGGACATAGCATACAAAAACGGCCTCTAGAAATTTAAATTACTTCTCTATGAGGTCCAGACCGCATATATTGTTTTCTGTTGGGGTTTTTTTCCCCCATAGATTTTTGCACTTTTTACTATAAAACAATAACTTTTTGTAAATAATTGCACAGGTTCACACCACAAGACCCCACAACATTGCTATGGCCACAGCACTAATCTATCACACTCTTCAGCAGCATGCCACTAAAAATAGTTGGGTTTTTACATCACCTATGTCTCTGCTTCCGATCTTCTCATCTCCAGCCTGCTTCCTCTCATTGCTTATTTCCAGGATAGCCAGTGAAATACTATTCACATTTTCTTTCGTGCCCTATTACCCACGGACAATTGCCAGACCGTGAAGAGTGATGAGCTTATCACTTTTTTTCTAATTACATATCCACGAAAATTCATTTTTTTTTTCAGGAGGATCCTGAAATGGGATGTGTAGTGCATGCTGGGTTTTTTTAATTTGACACTACTTATGTATTCCAATCCACACACACACCTTGAAAAATCACACGAGCTCTTAAACCTTCAAAGTCAAGAAGCAGCATCTCCCTGCTCACACAAACATTGGAGTGGAACTCATCTCCTTTGAGCCAATGGGGTGGAGCTTGAAGATCTTCATGGCAGGGGTCAGTCTCTTCATCGAACCATCTTGGTTGACAACTTTTCTTCTTCTAGCGCAGGCGTCTGCCACCTGCAGCTCCAGGGCCACGTGCAGCTCCCGAAGGACTGCTTCGTGACGTCATGGCTCTTTATGTTACTTTGGTTGACGATCCTTGTTCTAGCGCATGGCAAGTACTCAATGTGGATATTGTACGTCCAGGTTTATGTTTGTGGGCCGCGTGACAATATGTTCGGGAGTAGCGCGATTAGTGCTGTCCAGTCCACCGGAGGATGAGCAGAGAATGCAGTTGCTCGCGATGGTTTACTTCTAACGGAGCGGTGCAGATTTTATCAACCCTGGAGGGATGAGGAGCCGAGTTGACCCCTCAACTTGGATTTTTATTCAGGACAATTATATTTATCAGTTGACTGCAGTGCTCACATGCAATATAGGAGGCATACACCCTCGACATACTTATTTTAAATAATAAAATAGATTTGCATATTGTCATATTACTTGCTCGGGGTGATTTTAGGGTTGTCATTGCCAATTCCAAGTTTTTTTGTACATTTTTATTTGAAAGTTCATGCACTAATAACAGTTATTGGTGTGCCGCAGAAAATGCGGCTCAGAATTGTGTGTGTTTATTAGCGAATGGCTTACCGCAGGGTGCAGAACGAACAGCTTTCGTTTTAAAACTGTTTGTCTCTTCACACATTCGTCAAATTGCATCGATACTTGTGTGCACTCACAGATTTCGTTTAAAACATTTTTCTTGCATCCCTTATCCAATTGTTTTTTAATGAGCAATTTTGTTGCTGAGGTCTGTTTCTTGGCAACAGAACTTCCATGCGAGATTGGGCTCAGATTGTTCAAATCACGCTGGGATGTAATGCTTTAGAGCATTAGCACTCCGTAGGTGGGTGGAATAATCCTCACAAGCGCCTCGCTAATAAATTAGGCATCAATGCATGTACAATGTATTCTGAACTTCTTTCGTAACGTGCGTAGATAACCGTAAGTCAAGTGATTAAAGTTTGATCTTCTGTGTTCTGCTTTCGCTTGCAAGACTGCCGCATTTCATACCAGGCTATCTCAGGGGCGGTCACAGTTTTATACACCTATTGGGAATTACCCCACGCAGACATTTGACAATTTAAATCTTTTGAGGTCATCTCAGCTCATTATACTGCTTTGTGGACAGAGGCAGGCATAGGAGGGAGATATTAAAAAACTGGCCCCATTGTTTCCACTACTGAGCGGGGAGATCTAACTTGTAATCTCCTGATTGCAAGCCCAGTGTGATAACCATTCATTGCAAAACGGCATTATCACCGTCCAGTATTCACCATGCAAATCGTGGCATGGTTGGCTATGTTCAACATACATACACCGTCAATAAATAACTAAATCTCTTCCAATTTGTGGAAAGTCAACAGTGGTCATCCTAAAGAGGGATTGCGAGCTGCTGTTGGAAATTGGAATTTCCAGGGACTTAAAATGACACGAGTGCCATTGAACAGGACGACCCTGCATTCCCAGCGACAAGATGCCCTACGCACGTGACATTTTCATTCTCCCGTTCTGAGCTGTGCAGGACACGGACCTCAAGAAGACGGTGGACGAGAGTGTGCGCATCCAGCGAGCCTACAGTCACTTCTTTGACTTGAAGATAGTCAACAACAACATGGATGTGGCATTCGCCAAGCTGAGAGCTGCCCTGGAAGGGCTTGGCAAGGAGCCCCAGTGGGTGCCCATCAGTTGGGTCTACTGACAGCAGCACTCGTGGCAAAGTCAGGATTTTTTAACAAAATTTCCTTCCCTTTTTTTATTTTTTAAATCGGAGGAGAACTGACGCCAACGTCTGAAGTGTGCGCGGTCGGGCATGGCGAGAGGGTGGATGGAGAGATGTCTTCAGCTGAACAGATGTGAAAGATCCTCGATGGCGATGGGGTTAGAGGGTGGAAAAGAATATTTTCTTTTGAATGCCGATTGCAGACTTGGTCGGGATAATCCGGGACGATCTGGGCATCAAGGAAGGCGTGCGGCCACTACTGGAACCTAGCCCTCTGTTTGTGATCCAAGAATATTGGACTTTGCATGGGTGCATCTGCCGTTGTGTGTGTGGCATAATCCAGTAAACGTTAGATCTGTTGTGTGGCTGCAAAGTGGCCAGGCTAGGGGGCCGATAAGGGAACTTGAAAAATATGCTGGCATTCATAAATTAGCCCTCATGGTTGTAGGCATTGCAGTATTGCCCCGTCTGCCTCTCATCACCACGTGGCTCACGGATTTCAAACGCCATTGTGTATTTAATGCATTTTTTCCTCCCCTTTTGGGATGCTAAACATTTCTTGAGGAAAATGTTAACAGTAACACTCTCGAGATGCTTTCTTAGGAAGTATTAATTGCATTGAGACCTGTGATGAGAAAACGAATTATTAACGTAACTTTAATCGGGCTTAACTCCTGACCACAGACAATATACATCAGAATGAGGATGAAGGAAAACTGTCTGTACACTATTATGGGAACATTTAAAAAGTGGATATAGTGGGTCCAGATATTCTCAACAGGTTTTAAGAGAGCACAACATATTTTTAGACTTAGTTGAAGGCAGATCTTATAGACCAACGACAGATAAATTCATCATAGTAGTTACTAAATTACAAATAATGTGTGTGTGCTGTATATAATTTGAAAATGTATGTATACATGTCTTCGTGCGTGCGTGTGTGCGTGCGGTAGTGCAGTGGCTAGCGCACTGTTCGACAAACCGTGTGGCCCGCGTTCGATTCTTTCTCACGGCCAACACCAAGGACGATTATCTGAACCAGTCCTGGGCCTCCCCGAGGTCGATTCAGCCTCAAATAAGTACCTGGTCTGATGTGTAAACATCGTCTCGAGGGAAACAAAGGTGACCAGGCGCGATGCTGGCCACGTAACCCCTCCTGTGACGTGCCATCCTTGATAGGTGCTCGCTAACAGCACTTTCCCCAATAGCCTGATAAGACCTGAAAGGGCTATACGGGTGGTCTTTGTCTTTGTGTGTGCGTGCATATATGCACGTGTGTATGTCTAAAACGGTATACAACACGGCAAAAGGTAGACAGTGCGAAACACAGACAGTGCATCTGCCGGTCATTTCAGTCAGTCAGTTCGTTGTCCTTCCACCGCACCTCTGATTATCACGGTTGGCTACGTACGGTGCGAAAGAAGTTCTACACACGTACAACCCAACAACTGAGTCAATCCTGGGGCCTCCTGCCAGGGAGCCTGAGACATTTTACGTGGCCTCAAAGTGAATTTGGCACATATCTGGAGCAGTGATGGTTGTTTGATATATTGCGTTGCTACCCCTGGCTGCCCACTATTATTAGTTCCTGGTCATGCACACAAGTGAAAAAAATGTGGAGTCGATCTTGTAAGTATCTATCCTGGCAGCGGCCTCCCTTAAGTCAGGTCAGCCTAAAACTGGAGTCTAAACATGGCCGTAGGGGAGACACGGGCATCTAAGCATCATCCTGGCCACGCCATCACTTATGTGATACCGTCTTTAATAGATTCTCGCTAACAGCACTTGCCCCAACAGTATGTTAAGCCTATACGGGGGATCTTTGTCTTTGCTTCATAAGCGCAGTGTAAGGAGGTGTGACAGTGCCTTTCCCACCATAGTAAATAAACAAATCCAAAAGAATGAACTTTATAAATCCGTTATAGAGTTTTATGTCAGAGCTCTGAGCGAACAGTAACATCTGCGAAAGCCGCGCGAAATGTCAACCAAGGCGGCACGGTAACGATCGTTCATCGCTCGGCAGGGTTACCGAGGATTTTATGCGCAAATTCCGCGCGCACAACGAACGTGTCGAATGGAGAGAAAAAATCTCCCTCCAGGGTAATCTGCATGCCATCCTGAAAGGGACGAGAAATCATTGTCACACGCCTGTCTGATATGAGCGGAGCCATCCCAGGAAATATCTGGCTCCCAGGGTGCGTGTGAATGATTATTTTTGACACTGTCAAATATGATTTTTTTTTTCAATATATATTTTACCCACAATGAATATTTTGCATTTCAAAGTGAGGGACCTTCTATGAGCAAGGAAACCGATTTATCGCATCGGAGCAATTGCATAAATTAAGTAGCACGGCATCATATAAATTGTAATTTATGAGAATGTAAATTTTTGACATTGTTCGATGCAATGAAATTAACAAATTTGTATGAGGTAGGGCTGACACACCTCCTTGTCACGGAGCACATTGTGCAAACATCAATACTCCGCTAAGGATATTTGGCAGCACGTCGCCCTGTGCCATCCTCGTCACTTGCAAAGGCAAAGACTTTTGAAAATGAGGCTCGAAAGGTCATACGGACTTGCGTGTCTTGAAGCCCCGTGTTAACGCATAAATGTTTGTTGGGCTTCGGAACGATTCAACTGTGAGGGGACTAAATCGCCTACTACCTTGGAATATCGTAAACATGCCTGGCATGAGTAATCTTTTAATGTATATTGAACTTCTTTCACACCGTACGTAGCCAACCATGCTAATCGGAGGTGCAGGGAAAAGACAACAAACTAGACACAAAAATCAGTCCTCAAGAAATTTGTTTTTAATGAAGGTTAAAAAAAGAATTGTATAGTAAATATACGACAGTATAAACACACAAGATGGCAATGAGCCTACAAGTCTTTGTTGCAAAGGAGATCAGATTATACGTAGTCTTTATTTTCACGAGTGATGTACAGAATTTTGCTGCGTAAGAAAAAAAGCAAACCTACATTGGACCCTTTTGATGATTTGCAGATAACAAAATAATGACATAGGGTTTATCGCCATAAAATAAAATAACGACAATTATGTTTACCTACGAAAAGGCCTTCCCAGAGGATTTGCAACACAAAAGACAACACTGCTGTTTTTTTATGAACAGCTGATGATGAGTCCCGCAGATCGAAACCCATCGAGGCCTTGCCTGCTTTTACAATTCCTGCTGGAATATTGGCCTGAACGACTTTGACTGAAAACAAGACTTCATTTTACTTGTTAGCAACATAACAGATTAATGTCTATTTAGTGTTGCATTACTTTATAGAATTACATATTCCACATTGTTGCGCCCTAAAAAACGTTTTGGCAAATTCGAGGTTCATCGGTTTTTTTTTTACTTCAGCTGGTAGTTTTTCCACTTGGCTTAGCCTTGAATTTCACTTTTATTGTTTTCATACACAATTCGTAGTTGCTAATACAGCAATGATTTCAAACGTTTCATCTACACTATAAACATGATTAAATTAACATGTATATTTATCATTTTAAAGCCCACACAAAGTGATATATTTATGAAACTACAATACCATATCAACAATGTGCTCTGCTATTGTCAGTATTTTGATCCGAGGCAAAACATCGGGATATCTGAAATGAATTGTTACGTTGATATTTAACAAATCATTATGTGTTGGACTAAAACTGATTTTTTTAAATGTGTAAACGGCAGAATACACACTGTGCATAAACTTCACCAATGCTTCTAGATTTGAAGTTTTCGTGACTGCAAGGATCCATACTCTTTTGGTTCTTTCGGTAAAGTCACGTAGATGAAAAAAAAATGAAAATAACTAAATTAAATCACGACGTTTCGGAGGCAATACAAGCTTCCGTCATCAGGTGGAACAGCCACAGCAAAATTACTGTAGTGAATGTAATTGTGTGTTGCCTCCGAAACGTCGTGATTTAATGTAGTTATTTTCATTTTATTATTATGATTATTTTTCATCTACGTGACTTTACCGAAAGAACCAAAGAGTATTCACCAAAGCTGTTCACACATCCATGAATCCCTCCCGAATTTAGATCCACTTGTGATAGGTACATGACTCTCCCTTGCTTATTTAAAAAGAGGTGTAAATAATATTTTACAGATGTTATTGGTTTTGGAAGTGCTGTACACTTACATGTCAATGTGTAATGTATGTAGAATTAGCGTGTGCGTGCGTGAGGGTTTCTAATGTGTTAAGTTCTACTGTAGGATTCCAAACCCTGCAACTTAGGAGTGTCATCATCGGCTGTCCAATAATGTGATATTACCACATTCAATCTGACAAATTCTTGCTCTTGTTTTTGAAACAACTAAGCAATACATTTAATTAATTTCGTAGATCGCAAACATATTTCACTTTTTATTCTTGCACGAGTTTAAAACGACGGTGTTGTTTCTTTAAATTAAAGAGTACATCCCATTTCCAACACAACAGCAAAAAAGCACCCAAGCCCATTATTCCTCTGAAACTTTAAATAATCTGCACCAATTGTGGGAAATCAACACATGTGGTATAGTGCTTTCGGGTTGCGACACTCAAGTGTTGTTTGGCATGATGTCCGACGTTTCGCTCCATGTGCTTGGAGCTGCAGAAGCCGGGAGCTTGCTCGACAACTACACCTGGAAAAAAACACACAGTGGTCGAGGCGGCCTGCCGCAAAAATCTCAGCACGTGGAGTCAACAGCACAAAGGCACTGCAGCGCATCAGAGAGCCACACATCACAACCGCAAAACACCTACGCGGATGTATAAAGAATACGGTTCCCTTTGACTAACTGCCCCTCGTCGTACAAAACAGACGCGCGAAGCCGTCAAGAGAGATAAGCGCCGCCCCATCACTCACTTGAACAGGGACACACTGATACATAATCACAAATGTTATACGATTGAACTGGTTTTGAAAATGTTATTTTTTAATGTATAATTCCATATACCTTTCGGAATTGCATCTTGTTCAGAAATTGTTCCGTGTTAAAAATTAAAATAAATGCACGAGTAGGTGAGGCCCCCCAGAGTTGGCCGATTGTAATTTTAAAAAGAGTAGGCGGCCACTGACGTTCCCGTCTACGTTGTAACCGCGACATTGGCGCACGTGCGAGATTGATTTCTGAACAGCGAGGCCTCAATGGAAAACTTTGCTTCTCGACGATTGTGTACTCACTGCCTGTGTGCACATGATAAACTGTGATTTTTTTTTGTATTTGATAAATGTACATTATTTTTTTTTCTCCACATGACCGATGGAGTAGGACGAACAAGTGAAAGTATGAACGACGTAACAGTGGCTTGTATTAACTGGGCCCTTGCATGTTTAAAATGCGCGAATTGTCATATTTCATCGTCGTTATAATTACATGAGTAATCTACCACATTTATTAACTTACTGTGAAGGAAGACACGAACAACAGTAAGTACAGGTGTTCACCTTGTCGAAGAGGCACTCCAGCATAAGTGGAGTCACCAGAGGTGTGGACTCGAGTCATGTGACTTGGACTCGAGTCAGACTCGAGTCATGAATTTGATGACTTGCGACTCGACTTGGACTTGCATAACAATGACTTTGTCCCACCTATGAGATGTGGACTCGAGTCATGTGACTTGGACTCGAGTCAGACTCGAGTCATGAATTTGATGACTTGCGACTCGACTTGGACTTGCATAACAATGACTTTGTCCCACCTATGAGATGTGGACTCGAGTCATGTGACTTGGACTCGAGTCAGACTCGAGTCATGAATTTGATGACTTGCGACTCGACTTGGACTTGCATAACAATGACTTTGTCCCACCTCTGGGAGTCACTCCGGTCGCCGTTCAGCCGTGAATTAGACATTAGCCACCTCCTCTAGACATAATTTGCCACTGTTGACAATTTCGTGACAATGCAATTCACCAATATTTAAAATTGATGGTCAAATAAATGGCCGGATGAGGTGGCGATGCGTGGCTGTAATTTCGAGCCTTGGAGGTGGGATTGGTGAGTCACAAACAGATGGTTGGCGACGTACGGTGCGAAAAAAGTTCAACATACATAAGACACCAACATGCGTGGCAGTAAGGTACCTATGGGAACAAGTCGTTGACCTGTCTGTGCAGAATTGGAACACTGTTCTTCACATTTTGGGATGTGTTCTCCACGCACTCCAGTTTCCTTGCAGGGCAAGTCCAACGTGTATATTTGCCAAGAATAAAGGTTTTTGAGTTAGATCGCGTCATTATAAATGTGTCGCAACCCTCCACCATCAGACACAGCCAATTAGTAAAAAATGTGTCACGTTCACAAAACGCTAATTAGTTACTTCTTCAGCCCAACGGTGTGTTTGAAGAGTGAATCCACAACATTTAGAATTTGAGTAGCGTGACGTTTCGCTGGTAATTACCAGAGGTGTGGACTCGAGTCATGTGACTTGGACTCGAGTCAGACTCGAGTCATGAATTTGATGACTTGCGACTCGACTTGGACTTGCATAACAATGACTTTGTCCCACCTCTGGTAATTACATCCAGCATCTTCGGGCGATTTGCCAGAATAGTGAAGCCATCCACCTGCTTCCGGTCTTAAATAGTGCAGGATGACGTCATAATTGTTGTTGAATCCCATCAGGATTCGAGATTACAGGTGGAGGTCGGGGGGTATTGTAATTATATAATAGATTAGTAATCAGTTAATTAGTATGTGATTCCTCTATAAAGAAATGCAATATGTATTGTGTATTACTTCATAATACGCTTACAGGCTGCGCTAAGTCTGTAGCTATCAGAGCGGTAAAAATTATTTGTATTTTTCAAAATTTCGATGGATTCTCTAATTAGTCTTGGTCAGTAATAATTCGTTTTGCATAACAGTTCAACGGTATCACAATCAATTGAGTGTCCTTGTTGGCAAGCATGTTCTGCCACTGCTGACAGCTGTGTTTGAGATCATTTAATGTTCCTTCGGTGTTCTTTTAGTCTCACGCTAATGTTAAGTGGAATTTTATTTTACTTGAACTCCATGACAAGTCACACGTCACATTTGAATATTGACCAGGAGTGACATAGTGGATTATTTGATGGCCTTTAAGGAGCTATCTTACCACAATATTCAACTATGCGTTCGTCGTCTGTGAACATTGCATTGGTGTCTTGCATGGTTAGACTGATTTGAATGCATAAACGAACTTGTACAATGAGATATATTTAGTTAATTCCCTTGTGACTTGGGCTGAGAACATCAACCCGCTTAACATGAGAAAGTGATTCCTGATCTCGAGTCCCCGAGTAGTTGAAACAATGGGCAATCTTTTTAAAAGCCTCCCCCCCTCCCGGCCCCCTCTGTCCACCCGGCAATATAAATGGGCACTGCACGGTTGAATGGCAGGTCGCTTGTTGATTATCACAGCTGGCTACGAAAGAAGTTCAACGTACACACAAAAGGGAAGGCCAGTTAGAATGGCAAAACCGCTCTTGAGAGAGGGGGCTCACGAGGGAGTCTTTTTAGTGGAGTCCCTTCCACCATCAGTGGCGTGTGCAAGGAATTGCAGGGCTGCACCTTTAGCTTTTACGTGTAGGTTTGTACATGTATGGGGTTCATACTCTCTGGGTCTTTCGGTTATGTATGGGGTTCATGAGTGGTGCTGTGTAACGCGTAGGGAGTGTGCGGTGGTCTTAGATCTCAACGGACCTGTACATATGCTGTAACGTGTTTTTTTTTAAATATATATTATTTAATCATCATGAGCTGTGATTAAGTCGATGTTCAAAAGAAAATACATCTAAAATAAGACTGTTCTTTATAAGAAAGATATTGTCTTTGACACTAGCTTTGAGTCTAGTGCTATGTTATTGTTTACATCCTCGTACAACTCATTTAATTGTCTTATGTATGCTGGAAATCCATGCCATTTGAATTCACTTGAATGCATTCTAGATGTGGGCCGTTGTGTAAGGGTTATTAGAAAACTGTTCCTGCAGCATACATTTCTACGCGAGATTCACATATGTTTGCTTACGTTGTACATTTTAAGCAGGTGGAAATGTGTTATTAATAAATGGACGTGAGATTGTTCTGTGAATGTTAATGAAATGTTGGACACTAAAAGCTGATGTGCGTGTTTAGTTTGCTATGACTGTGCCACAATGACATTAAAGAAAGGAAGAAAAAAAAAACTTTTATAATTTATCGAACCGTGTGTTGTGAATTTTTCAAAGGTGTCGTTTTTTGTGTTTTTATTAATACATATTATTTATTGTTTTGGGTGGAATTGATTAAAAAAAATTGCACTTTCTTTTGCTAAATATGAAGAAACGTGTTCCGTGCAGACATGCCTCATAGCGATTATGGGGCGTTTTATACAATAAATAATTACACATTCACACATGCATTCCGGTTATTATGGGGCACTTTATAAAACACATAACTGCACAGAACAGTGCATGAGTACAGTATCCAGAATCAGCATTTCTTCTGGACATTAATGACTGTCATGGCGGGACTGGGGTCCCCCATCAGCCCCCGGCTCTCGCGTGAACTGCGTTGCGACGTCATTCTATGTCTGTTGAAGGCGAACGACACGGCGATCTGTTCCTCTCGACGAGCTCTACACGATGCGCTCATCAAAGTTTTGTTTCTTCTGCGAATTCGTCCTCGCGGCTGCGCTTGGACGACATGACGTGAGAACAGAACGATCTGCGCCAGGTGGGTCGCGGCGTTGATGTGCGCGTTGGGACGGAGTCGCCAAAAAATAAATTAAAATTTAATTTTGATTTAAAGCTTTCGTGACTGCAGGGATTCATATTCTTGGTTCTTTCGGTAAAGTGACGTAGAAAGGAAATAATAAAATAATCAATTTCATATTTTTAATATTTATTATTTTATTACTTTCCTTCTACGTGACTACCGAAAGAACCAAGAATATAAATGAAAATTAATTACGATTTTGACTTCCGTTTATTCGGGACCCCGGGGTCCCGCCTTGAGGTTAAATTTTAATGAGCGAAAATTATCACGGACGTATCTGCGTTGAACTTGTTACGCATCGTACTTCGTCAGCCGTGCTAATCGGAGGGGCGGGCCTCAGATTTCAAGTACCCAGTTGCAACCTGCTGCTGTTCTTCATCCCTGCCACCTCCATCAATGGGTTGGGGAGGTACACAAACCTGCTGGTAGCAACGTTGGGTTGCTCGGTCAATGGCCAGGATCAACGGCGGCGTGGTGTATTCCGCAAATATCCCCGACTGTGAGGGCGGGCACAAGCCGGCGTGAGTAGGTTAAACGTTGAGTGTTATAAGGGCACCACGGGGTGACCAGCCCCTCCCAGCCCCTCCCCACCCAGCCCCTCTACCCACCCTCCCCACCCAGCCCCTCCCCACCCTCCCCTCCCCACCCGGCCCCACCCTCCCCACCTAGCCCCTCCCCACCCTCCCCTCCCCACCCTAGCCCCTCCTCACCCAGCCCCTCCCCACCCTCCCCACCCAGCCCCTCCCCACCCAGCCCCACCCCTCCCACCCCCCACCCAGCCCCACCCTCCCCACCCAGCCTCCCCACCCAGCCCCACCCTCCCCACCCAGCCCCTCCCTGCACAACGGACGGACGGACACAATAATCCCCTGTGGGCTGGTGTAACCAGGAGGTTCCTACCAGTATAAGCTTCTATGTCTGGTGCGGTAAACCATCCATAGTGAGCCACGACACATGTGAGGCATGAGCATGCCAGCCTGGGGTCAGAGGTTAACCTGTGATCAGGAGGAGGCTTTTGTTATCATTTTTTCCCTTCCGATATTGGGAAGCCACTGGGGCCGTATGCACTTTTAAATATCGATTGAAAACTCATGTCTCTCGAGAAATGCGTGTTGTTGTGTCTCGTTTGTTGTCCGTCCCCCGCACCGGTTCGAAAGACGTACGCGCACACTTCATTGAGTTTAACACGCTGCAGGCTGTCGCGACCAGTATTGTTCATAAAGGTTTATTTTAGTGGGTTCACAGTGGTGACGTCACCCTGCTGCTCTATTTACGGCTTGGCAGCAGGTGGATCGCTTCACTCTTCTGGCAAATCGCCCGATGATGCTGGATGATGTAATTAGCAGCGAAACTTCGCCGTATTCAAATTGTAAATGTTGTGAATTTACTCACCAACACACCGATGTGCTGATGTAGTAACTAATTGGCATTTTTACACGTGACAAATCCCTTGCTAAGTGGCTGTCGGCGGGTGGAGGGCTACGACACATTTATACTCACGCGATCTCACCCAAAAACCTTTATTACACTTCATTAGCATTACGATGTTGTTTTTATTTATCGGTATAACACTTTAACTCTTTTGTGCCAAAAACACAAACGGTCTCACGTGTTGCTCGCCGATGGCTCGCCGAGATGCCAGTGACACGGAGCCAACTCGGCACAGGAGCCACCCGTCGACACCGAGTCGGGCTGTCGCAGAGGTCGCCACCGGGTACCCGATACCCGTACCCTACCCGATACCCGGCTACCCGTACCCGGCCGGGTACGGGTACCCGTTTGCGACCCTGGTGCGGCCGGGTACGGGTACAGGTAGGCCGTGAGTCACTGGTGAGTAACTGTTTGTCACTCATTTCCCAACGTCTTGTCTCTTCTCACAATTCAAGTTCCTAGAATCAACCCACCCGCGCCTGCAACATGGCTTCATCCCAGAGGTCGCAATCGGGTACCCGATACCCGTACCCTACCCGATACCAGGCCGGGTACGGGTAGCCGGGTATCGGGTAGGGTACGGGTACCCGTTTGCGACCCTGGTGCGGCCGGGTACGGGTACGGGTAAGGAATCAAAACCCGTTTGCGACCTCTGGGCTGTCGGCAGCAGAGATTCCTGGATCACCCTCCTCCCCCCACACCCCGTCGAGAATACAAGAGACGCCAGCGGGCGGACAATGCGAGGCATTCAAATTGCGTTAAAGTGGTTTGGAGATTTGTAGAAGTGCTCGATTTACGCAGGGGATGGGGAAGGGTTCAAGTGATTCATGGGAGGCGAGGTCAAGAGATTCCAGAGTGAATGTGGCTTTGAGCGATGCTCAGTGGAGTCCGACAAGGCCGCTGGGAGGAGGGACCCAATGGTGATGGTTTCCCCACAGTGTTCATACTCTTTAGGTTTTTTCGGTAAAGTCACGTAGGTAAAAATAAATAATAAAAATAAATAATAGAAATAATAGAAATTAAATAATTTTTTTAATTAAATATTTTTTACTTCTACACTATGGGGACCTCATTTGCCAGTAAAAATATGATAATTGGTTCTTTACCCTTCTATCTGGCAACAAAACTGACACCTTTTTACAAGGAGTCATGTTTGCATAGACCGCAATACCTGCAGTTTGTTTGTATTTATGACTGCATGTATTGCGGTCTATGCAAACATGACTCCTTGTAAAAAGGTGTCAGTTTTGTTGCCAGATAGAAGGGTAAAGAACCAATTATCATATTTTTTACTTTTTTTTTATATTATTTATATTATTTATTTTTATTAGTTATTTTACCTACGTGACTTTACCGAAAAAAACCTAAGAGTATGAATCCTTGCAGTCACGAAAGCTTCAAATCTAGAATCCCCACAGTGTTACCCGCTCTGCAGACCTGCCGACGCAGCTTTGAGAAACAGGGGTGTTGGTAAATGGAGTTGCTTCTACCGACTTGTCATCGGATAGCGAAATTAATTAGGAACTCCAATGGCAGTGCTGTGCAACACACAGATAGTCCAGTTGAGTAGAAACTCAGCACCGCCATCGTGCCCGGATGGAGAACTGTCGCCCCGGTCGCGATCCCACGCGGCACTTTCCCCGTCGTGTGTGGACTCGTCGTTAGCAATCGACTCTAATTAGCACCTGAGGACACATGCTGTGGTAGATTTAGAAAAACGAATATATATATTTACTGCGTGTTACATATACATTTCTAATTAAAATACTGCGTGTGTCATACACGGTACAATATTTTTTTTTTTATTGCGTGTAAAAATATTTCTGTGGTAAGATATCTCTGCAAGACTTTTTTAGGCGAAATGTGTACATGAACAACATGTGTTTTCTGTATTCACCGGTTTACGATAATTAACGGGTAGACAATTGCTTGTTTGTTCTATTATATCCTAACGTAATATATGTTGCCATGCTGTGTAGACCGTTCATTGTAAATGCCTTTGACATGCCGGTGCAGGTCGTTGTGCACAATGTAGCCTCACCGTCTATGACGGTTTACTGTGCATGGTGTTTGCGCATGCGACCACTATCCAGGCTCGACCATGCTCAGCTTGCGAGATGTGAGGAGGGCAGGCGCATTGCGGATCCTTCGACCGTCGGCTTGTTATGTTGCTCGTGCAGAGGTGGCAATTTAGTGATGTGAACTTCAATGTATGAATACAGGAGGTCTGAAACTGAAGAAATATCACCACCTAGTGGCAGAGCCCGCAATAACAATGTACCACATTTGTAAAATCACCAGAAGCTCAACATAATAAAAAAAACATCTTTCCCAAAGGAATTCTCTGCATGCGACAAGTATTATTCCATTAAATACGCATGCAGTCTCAGCGTGGCTGTTCCATTTGTGTAAATGGTTTGTATAGAAATGTTGTGTTTGTTTCGAACTTGGTTTGTGAAAGCTTGGATGAGTGGCATCAATTTCCAGCTTATTGAAATGGCTTTTTTATTGTCGACAAAGGCAAGATAAAAGTGGTATTTTTCCATAATTTGATAGTCTTGTATATATGTGGTCAATGGTAGAGAAACACTCATGCAAGCTGGTTGGCCTCGACATTTGCCATTATTCTGTCACCAATGATCATCGCACACATCCGTTAAGAGACGTATGGGTCTGTAATGTTTCACGTCGGGTTCATCACCAACATGCAGCATCCAACGTCAAGGCGCAGCCTTGCAATTGCTCGGTCAAGCCACTGCTGGCAGAAGGTCCTCCACTAGAGGCAGCTCTAGAGAGCCTCTCTGGATGGTGTTTTGGCCTACTCTTCCACGCTGGCTAGACGTCTTGGAAGAGGTGAAATTACCGACGCTTTACCCCACCATACGCCACCTACCGATCTACTGTGGTCTACCTAATTATAGTGCTGGGTGAACAGAGGTGGCAGGATTTATTAAACGTAATTGCACCATTGTTTTAACTGCCACGCCGGGAGATCGAACTGGCCACCTCTGGCTTGCACGTCCAGTGTGCAAACCATTAACACCGCGGCAGCAATCCACACGGTATCCTAAACGCGTTTCACTCGTTGAATTAAGCGGAGGAGAACGTGACATCACTCTCAATCAATGTGATGAAAACTGTTTCTGAACTCCGTGATCTACATACACAGTAATACCCCGATATACGTCGCCCCACCCCACACCCACGTCGTCTGTCGCCTCCCACCACCCACCCTGTACCCTGTAAACCGCTCCGATTGACGTCGTTTCGATATACGTCGTCGCGCCTTTCAGGAACGCATCCCCGACGTAAGCCGAGGGGTATATCCGTACAGGGTGGTCCACATGCCACGTGACCCCCCCCCTGCCAATAATTTGACCCCTAACATGTTTTGCATATTCACTTCTTTAAAAATATATAATAAAACTTCCTTAAACCATATTCAGTTTTAGAGAATTAAATGGGGGGGGGGGGGGGCGGGGCGGGGGTCACAAGACATCTGACCACCCTGTACATGTGCATCTCGTGTCGTGAAGTGTGAATGTAGAATAGCGTTCAGACGCTGTCTTTCCGACAGCCCTGTTCTTCACCTGAGGACGGCTGCTTGCGTTGTGGCCGAAATGTCGTGAGAATTATTTTATTTAATTATGTTTTATTTTTATTATTGTATTATTTCCCTTCTATGTGACTTTACCGAAAGAACCAAGAAGATGAGTAGCAATGCTGTTGAAGAAGACTTGAGCTTGCGGTCGGCACTCTGCTCCGATTGTATTTACCAATATTTTTGTTTCTTGAAAATAAGCATTGGTTTTTTTCTCTCCTGCCATATAAAGATCAACGCTGGAGGCATCTCACTTTTATTTATACCATCGGCTCTGAAACGTGGCTTAGATGCTCTTTATCGGGTGTATATTTACACCGATTGAGCACCCGATTATTGAACACTCAGCAGCGTTGTCTTTATGTTTAAGAAGCGCTGCGGCGTCAAAACAATGTCAATACTCTTGACAATATGAATGCAAGTTATGTTAATAAACTGCGTTCTTAACATGTAGCTGCGTCTTAAATTGATAGCTATTTTCGGTTGCATTGTAATTTTGTTACAATTGTAAGCTGCATTATAGGAGCACTACATTTTCCATGTTGGCTTTGAATTGTTTATACACGTATAATTCCACACTTTAATTTGTTTTCCTTGAGCATTTTTGGTTTCCAATTGTTTAACGTCAGTGACTATGACATGTTTTCGATCCTGCATCGTATTTACTCTCCATATTAGAAACCGTAGTGTATTTATTTCTATCGCTTGAAGAAAAAGAGATGGCTTTCGCCTCGATGAGTTCGAACCCGGTTATAACATTAGACCCCGATTGTTGTTATTGCTCTGATTATATCTGCCAAAAAGTGGTCAAATTTACACATGTAGAAGATATAAGCTGCTTTTGCCAAGTAGAAGAATTCATATCTGACCCATACCAATTTCACCATACCTATGTGAATTATCGAATATACTCCATTGAAAGCTCCGCTGAATGGCAATATCAACCGGGCGTGTATATGCGACTGGGAGATGCGAGCGACTCAGACTCACTTATCAAGAATAGCAACTTCCATCGGCTCAAATGGCATTCACATTGCTAGGCAAGTTTATCAATTGGTAAACCTGATCAGGCGGGTTTGTATTGCGGGATGGAAAACTACCGCCTTAGGAGCGGGGAACCTTAACAAGGGCAGACTTCAAATTAAATGCGGTGATGCTGAGTGACTATTTAATTTAGACTAACAAATATCAATTTCTGTTCACACCTGGCAAGTCATGCCCATTAACACCACCCGGTCTCTTCTATTTGTACCGTTGTCGTGAGCATAATACGATTTCTTTGGACACATTTTAAACAAAGCAGAGGCCAGACTTTAAACAGGCGTGTATTGCAAAATCTTTGGAGAATATTTACTGTGAAACAATGAACAATGTCCGACACCAGGCAAGATTAAACGATTCCATCCAGTGTGGTCTCATCACAGCTCAGGCTGGTAGTCGTCTCTTAATTAAACCAACGTCACATCTCAGGAGACATAGGACATTCATGTGCAGGAGAACTGTAACTTCTACGTATTATTATACAGATTATGTTAAAGTATAGATTATGGTAAACGTAGAGATTATGTTAAAGTAAAGATTAAATACATTAAAAGACAATCGTCAGCGGCAAGGGGTAGAGATTCGGACCGAGATGGGGGGAGTTGATGCATTGCGAATCGAGGTGTTGTATTGTGTGTTGCACTATGTGTGTGTAAAAGCACAGCTAATGTGTACGTTGAAACAGCGCAGCACACCATTATCTACTAATTCTAGTATGTTCTTGCCCATGGCAGCAATATGTCCAGGAGTTAAATGCCAATGTAGCCAGGAAAAAGAGTTCGTGTAGTGTTGCTATTCCTCCAGATCAGTGTTTTTTTACTATACGGTCCATATGATAATTGGGTTTTTACCCTTCTATCTGGCAACAAAACTGACACCTTTTTTACAAGGCGTCATGTTTGCATTGACCACAATACCTGCGGTCGGAATGCAAACAAAAAACACAACTCTGATAATGTATGCACTGTCCTTGAAATTGATTGGTCCACACCCGAGACAGCTTTTCTTCGAGCCTAGTCTCACATGGTGTTGGACCAGATGACGCCAAAAGGTGCATGACTCCTTGTAAAAAAAAGGTGTCAGTTTTGTTGCCAGATAAAAGGGTAAAAACCCAATTATCATATTTTGCTACTGCAAAGGAAGTTCCAATGGTGTACGGTCCATAGTTTGATGGTAACAAACGAATAGACCTGGTGATGATTGTTCATGATGCATGCTCAAATTGGCCAGACTGTCTCGGAACATATGGCGTTAGGTGATGTTATTGCGATTTGTAGTATATAGATCTGAAATGTATCTCGCTCAGGATTATTCGATCATGATGACAGAAATACACTACATATGTTAATGCTTTACCTATGCATGCGTGTTTTTGTGTTTGCATGCTTAGCAGACTTTGCGCTAAAGGCAAGCATTGTCTTCGATGTAGTGCAATGAGATTTTCCACAAGCATTTATTGACACAGTTAAGCCTGATATGAAATTTGAAACAGATTAACATATAAGCTGCTAACAAATAACTCTATCCAAAAGTCTGCCCGTGTGTGTGTGAGGCATGTGTGGAACTGTTTCCAAGCGTCTGAAGTCTTCGAAAGGTGTGTCCTCTTGCAGGGGAGTGCCTTCTCACCAGACCCTGCGAATGGCATCTTGTTTAACTGTGAAGCAGAAAACAACAGTCAGGTTCAGGGGTTGGCAACCAAACTAACAATAACAGCCAGTTTTTTTCTTTTCGAATTCGGTAAAAAAAACAAATCGATGTTTCAAAAGCCACAATGCACAGTGATGAGTACGAGACAGTGGTGATCAAATTTCGATTTAAAGCTTTCGTGACTGCAGGGATTCATCTTCTTGGTTCTTTCGGTAAAGTCACGTAGAAGGGAAATAATAAAATAAAACATAATTATTTTATTTTATGATGTTTTATTTTTATTATTTTATTATTTCCCTTCTACGTCACTTTACCGAAAGAACCAAGAAGACAGTGGTGGTCCTTAATAAATCGCGGCACAAAGCAGGCCCCTGGTCACGTGCAAGCTCGGTCAAGATGCAGCCCTGCAAGTCCTGGCTCACACACACTGCTGGTGGAAGGGCCCCTACTTGGATGGTGCTCAAGAGAGCAGCTCTTCAAGGGCAATTGGCCTACTCTTCCATTGCCATCTTGGAAGAGGGGGAAGTACCCGCAGTTTACCCCACCACATTATGACCTGCCGATCGACGGTGTTGTGCTGCTTGGTGGACAGGGGTGGGAAGCATTTAAGAAAAGTGTTCCTTTGTTGCAACTGCCACATCGGGAGATGGAGTCAAACTGACCATTACACGACTCAACGTCCAAGCAGGATGCTGCCGACAAGTCTATTCATTAAAAGTTGGTGGATACGAGGACAACTTAACATGAGCAATATATGGCTAAGAACATGCCTTTATAACTCATACACATGACAGCCTCAGGACCAAAATAAAAGTTCATCGCTAGTAATTTTCTAAAACAAGAGATTTTTCAGAACTTTTAACGATTAACGATTAAAATGTTCACATTTTGGCGCTGATACCCAAAAATTGCGTAATTTACAGGTGGTTATGCCATTAATCAGCATTTAACAGTGATGTTAATTTTTCAATGAAAATTTTTTTAATTTTTTAGTGAGCTCAAAGTTGGAACATAAAGTGAATCCACGCTCATCTCTGTTGGTGGTCCTGAGCCAGTGGTGGAAATTCCACATTACCATGGTGGGGGCCAGTCCCAATTTAAGAAAACTACTGTTTCATTTTTACAAAACATTACCTACTTTATTGACCCCCTGGGTGATGATGGGTTAAGTCAACCCCCCCAAGCAAGATTTGAACTTTCAGTCGTATGATTGTGAGCTGAACTGTGGCAACCCGTGACAGGGATTGTTGCCCTTAACAATGTTCGTTCAAAATGAGTGAATTTAAGTTGTAAAATGCACAAGTAAATATGGGATTGTCTTCAGGCCACCTGTATGCAAGTCTGTCCTCGGCTGCGTCTTCAAAGAGCCAAGCGGGCAGCAACGGCTCTGACACGGTTCGCTTTCCATACCTACGAGACCACACCGACACACAGCCTCAACATCAGGCCCTATTATTGACACATTGTATATTCAATTGCATGCACATTCAGCGCAATGTTAAAGCAGGTGAGAGTCCACTGGGAATCACAATGAATGCTCGGAGGTCAGTGGTCACAGAGGGGTGTTCATTTGTGTACATTTTTAAAGTGTGCTTTTCAAACACCATGACACAATAACCTAGACTTGTGCCACGGTCTGTTTCATCCACTTTCACCTTCCACTTGGCATAATCTCGTGAACTGAATGTAGGGCTGATGGACCGCAACTGAGACAAACCGGTAATAATAATTGAGTCCATTTATTCACGCCATAATTGTATTTTCGGGGCTATCGCGGAGGAACAGTGGATCAGTGTTTCACAGATGGATTTCATCTGCTGATGGTGCTATGTGTACTGTAATCGCAATTTCGATCACGACGCCAGCACACGAATGACCTGCTCGTTGCGAATCATGCCACGGGATCATTAACGTCCTACGTGACGCGCGCGGCCCACGAATTGTTTTTACGTTCAACACACCCGCAGTAATAACCAGGGCAGCCTGACAGATTCCAGCCACGAACCTCTGCAACAAGCGGCGAACGTGCAACCGCTTGGCCACATCGCTGCCCCCATCATCAACCCTGCTCGGAGGTGGCATGCAGGAAGCAATACAGCGGGTGCAGGGTGGTCCAGATGTCTTGGGACCCCTCTATCTCCCCCCCCCCCTCCCCCCGATTGAATTCTCTAAACTTAATATTTTTGTATTACAATGGGTGTGTGGGGAATAATAGCCATTTTCTATACTTTTTAGGCATAAGCAATTAAAAATAACACTTACTACCCAGGGACAAAAATCGTGTTGCATAGTGTTATCAGCGCAGCGGCCTTGTTAACAAATGTAAGTATTGTACCGACAGCAGCGATGAGTTCTAGATTTAATTTTTGAGGATCTGGATTCATAATGTTTCAAGGCCCAAATTAAGATTTTTTTTTTTATTCGAATGTAAATGTACTAAACGTAAAAACCGTCATTGTTTATCCAATAAACGGATGATAGATGAAAATGCATTTCTAAATGACCTACATGAATACAATTTTCAACATTAAGCTCCATAAGTAAAACATATATTTAATGGTGAATATTTTTCTTTTCTTTTCAGGATTTAATTGTCAAAGTGACGTCACGTAACGATACGCTGAAAGGATAAAGCACAAAAGTGAAACCACTTCATGTGGTGTCAAATTTTCGGATCGATAACCTGCACGTCTTCCTATGTTTGATCTTTTTTACTTATCCAAAAATTGACAATGTGGTGGATGTTGAACTGCTTTCGCACCGTACGTAGCCAACCGCGGCTAATCGGAGGCGCGGATACATCTTCGTGTGAATGCTGGGTGATGAAGATCACCCAGCAAGGAGTGTCTGAACACAGGGACGGGGATGGCAGTACGAGCGAACCTCTCGGCAACTCTTAGGCAACTCTTAGGCAACTCTTAGGCAACTCTTAGGCAACTCTTAGGCAACTCTTAGGCACCTTTTAGGCAACTCTTAGGCAACTCTTAGGCACCTTTTAGGCACCTCTTAGGCACCTCTTAGGCAACTCTCGGCAATTCTAAGGCACCTTTTAGGCAACTCTTAGGCACTTCTCGGCACTTCTAAGGTGCTCGCTACCAGCGCTTTCCCCAACAGCCAGTTAAGGCTACCTACATAGGGGGGACCTCGTTGTTTTTTTTGGTTGGTTTTGTGCACCTCTGGCGGGTGATGAGGTTGATGTAGTTGCGCACAGCCGACATGTACTTGGACAGCTCCTCTGGGGAGGCGTCCGAGGAGGGGTTGTCCGGCTTGGGGGGCATGGCGGTGGCCAGAGCGCTGGCGCACAGCACCGTGCACACCACCAGCAGCACAAACATGGAGCAGCGGACCAGCATCTGCTCGCACGCACACACAGACAAATACGTCCTCCCCCCCGTATAGCCTTAACATACTCGTGGGGAAAGTGCTGTAAAGCGAGGAGCACCTAGAAAAGTCGGAACGGCACACGGGGGGGTGGGTGGCCAGCATCGCGCCCGGCCGCCTTTGTCTCCCGAGGTGGGGGGAGCGGGGGGATTTTACACACCGCACCAGGTACTCATTTGAGGCTGAGTCAACCAAGGGGAGGCCCAGGACCCGTTATGATAATTGTCACTGGTGTTGGCCGCGAGCGGGAATCAAGCTCGGGTCACCAGGTTCTTAGCGCAGTGCGTTAACCACTCCGGAATCTGCTCGCGTGGACAGACACACACGCAAGTGGGTGCTCACACACACACTTGCGTGTGAGCACACACGCACACGCGTTCTTGCACTCTCAAATATCTGCACTGCCCGACTGTAAATGATGTGCTTACACTGAAATGTGGTTAGTTTAATAATATCACGATGAGCACCATGTAATTTAAGCATCATAATATGCATGTATATATATACACAAACAAAGATGACAATCCTCATTTAGGATTAAATAATACATTAGCAAGTGCTGTTAGCGAGTATCTATCAAGGTCAGCATGACACATAAGGAGGATATGTGACCAGCGCTGCGCCAAACCACCTTTGTATCCACATTGTTGATATTCACGCTCTAAATCAGGCACTCATTTAAGTTTGAATAGACTTAAGGTAGGCCCGTTGATAGGTTGAGACACCATGTTGCACGGTCGTGCACGACTAGGAATCGAACACATGCTCCGGGAGTCAGAGCTGAGTGAGCTCCAAAGTCTTTTTATTTCCATGTTCACTTAAATTCTGGCTGCTCACCACATATCAGCAGGTTGACTCTGAATGAATGGCTCCTTCTCGATGGATTGCACATTCATGATACGATGAGAATTATTTCAAAGCAAGATAAAAAAAAGTGCGAATAACAATCCTGCCAATGCGTTGGATTTCAAAGGCTGAAGACCCCAATTTCATTTTCAAATGTTGTGGGAGCCTTTCTGAAATTTCAAATATTCCAAATGAAAATGTCATATTTGACCATCGAGAAGCCCATCGTGTCTCTTCATAGTTCTTTGATACATGCCCTCCACTCTTCGTGACCCCAACTGCAAAAGTCAACATAGAATGCAATGCTGCAAGGATGTGTGGAGGCCATTGGTTTATCTAGCAGGATTGCTCAAGCCATTCAAGGGCTATCGTGAATGGACGTAGGTGGTCCCATTAAGCCACGATGAACCACTTTCAGCTGCAGCGAATTATACCTCTTACACATTCAAGTTAAGCAAACACACGCACGCACACAGGTTATTGATAATGCTGTTAACTTCGATGATGGGAGCCCCGTGATCTGAGAATCTACCGTCGATTGAGCACTTATATTATATTTTTGGTTCTTTCGGTAAAGACCAACGTTTTATACCACTGAGATTTGGCCAAAACACGCCGTGTTCAAAGCGAATTCAGACATTTTGCAAGAAATACTAAAATATTTACCAATAAACAAAACATGCCACGTTAAAAAAAAAAAACTCATCTTTAAAAGTTTCTCAAGTTCTAATTTCCAACAAAGACCGGCAGCCTAAATAATACAAATACCTTTGGGTGTTCCATATTGGCAGTAAATGTTACCACCAAGTAACAATTGTCGCTTTGCCCCGTTGCAGCAGCGCCTTACCCTCGGTGTATGTTTGGGAGAAGTGGCGAGGAAGTGAGCGGTCCGCGGTTCTGCGCTCCTTGCAGTCTGCTCCCCATCAGCCCAGGACAGCGCCCTTTTATACGCGAACGACAGCCACGAGAGCGAGAGACGCCGCCACGCAGCGCACGAACGGCGCTCCGCACGACCCAGAGCCCTCCCCTCCCCTCCCCACTCAGCAGCAGCACGGCGCCAGGTCACTTAAGCGCGCATCACGACGATGTTTACCAACGTCGCTCGACTCTATTAAGCATGGACCACTGAAGCGTTATTTTATTCATCGTTCATTTTGCGTCCAACCCGTGCGAGGCGGAGAGGGGTGGTGGGGGGGGTTGGCGGCTGCCAAAGGGGCCTTGGAGGCTGTTTGCGCGGCGCGAGGAAGCGTCTCGGGCGGGTTTCGCTGCCACGGATGCCCGGGTCGGTATATTTCCTATGCATTAGCGGTTGAAATGGGAGCCTTTTTCATCGACTTGTGTTTGCGGTGCCCCCCCCCCCCCAGACATGATACGCGTGTCATGCGCTTTGAATGTATACTTGACGTGCCTCTGCGCGCAACGCGAATATGTCTTATGCATTCAGAGGTCGTTAACTTTGCGTTTTACGTTTCAGATAAACAATTCCGACTTATTCAAGGGTTCTATGTAGGGTTGTAAAAAGTTGGTTGTATTAAAAAAGTTCTTGTTGGTTAGATTTAGTTGATTGTTTTCATAGAGAATGATTACGTTTTTGCTTTTTAACACGGTGTTTAGTTTTAAGCTGTGAATCATCTAAAATTACGGTGTCATTTGGATGATATCGATTTTGACATTTTATTGCGTTGTAATGCCTTTGCTTCTCTTTCACACATACCCAATCTAATAAAGTATTATCTAAAAGTGAAAACATCAATGACAATCAGGTGAGGACAGATGGGATCTCGAATCGGAAGTTATCGTCAATTTGGATGCATCTGCTAAATAGTACGAGTAAAATAGAAACCCATAAAAACTGCACACTGAACAATATTTCTTTAAGTTTATTCAACTCAGCATAACCCAGCATATATAATGCACGCAATGGAAAATATGTAACTTTCTAAATTAGCCGTGAGATGTTAATCCGCTTCAAATATATATGTATGTAGTGACTGTTAATTGTGAATATGGTAATGTATGTATAATTATTATATTAATTTATATATAAAGTAAACTTTAATTAAAAGCTGCTAATATTTATGCAATTATGAGAAGTTTGATCCCGTCAAACCTGGGAGCATGGTATATAGAGCTCGGGCAAAGATGTACAATATGTTAGGAATCCTTAAAAATGCATCAACCATTTTTTAAATTTAATATTTAGTTATACTGGGGGAATCCAATACGCTATGAAGTTCTTTTTGACAGATGTCCACTAAACAAGGACAGAGGAAAGTTAACAGAATTTTACATGTTCCAAAATGTTTATACATTCTTTCTAGATTTGAAGCTTTCGTGACTGCAATGATTCATATTCTCAGGTTTTTTCTGTAAAGTCACGTAGGTAAAAACATTAAAATTAATGAAAGTAAAATAAAACAAAACAAAAATAAAATTCAAAACAAAACAAAAATAAAATCCTCCGAAACGTCGTGAATTTTATTTTTGTTTTGTTTTATTTTACTTTCATTAATTTTAATGTTTTTACCTACGTGACTTTACCGAAAAAACCTGAGAATATTTATACATTCTATTACAATTATCAGAGGATGAATTGATGAAAAAATATATATGCACACACACTGAATGCGTTTTTTAAAAATATCTTCCTATTTCCAATCAAATTACCCTGTGTCCACAAAGCCTGTTTTAAATATCACTTACGTAAAATTTTAAACAAACAGTTGTTTTAATCCACGTGAAAACAGGGACTTAACTGGTATGGAAAAGCACATCGTCGCAGGGAATTACTCACAGTGGCACGTGATGCGTGTGATGCTGGACGAGGCGTTCATTGCACGGCCCGATACACATCCGCCAATTGGCGTCACACTTGCTTTTAAGGCAGCAAATTGTCCTTTTTATGTTAAAACCCGTGAAGGCATATATATAGTACGGTGGTATATGGTATTGATATATACCATCTCGCCACGGTGGCTAGGAGATGGTAAATACCTCGCCAAGTTTCGAAAAAGTTTCGAAACTTGGCGAGGTACATTTCGAAACTTGGGCACAGACAAGGACAATTGGAATAAGACATCTGAAAAGGATGCAAAAAAGTGCTGCAAAAATGAACGTTTTGCATTAGACTGAGAAAGACAAAGAGGGATAGGGATCAGAGAATCTATGCAAGTTATAGGCATCATAATGAATGTTAAGGAAAGTTGAGCTTGTGCAGGAAGTCGCTCGAAAGACCTATGGTCGGTGGGCAAGACTAACCAAAGAGTGGCAGCAGAAGGACGGAATGCGACAGCATGTGGAGATTGCCATCATGGCCGATGATAATTTTCAAAAGTCACGACTGGTCGTTACTTTGACAGACGGGCCCTCTGCATTACAGCGTAGTTTCCACCGACAGTGGACGACAGGCTGCTAACAGAGACAGCGCCACTGCCCACTTGGGCAGGAAGACACTGATTTTAATGGAAGTTCATAATTGCGATTGGCTAACTGGATTTACTCTGTTAATAGGGTTTAATGCCTGTTTGTGCAGAGAATATATGCACCACAAAACCGAGGCTCAAAAACACGCATTGGAGTTGTATATACGAGGAACAGCCCAATAACGTTGTATTTATCCTTCTAAAATGTTAAATTGTATTGACACTGAATAAAATAAATCAATGTCCTTACTCGGAAAATGGATCCAGACGCCAGTTGTCCTCCAACAAGACCAACACCTGACCACATGCACACACAAGAGCCTGCAAAACGTCAGAGGCCACCCGCAGTTTCATTTGGCTGTGTTGTCACATCCACGGCACAGCCAAGATCTGGCCAGCTCTTTCCGTTTGAGCTTTTCGGCCCTCTGAATGATGGCCTACCTGGGCCACATTTTGAACACGTCGCTCTGTTCACGATTGATGACCCTATTCTAAAATAATGATGTGAAACAAATGTGCGATGACTCTTTTTTGGAAGGGTCCTGTTTTCGAAGTAGGGAGTGAGTGTTGTTATGTGTAAGCTCAACTGAGTAATTTGCAGGTACATTTTCAGCATTGGGATATTTTGCCAATACCAGGTGCAATGTGTGTATTATTTTAACTGTGGAAGGAAACCAGAAAATACACAAAACCCACCTCATTGCACACACAAAGCAGTAAAATGTCTAGAATTCTTTATTTTATTTTCATTCATATTCAAACATTTGTAGAGTAAATTCCAAGTCTTTAAAAATATCACGAAAGTCTCACGTTACAGCAAATACATAGCAATGTTTACATACAAGTCAGGTGCGATCAAGGTAGTGCTGAGATTAATACCATCACTGGAGTCTGTAATGAGTAGACAGCTAAGCACCGAGTATCGATAGAGGTCTGTGAAATTGTCACTGCAACAAAGTTCACGAACTGTAAACAGGTAAATGTCCAAAACATACAAAATATCTGTCACCTGCCATTAGTGATCTGTACAATTTCAAACAGCATTTGAAAATAACAAACCCACATTAAATTTCGATTTAAAGCTTTCGTGACTGCAGGGATTCATCTTCTTGGTTCTTTCGGTAAAGTCATGTAGAAGGGAAGTAATAAAATATTATATAATTTTATTTTATTATGTTTTATTTTTATTATTTTATTACTTCCCTTCTACGTGACTTTACCAAAAGAACCAAGAAGATGAACCCACATTACACAGCCACTCAAATTCGTGGGTTCATATCAGTTTACCTATCATGCCGACATAGTAGTTATCGTGGAATTGGTAATGTCACACACGCCACGTGACACATGAGACCGGTCTCTGTGGTGTGACTAGTGTAGTTTTGAACCTGCGTATATGATAACAGAGAACAAGTATGAATGTGATGCCTCTTTTAAATTCAACCAAGTTGAGTTTTGTTAAATTGGACACGATTAAAAATATATTATTTCAATTCGTTAAGATGTGATCATGAGGGAAATGTTATGCATTTTAGTTGGAATAAAAAAAGCGTGAAACAAGAAGAGCATTAATGCTCCAGACAGGAGTAGAGTCCAATCAGATTAAGGAATAGGATATATAGTTGACATTAGGCCTCAAGAGTTATGTCAAGGTTTTTCGGTAAACATTGGGGGTTAATATTGGTATTCTGGATTAAAAGCAAGTTTTATAATTAACAAAAGATAATTTTAAAATCCATCAAGGTTCACTTTAAAACTGATTTAGAGTGAACTATTTTCTTGTTCATGAAAGTAGAACTTCGCTTAGATGTTAAATTGTATATTTCATTCGATATATTTTGTATTTATACTTAGAAAATCAATCCCAGATAGTTATGACACCATTAGCTTCAAAAGTATCCACGTGTACAGTATCAACAGTTAGTTAGTTAGTACGTTAGTGTGATGTTATTTATTTCTAAACAATAACTTCATAAGAAAATGACGATGGTTAGATACAGGAGACCCGTACTTGATTGGCAAAGGGAAGCATCATAAACCCTCTACTAATGTCAAAGGCAACTCTGTTCAAGTACACAATCAGACCAGGAAAACAGACACTTAACATCCTTCTTATCACTGCAGTACAACATGCCTTACATTCACCACCCCTAATAACTCAAAGGGGCCACAAGTCGCCTTCAAGAGCACACGCAGTCATTCCCTATTCTGAATAAAGGGCACTTTCAGCTAATTCTAAGAACCCACGTGGAACAAGTGCGGTGCTGCCACCTTTGGCTCAGTAGATGACCTTCCAGCGCGTGGGCTGCTCGCAGTTGTCCTCTGCGTCCCCGCAGAAGCGATTGTACGTGCTGCGGGGGTCGAATCCGAGGATCTCCCTCTCTTCGTGAATCCGGAATGAAAACGTCGACACCGATGTCCCAATAAAGTACCTGGAATGAGAAGCAATGACGGAGCGTTGTGCGTTCTAGTGGTAAGGGACACTGGTTGACCTCGCTAATTGTCGATTGGTAAAACAGCTCAACACTGAAATGGCTTACAGAAACCATGTCTAAAGTTTACTAACCTGACAATGTTAGTAAAAACTTACTAAAAAAAGCAAGAAAATGAGAGGTGCACATCTTTGTTGGTGGCCCCGAGCGAGTGGAGCAAACTCCACATTCACATGGCGTGGACTCGTCTCTCTGGTAAATTATCTTTGTTAACTTTACAGGATATTTACCATTTAAATTGCTCCACACATCTCACTTCATGCATCCACGACCTCTCACTCTGTAAATCTAGCATCTTACTCTACGTATCGCCCATCTTTCACCCCACAACATCTCCCAATCTCACTCTGCACATCTCCCATATTTCACTCCATTAATCTCCCGCTTCTCCCCCCAAATATCTCCCTCCTTTCAATCTATAAACGTCCCGCTTCTCATGCTACGCATCCCTTCCTCTGCCTGCACACATCCCACTCCATGTGACTCGACGCTCATTAATGATGTGTGCTTTGACGCACGAGCATAATAGAACCAGAACCATCCAGAGCACTCATCATTACTGAGCATTCGTCCACATGGACGGAAGCAGAGCTGATGCAGTATGAGGGACTTGGGATACATGAGCGGATGGAGATGCTTGGAGTGGGAAGTGGACACACTCCACAAATATTTGGAGTGAGAGTAGCGCACAGCACATGAGAAGTATGGCATCGGAGAAGCGGACAGAGGAGGTATGGAGTGATCGCGAAGCTATGGAGAGATATGCAGGGGATGAGAGAAATAGTGACAGTGAGAAAGAGAATTAGAGAATAATGTTTTCATGACAAGAAATAGCATTCCCTAATTCACAGTTTTGCCAGATATAATGTTCAATGTTCTTAGTTCGCAAAAGAACACCGAATCAAGGGTTTATTGTGCCTGGTGCTGCGTGTTACGTTCATCACTCTGACCAAACAAGGTACAACTTGTGCCCACACAGTCGAAGAGTAAATGGGACTGGTTGTTTGTTTTTTATGTAAACATACAAACGACATATTGAATATGCTGTATATACCTTTTAAAATAAAAATTTCCTCGAGTAAAAAAATTACCGGTGCTTACTGAAAACGTATGCCAGTCTTTGACTTGGGTAAACAATAAAGAACTCCACGTTCAATGCTGACACTGAAATGACCCATTCGTGGACGCTCTATGCAACGATGTCTTTTGGTTATTTAGGCAGCTTACGTTAGTAATCACTCTGCCCGTGCATGAGGCGCACACAATCGAATTCGCTTCGTTTGTGAACTTTAGTGGCACTATAAATGTGCGCACGTGGGAAATGAGCCCTGCGTTTACGCTCAGGTGGACTGTCTGAAATGTCACGATTTTCAGTTTTATGACGAAGGCAAAAAATACATACACGGCAAAGAGATTTGTTCAATATTAAATATTAAAATATATTTTCAGTTAAATATTAGAATCAGTACTTTTCAAACTTAAATATAAACTACCTTGCTACACATAAAAAGGGGTTACATGATAATATCAACAGTGGTGTTTAAATTTATATTTGGACGGTGAATTTTCGATTCGCTTAAAAGGTTTGGTTTTTAACATGTTAATGTTTTGGCTAATTATGCAGATTCTGCAGGTATTCTACTGTGAACCTTTGTCCCACTGGTATCACTGGAGACAGCAAAGGTGGAAAAATAAAACAGTCGTTGCAGGATTCAAGATCAACAATCTTTATCAATGGATGAATTTTTTTTTATCATAGATACCATACACATTGAAATTGTAACATTACATCCTTTTGGATTGACTATAATGCAACTCTAAGGCGCCAGACCTTAAATATGCATTGACCGTCAGGGAGCGTACAGAGCACAAACTGAAGTGCATATAATGACTGAAGCACGGCAAGTGACTCACATTTTACACCCCAGTTGTCAGAACACTGACATTTCAAAATACTGAAATACAAACGTGTGTATACAAGGTAGTGCCTCTGGGTGTACGAGTCCTTTATCCAATAACGCTATCTAAAAGGCACTCTGCTGAATCTGCACCTTAAGCCAATCACGACTAATTAGGGCCAGAGAATAACGAAAAAATGGCAGTGGGCTACAGGATGTGAGCCCCACATTCGGCTGTAACGCAGCCACAAATACACGATAAAGCCTGGCCGGCGAATCAAAGCTACAGCGGACACACGCACCTAAGTCGGTGAAATACTGTGGAAAGGCGATGGGTGAGAGCTGTACAACCAAGCCACTCGCACCCAACTATCAAAGCAGCGTTGTCAGTGCACAGCCACAAATTGAATGTCATCTCCTTCCATTCATAATATAGGTTTTTGGGTCAGATCGCGTTATTTATAAATGTGTCGTAACCCTCCACCACCCGACACGGCCAAACAGTCAAAAATCTGTCACGTTTTTCAAAGGACAAAATAATTCACTTACGACACATTTATAAATAACGCGATCTGACACAAAAACCTATATTATGAATAATAATGGTCGCGAAAGCCTACGTGTTAAACTGACTAACCCCCTTCCATTGTAAAATAGTTTCAGTCTTTACATCAAATGAAAGCCAATGCCCAGCATTGCAAGTGTGCGCAGCTGTACACAGGCACACGTCAGTTTAAAAAAGTGTTACAGAAATGACACCTATTTTAACGGTTCACCTATTTAATTTTCACCACAGAACACTTCCAATTATTAGAAAGGGTAAGTGGAATTTATAAAATAAGATAACGTATACATGACCAGATAATACATACGAATAAATACAATAGGTTAAAACGTAGTCATCTATGTAACACTATTTTCGAAAAATCTCGGCAAATACATTAAGGTAGAGTCTATGCTTCGTGATAAGATATACCCTACAATCTGTAATTACAATTTCGACCAAGGCCATTTTTCTGGTCGCCTTGACCATAATTATCAGTCAGATTGTATTGCACCTTCAACATTATCTGCCTCAAGCCACACATTCTCTCTCCAGACAAGAACATCTCTCATCTTCAACCAATGCACTTAAACATTTCACGACATTTTCCCGAAATCTCCCAAGGTCTCGCTCCTGAGAGAGACGCTAATGAACCTCAAACAGCCTCTCCTCCGGCCAAATAAATCAAATGGCAACGCACCTGGCATGAGCACAGATCCACTGATCAATGATGGCGATGCCCCCGTCCAGGAACCTGTGCAGTTCCGCCTGAGTCGGTTCCAAGTGAACCATCTGTGGAAGCAGCGTCCGGAGCTCGCGTACCTCTGCACCAAACAACCACACACAGTTGCACCGTCTCACCCAAAAATGCGTTCAAGTTCAAGTTCATTTGTTAGGTATATCCCTGTGAGCCATTCGGCTCTTGAATCGGGTGCAACCGCAACAAACAAAAAACATGAACAAAAAAACATCTTAAAGTGAATATGTGACTGAGTGCAAACAGAAAATACAAGAAAAGACAGCAAAATATTGCAGAAAAAACACCGTACACCAACACTGTGTGCAAAAATCCCAGTGGGATGCAAGTCAAACAACCAACAACAACCACAAGACAACTTAGATTAAGGCCATCAGTCTAACTATGTACTACAACAAACAAACATGGCTAAACCAATACACTTTTCGAAATCACCAAAATAAAGCCATGAAAGCAATGAAACAGTGATCATAGGAACTGTGACGGAATTTTCACAACAAATGGCATAAACAACATGTACTACCAAAACCCTGCAGCCATAGCCGGCTGCATGAGTCACTCCACAACAGCAGGAGCATCAATCGGAGTAATATAATTTCTCCGGTATACATTGCATGTTATTATTTTCATGGTGAGGCTTGTTTAGCCAGGAAAGTCTCACTGAGTGAGTCTCAACTATTTTTCAGAAGGGTCCTGCCAAGTTTTTTGCATTATGGGGCAATGTTGCTATGTGTAATATTGAAAACAAATTTCCTTAGTTTAGTTTGTTGTACGGTGCAAAATAAGTGCAATGTACATACAATTCCAATTTAGTAATGTGGGTAATTTCCATATTTGGGATGGAAATTTAAACTAAGTTCTTCTTGCTGTGAAGTGCAAGTGTTAACACTGCACCACCCTGCCGCTCAAAATAGATGGGTAGTACAGCAGGCAGTTAACTTGCTTCCCAGTTCTGGGTTCGTTATTTACAATAAAGCCTCTGCTCTAAATCATTCTAAGAGCGCTGTTATGTCAACAGTAGTGTAAGTGGCAGAGTTTGTGTATCAGACTATAGCTAAATCGAATATTATTGCCAGATATCACCTTCCAGCTGATGAATTGATGAATGAGACCACATGTATGTACACAAACTCAGTTTAAGGCCTTCAGCCATTGGTGTAAATTAAGCATTTTTGACAGTGGGCAGCTGCCACATCAGATAACAACTTTGGACCTTTCAAACTAAGAACACTTTTCATCTCCTACAGATTGATGAAGATTCCAATTCACACGTGACTGGGATTTTAACTGACTACAAGCCACATACCCTAACCAAGAGTGTCACCGTGCCCATTATGAGTGAATAACATAGACAAATCACCAGGACCAAATCGCCAGGAATATGCCCGATCCCATCAGACCTTGGAAGCCAAGGGTTCAGTCTGGTTAGTGCTTGGATGGGTGACCACCAGGTGTTGTGGGCGGTAGAGGGCAGTGCAGTGGAATCTATTGTCCTTCACCAACCCGCACAGCCGAAGGTGGTGATGTATGGTGAAATAAGTGTCACAGCCCGCATGGCGGATGGGCATGCTCTCTTTCAACAGATTGATCATTACCATGCAATCAGCATTTCAAAGCTTTCACATCCATCCAAAGCTCTCAACTGCTTTAGCAATCACCCTCGCCTGCTGTATCGTAGGTTCCCATCTCAGTTACTCCAATTTCCTACTCACTAGGCCATCAGCCAACGGCATCAGCAAATGATAAAGACTACACAACAACCGGGCAGACATACAGGTTCTTCTGCGGTGCTGATATTATTTCACAGTCCCATATCACCGTGCTCTTTGCATTGGCCTCCCACCATACTGAGCATTACTACTCACACCACCCGATGAAAATCGTCACATTCTGTGGTGCAGCTTGTCCCTCAACCTGTTAGTAGTCCACAAATCAACGACTGTTATAGCCGGTCATTGACGACTCTCTGCAGCAGCTCCCGCAATCTGGAACGCTCCCCTTCCCTTGACAAATGCAGCAGACACCAGTCCTCCCTTCCAGCTTCAGGAAGCAAACGAAGAGAGAGGTGCATTAATTCTAGATTTGAAGCTTTCGTGACTGCAAGGATTCATATTCTTAGGTTTTTTCGGTAAAGTCACGTAGGTAAAAAATTAAAATGAATAAAAGTAAAATTAAAATAAAATAAAAATCACGACGTTTCGGAGGCAACACAGCTATCGTGCTGTGACTGTTCCACCTGAAGACGGCTATCGTGCTGTGACTGTTCCACCTGAAGACGGAAGCTTGTGTTGCTTCCGAAACGTCGTGATTTTTATTTTAATTTTACTTTTATTAATTTTAATTTTTTACCTACGTGACTTTACCGAAAAAACCTAAGAAAAATGAGAGAGGTGCACTTGACGAGCATCTTGAGCTTTCCCAAGAGCTCCAGAGTCAGGCTCCGGGCCTCCCGAGTCGCGTTGGAACGTTCGCAATGTCTGTTAACGAGACCTGCGCACACACGTAAACACACAACGCGTGCGTACAGCTCGCCCTTCTCACCGTCTTGGTCAGCATCGGTTGCGATGAACACGTGGGGAAGCTTCAGCTGTTTCATGAGGCGGTGGAGGGTGTTAGCCGCTGCCTCCAGGCTGGGCACGTCCCCCGAGTGACCATACAGGAAGTCCTTCCGCCGCAAATGAGCAGCGAGGTATGGTCCACCTGTAGCCGTTCCCACCTTAACCTGTACCCAGGAAAAAAGAAATACATCTTATCGCATGGTAAACACATTTCAATGTACTCCACAGTACAAAAAAATGTCTTATCTTTTGTTCAGATATATGTCTTACATTTTACGAATGTTGTCATCTCTGTTGCTTATACTGACGAGCTGAATTATATTCAATGAATCACTACTAAAATGGGAAATACCATAGCTCAAGAGACAGAAGGCCTTATCCCAGTGTATCAATCAATATATATCTAACCCACGCTCTATAGGGTATGGTATTTAGGTATGTGAATATTAAGCTACACAACTTAGTGCTGTATGATGATGGCTGATGGACAAGACTTGAAATGTAAAGGCACCTAAACTAGAAAATTTACCCACAGATGTAGCAACGAGATTGGTTCATTCACAGGGGTGAGATGGATTGCAGAATCACATGATTATACTGGGAGGTGGTAGCATGGATAGACAAACGGCTGATTTTGGTTTATAATGAATGTTTTACCGACACTGCCCTGTAGTATTTCCAAAGGTAGCATTCTACCATTGGTATAACATAGCTTGGCTGATGTATCTTGACAATGATAAGCATTCCAGGAGGGACAATTTCCTAATTGTGGGTCACAATGCTGACAAACAGTGACCTACGGATATAGGTCCTGCTGAGTGCGCACAAATTAGCCCATTGCTTGTCACGGGTCCAAGAGTGATTACAGGCAAAGCCTCGAGCAACTTGGCCAGCCAGCATCCCTTGCAATGCATTAAAAAAATGGTAGAATATCACTTTTACCTTTCTTTCACAATTACACATGCGGATATGATAACTCTGGCAATTAATGGTACACTCTGCAATGCTGCAGAGCTCTATCGAGGCTAATAGTGTATGTTGAACTTTTTTAACACCGTACGTAGCCAACCCTGCTAATTGGAGGTGCAGGGAAGGACAACAAACTAAACACAAAGAGCAGTTCTAAAGAAATTCGTTTTCAATCTAGATTTAAAAGTGCATAGCTCCAATGGCTTCCTAATATCGAAAGAGCGTTCCAGACGGCCGCAGAAGCGCATCTGAAAGCGCGGGATGCAGTGACCGTCTTTGTTCGATGGCCAGCCAAAAGCCGCTGCGAGGATGACCGGAGTTTTCATGATGGTTTATGCTCCTTGACGAGATCAGCAAGATAATGTGGTTCATTTGTGGCAAGCACTTCACGTGTAATTAGTGCGACCTTATGTTGGATTTTGCAGTACCCTTCACAACACGTTCCAAATCATTTTGTACACACGCTGCAGCTTGGTGATGTTTTTGCCAGATGTCCCGTAGAGCAGCGAGTTGCAATAATCGAGCCTAGTTGAAACTATGCTACACAGCGTGTTGACTATACCACAACTCAATAGTCGAACGTCTCGTAGAAGCGTGTACCTCTTCCTGGAAGGGATACTCACTGCCACCGTTGTCTGAATCTAGAAAAGGCACTCGCTAATGACGGCTTAACGAAGCGTTTTCTTACACACCCTCATTTTTCTCCAGTCCTCCTGGAAGAAGGTATTGTCAGTGGCGTCTGTGGAGTTGAGGTGCTCCGCCCGGAATTCATCAGCCCAGGCTCGGAGAGGCCGTGCAAACACCATGCTTCGCCTAGCCTGGCCAACAATTGCAAATATTGAATACATTCCTTCAGTTAGAACTGCCGGATGGACAGAGGCAGTGGATTAAATACATATGTCCGTTGTTTCAACTTCCGGACCGGGAAATCAAAAAGGCAACCTCTGAATTGCAAGTCCAGTGTGCCAACTGTTATACCACCACAGGCTCATACTCAGTATACTTGTATTTTATGATGAATAAAACCTTGAAGTAAAAAAAACTCATAACAAGCAGCCATCAAAAATAATACAAAGTGTAAAATTACACAAAGTTTCAAGGAATATAGTTTTGATGATGAATACATTTTGATGCTAAGCTGAAAAAGGCACAGTTTTTTGGCTTTTTACTTTACAATGGTGGTAATATTGTCCTACCTTATTTTATGTCATTAGCACAGTCTTAGAAGCATAAACCTTAGTCAAACACGGCCATCGGTCATGATTGCTTTAGTAGACATTTAATAGCTACGCTATTATAATACAAGTAATGTCCATGTTCATTCATTATTGATAAACAAACAAGAAGATGCTATGTGGCATTATTTTATTTAAAAGATAAATCATCGCAGCACATGTTTGTACAAGGCAGATCCAATTGGTGCCTGTATCTGCTTTCCAAAGGTTGCGCGTAAATTAAAATTGAATCATTAGAGAGAAAACATTTCTTGATTGGCAGACATAAGGTTAAATTGGTAAAGGATAAAAGTGCAGGGACAGGATGTGCACTGTATTGAAGTGTCCTTCTTGGCCTGCCACAATCCTGTGCACACAACACACTCACTTTTTAATTAAATACCGCTAGAACGAGCAGGTGGGTGTCATGGACGTGACTTTGACTTTAGATTCCATCTATTACTTTATTATTGAATCTCATGACAGTCTGGTGGAAGGGTGAAAAATCGTTCTTCAATGTTTCTCTCTGGCCATTTCACAAATGTCAACTTATTGTTACGTCGAAAAATAAAAAATAACATTTTCACTGTTCAAATGTAGAAGAGGGGTTGATGGAAGAATGGTGATGGCAAAGAATGCAATGCTTCGTGGCCTGATCCAACGTTCAGTAAATTAATTGAAAGTTTGTGATTCTTAGGTCTGTCCCACAGAGGAACATTGCATGTGGTGTTGGAAATGGGTGTCTTACATCCCAGTAGGTTTTCTGTCCATACTCATCATGCAGAAGGTTTTCAGCTCTATCCAACATCACAGACCTGCAGTTAATACAAAACCACACCGAGCACAAAGAGTGATAGGGCTTACATTTCATAAGTTAGTCGATAGGTTTATTTGAACCTATCTATGTGACTTTACCGAAAGACCAAAAGAATATGAATTCCTGCAGTCACGTAAGCTTTAAGTCAAGACTTCATAAGTTGTAGAGAACCACCATAGTAATCCATATCTTTGTATAGGAATGCATATTTCAGACTATTTTCCATCTGAATGTCTAGCCAAGTGAAAAATCATCCTGGCAATTTAATTTTACCATTTATTTTAACACAGCAGAAGCCTGATTAACTATGTATGACCACTGTTAATGTCCCTCTAAATGGCATTTACTTTATTAACCCCAGAGATAATTAGTTCAAGTGGACTTCCTACCACAATTTTCATTTGTAACCTTCCAATTATAAGGCACATTATAACAACCAAGTAAATTAATGTCTACTTTGATGCAATAACATACATGTTGCATGTAGTATTTGCATATTCATGACAGCAAAACAAATGAACTAAAAAATATAAAAAGTACACAACTTGATGGCTTTAACACATTGGTTGTCTGCACAAATAATATTGCAGTGCTACCGAAAATGTCTTTGCCTTTTTAGAAAGCCCAAAAGAAGCGTAGCCACTGGTCCCGGGCCATGTTTATACATCTCATAGCACTCAACTAACCTGGCAGAGGTGTTTCGCAGCAACAGAGGCACCATGATGGAGGCCATGCCCTGTACAGACAAGCACGTGACATTTTTGGCTCTTGTCTCTGGATAGCCCCAGAACCAGCCTCTGTAAGTAGACAATATGTGACTGTTATCATGGGCCTATCTCTACACGAGAGCATTGTGTGCTTCTATGTGCATGTCTTCAGAAGGGAAGTTTTTTTTTTATTGGCATAATAATTAAGAAACTATATGATTAAGTATATAAGCAGTCTCCCTCAATATGAATTTCAGGGCATCAGAATCATTGTAAAAAAGGCCTATTAAAAGTATGCTGATCACACTTATTTATTTTGTAGTTTATTTTCTATATTTTGTGGTGCAATACACCTAAGACAAAATGCATTTATTTTTGTATTAGCATAACATCAAACCAATGCGATATTGTTAACGTTTTCATAATTTGTGCAACCGCCCCTGATACAGCATATGCATACGTATAGGACTGATGATGACCAAATGGCACCAAGTACTAATTTCAGCCTAAGTCAACCTAGAAGTCCAAGAGATACAGCGATTGCTACTGATGTGTACAATTTAACCAGGGTTTAACCAGGAATTTAACCGAGGTTTCCAAAACCACAGCGCAGAGCACTGCTCGCCACAGACACACACGGATACAGGGTATACACATAGGCATAGAGTGAATAATGGTGCACCCGTAAACGGGCCGGAGATGAGCCATTAGCTAGCGCTCATTATGTCTATGGCGCTGTCAATAGCTGCAGGTGTACCTGTAATAGCCGTGCTCGTCAAGACGATAGACTGGCTTCTCAACGCACGGTCGCACGTCCACTTTCTCCTCCCACTTGCCTTCCGTCCAGCCCTCCGCATAGGACTGCAGGTAGAACACCTGCTCAATGAACGGCCCTCCATTCTCTGGCGAAGACACATGATAAATCACGTTCACTTAAGAATCTATGTCACCATATGTGCTGGTGGATGGAACACAAGAACGAGCAGTTATGAAAAAAATATTCGAAAACATTTTAAGCGTATTTGTGTTTTATAGGTAGATTACTAGGTTACGATGCCATAAAAAATGGCTAATGCTCCGAATTCTACAGCAAAAAAAATATGCCTATGATCAACGCATCCTGAATTCACCCATATTTGCCATTTTTTGTAAGCGCAGCAGTTTATAGGCATGGTTAATACTTAATCTGAGAGACTGTCATGGGATTCTAAGTAATGGAGGATTAGGCTGCGAGGTGGGCCAGGGGATGGTCAGAGTACAGCAATGGATTATTGAAACAATATGTGGAACGTTTTAAAGTTGTATTACCTCTTATGCAGTGGTTTAACCCAAGCACTTTGGTTATGTCCGACATGCAAAACACTTATAAATGAAATTGGCCAAATATGAAAATGCAGAAGCGTTCTGAAAAAAAATATGTAAATGCAATGAGGCATTCCTGGGTAAAGAACTTCATTATTACATTTAATGTGTCAAAGTAAATTATGACGTTTAAGTTAGAAAATGTTTTTATTTCCAAGAACACTGTCTAAATTACGGTCTTCCTAATGTAAATGGTAGTGTAATAAATATACATTATAATAACCACATAATGCAAGTTCCAGTTTTGGTGTAAAATAATGTGTTGTACACCAACAGACTTTATCAACTGTAAACAGGAATATAAGTAAATCTGCACTAGGTTGCTTCACAATATATTTGTGTTCTCTGGATGAGTTAGGAATTTTCCAAGTAGATAATTTTCTCGAGACCTCTGAAGCACTTGACATAAATGAGGTGACAAATGTGATACACCATTAGGCATGCCCACCTGTCTTTTACAATCAGAGAAAAAGACAGAAAAAGCATGTACTGAGCTACATAAAAAATAATAGCTCGAAAATAATCAATGGTGGCATGATGCTACAGGAAAAGGAGTTCCACTGCGCCAATCAAACTCTGCTTGGATGGAACGGGTGTGTTGATACCAGGCAAGAATATATTCAAAAAACATTGATACATTTCGATGATGTAATGTATTCTTGCGTATGGCAATATGTTCAGGAGGTAAATGCCAATGCTGAAGAAATTTTGTGTAATTTTTCTATTCCTCCATTGAAGGAGAACAGATGACAGTGGTTTACTATATGCTATATAGTTTGTGTTGCATTGATAGTTGCACTGTGGCTTGTCTTTAAAATTCCATTGATAATTAAAGAAACATTAGTGGGTTTGGATACAACACATCCCTGCAAGGATTTATGGCGAACAGATGAGAATGATGAAGATGGAGTCGCCACAGGTGAGATCGAGCAAGAGGGGATGACTACCGTTGAGATGGAGTAATGACAGTAATGTGCGGTCGCGAGATGGTCTGTGGCATCGCGAGACCCGCACTGTGGAGGCGATGACAGCATGGGGAAGAAAAACAACTCTCCATACAGTAATGGATGATCATGATAATGCAGGTAAGCTATTCAAATTAACTATTACGCCAACACAAAACACCCCGTTTTAGTTATTGATGGAATTGGCTCAATTCCATCCATTTACACCGAGTAGAGATTTCAATTAATAGGCCGTGTTCTCACAGGACATTGCCAAGTGGCTGTCATTTTATTTGAAGAGGTGAGCCTCAACACGGGGAAAAAAAAGTGATAAAAGGTCAGAATCACCTAGAGATAATGACTCAGAATAACCTAGAGATAATAAATCAGGCAATGTTTAATGAGCTAAAGCTTACTGCTCAAACACCAGCAGACTGCTTGAATCCCAAGTGCCTATTCCATAATAAAACAGATTATTACACGTAACAAATTAACATCCTTGATAAAGTTTTGACTTGATAAAGTATTGACGCTATTATCCATGTATAACCAAAAATCTTTTAAAAATTGCATTGTATGCAATTCGATCATTTTGCAGTTTTTAGTCAATCACTGAGACTGTAGAATTTGATCATTTATGAATGACTGTTGTAATTTACCAGTCAGACGCTAGATTCAAGCCACACAGACTCTGTACAACCTGGAGTGGAACATCCTCCAGGCCATCCAACTGTCAAAACATATTGAGCACGTAACACAATTCAAAGTATGACGGTTACAGAAGCCTTCGGTGCTGGCGTGACCAATCGCTGACCTTTGAGGTACTCCTCGTATTCGATGACCGGTACGTAGGCGGCCAGGCTGGGCGTGTTGAAGAAGGCGGACCAGGGGATGCGCTGCTGCTGCTGCTGACTGAGCGAGCGGCTCTGCCAGTGGTACATGCGGCCCCACGGCGGCAGCACCAGAACCCACGGCTCGGCTTTACCCAGCTTTTGCAGAAGTGTCGCCACACGCATGTACACGTCCCGCCGGAGGTTGAAGCCCTCGCCAGGGTTCACGTCGTACAGAAGATACCTGCGCGTTCGGGGGACATTCGCGGCTTTAGTTTTCATGGCTGTCGAATGACTTACACGAATATTTGTGGCGCCAAGTCTAACATCAAATTGTCTTCATGCTCAAACGATGGCGTGGTGTGCATCCTCCGGTAATGGATATTTTGGTTTCCCATGGCAGAGGCCAGTCTCTCTGCAGGATCACCCTGTTGATGTGTAAACCACTGCAAACACCCATTAATGACATTATCAGGATTGTTTTTTTGGCTGCACAGCCAAGGCAAAGCTAGCACAAATGTTCTACAATATGTCCCTGCCACTGAATAATAATGCCATTACAGTACATTTAAAAATTAAAGGACAAGACATTATTTTCCTGCAACTTCGTGCAATGTGTAATCCAATTTTGTTTGTTTTATGTGTGATTGGCAACGCAGTGCGGAAGAAACTAACTATATCATATTCTGCATGCTTTTTCTCGAATGCAGGGCAGGAAATTTAATTTGGCTAATGAAGTTTCACTTTGAAATACTATAAACCATACTGCACCCTACGGTTGTGAAAGTTACCATGTACGTGAACCAATTCATCTGATAAAAGGCCTTACACCCATTTTAGTTGACAGGTTCCCAAACTACAATACTCCAGCAAACCAAGAACATGTTTGGAGTAAAAATGCATACACTTTGGGGCATATCACATCTTCACAACACCGTTAAAACGCATCATAATGGAGATATCCCAAATTGGTTCATAATGGAGACGTTTCCAGGTTTAGTGGGCTATGGTTTTGTGGGTTATGGTTAATGGGGTAACATGGTAACAAGGTAACGGGATACCAAGTAGAGGGGTGTCGACTTCACGGGGTAAGGAGGTAACGCATTAACGTCGAGACCTATGGGCCCAGAGTCAGTGAGGTGTAGGGCTCACAGGGTACAGAGATAACAAGGTAACGGAGTAACCGTTACCGTAGCTGCAGATTATCTGAGAATGCGTCAAGGCTCGTGGGGTAACGAGGGTAGCTGCAGGCGGGATGAGGACACTCACAAGTTAGTGGGGAGCGGAGTTCATAGGGTAACGCAGCAACAGGACGACGTGGTAACTTGGAGTAGACCTCTGCAGGCCTTGCGCAACTGGAGTACAGGGCCCATAGTGTACCGCAGTAACGTGGTAGGTAACGTAGTGGTAACGTGTCAGGTAACGTAGTGGTAACGTGGTGGGTAACGTGGTGGGTAACGGTGCTAGGTAACGTGGCAGGTAACTGTGATAGGTAACGTGGTAACGGTGCTAGGTAACGGTGCTAGGTAACGTGGTGGTAATGTGATAGGTAACGTGATGGTACGTGATAGATGTGGTGGTAACGGTGATAGGTAACGTGGTGGTAACGGTGATAGGTAACGTGGTGGTAACGTGATAGATGTGGTGGTAACGGTGATAGGTAACGTGGTGGTAACGTGATGGCAACGTGGTGGCAACGTGCTAGGTAAAATAGTAAGTAACGGCGCTGGGTAACGGAGTTGGGTAACGCGTTAACCTGCGAGCCCGCGCCACCGGCACGGGCTGAGCGGCGCCCCCGGCAGTGAACGCGAGCCCCGCGCCGCCCTCATCATCCTCCTCGGCCTCAGTCCCGCGCCCCGCGGCGCACGCAGCCAGCAGCCCCGCGGCCAGCAGCCAGCGCATGGCTCCTAGTAAACAACAACAGCAGCGGCAGGGGAAAGGTGTTGGCTACGTACGGCGCGAAGGAAGTTTCGACCGACCTGACAAAAACAAGAGGTCAACAACACAAACACAACGATTACCCCCCCCCCACCCCGTTGTCGCCTTTTAGCACTCGGTGGAGGCCAAGTGCTGTTGTGAGCGATCGGCAACCTAGGAAGGCCGGCACGGTACACGAGGGGGGTGGGTGGGTGGCCGGCATCACGCCCGGCCGCCTTTGTCTTCCCCAGTGGCGATGTCTTACGACGTGCCAGCGGCAAGGCACTCGCTTGAGGCCGAATCAACCGGAGGGGAAGGCCCAGATTTTCGCCCCCCCCCCGCCCGCGACTCCGACACACACATAACAGAGAAAGCCGCGCCAGTATTTAACACAACCACCGCCATTCGCCACTAAACCACGGCGCTTGTGCCAGGCTGCGTGCACGTTGAGGCCACGTGAAGAATCGATCGCCCGCTGGCGTGGGTGCACCCATGGATCGTCTGTCTGCGTTGACTGGCCGATGCACCCCCTACCGTGCCCCCCCTCACACGGACACACGCACAGAGCGAGAGGCGTCAACACGCACAGAGCACCTGGGAGCGAACCCGGTTTCAAACTTCAAAGGCCGGTCGATGACGTCATCGCGAACGATACAACGGCAGGTTTACGTCATTAAGATGTAACACACACGCCGATGACGTCATCGCGAACGATAAGACGGCAGGTTTTACGTCATTAAGATGTAAGACACACGCCGATGACGTCATCGCGAGGGTGACAGCGACACGGTAGAGAAAAAGGCGGTGACGTCATGAGTGGTGGGTGGAGGGGGATCTTACACTGGAGCCGGCTACACGCAATTGGAAACGCGGGATTTGACGTCACGTAATCTATATACGACTGGCATGACGTCACTTACTCGACTGCACGGCGATGGCAGTGGCTATCGTGCCATGACGTCATTTTACACATCTCACATTTTTAGCAATTGGGTCATTTCACTGCTGGATGAGGCCCCCCCCCACGCCGTGGGTGGGAATTTGACCAAAGCCTCATTTTATTTTGCTGCACTGCCCTCTGCTGTCCACATCGAGGCTCCGAGTCGATAACACCTGTGACGCCATGGTGGTCACCAATCACTTGTCCACGATCAACCCCTGCTGAGCTCCACACATCTTAATATATTGGTCCGCGTGATTTGATCATGGAACGAGTTTGTTTGCTTATGAATTCAATGACAACACACAAGTACAAGTAAATTGACCAGTATTTATGCAGTTCTATGTTTAATTGGATTTAATTTTTTTTAATAAACAAGTTCTATGCAAAATAAACCGAGATTTAAATCACTGATCAACGGCATCACTCTGGTCCACAATAAAGGAATGTGGAATTTCCACCTACAACTGAAGGGAGTGTGTGTACTGCCCCATCCATTTGACCGAGGAAGAAACTTACTTTGTGGTAACCCTTAACACAGTGGGAGAGAAAAGTAAGCCACAAAATCATCTATCGATCACCTTTATTCAAGTTCCAGAAACGCAAGTGTTTACAGCTGTCAGCAGTCGCATGGAGGCATGTTCAGAGCACTTTCATTCCGAGCACATGCATCGTCCAACAGGCCACACAATGTAAATCATCGTAATGATCTCTATGGCAGGCATACGGATTGTCAGATTTTCAATTATGCAGTTACACAGGAGTGTTTTGATCCACAATCTTGCTCTGGGAAGAGTTCGCAAGTGCACTCCGTCCGATACGTTTTCAATTATTCCAGGTGGCCTACATGGCTATGCAACCCTCGTCTTACCAACTGATCAACATGAAAACCCCGTGACATGTCAAGAGTGAAACCTTTAACCGGATTCGAAAGAAATTGTTTTCTTAATCTTAACATATATACTTCATCTCAAAAATACTAAACAAATGAAATGTACACAAACTCATTAACATGGGGAACGAGACATCGTCTTCAGTCACTGCAAACCATTCTGATGGGATCAGTTACATCATGAATTGGCACTACTGGCCAGAAAAGTACTTTATTGTTAACGAGTAGCTTGAATTTCAGTGACTAAATTAGCAAACCAAAAAGTGTAAAGTTAAACGCATCATAATAAACAAAAGCATGCACAAGCCAAAATGGTATGTTTCGCTCTGAAATAAGTGTATTATTAAGACCTAGTGCTATTGGCACACCTTGCTGCTTCATAACGCATACTGTAAATCAAGATAAGCCACGATGGGTTACAGAAATATAAATTTGCCAAAACGCAGGCACACTTAAGCCGTCATCTACAATCAACCTGTTCCACACACAGCTCTTGACCAATCAACTGATGTAGAACAAGACTGGGGGCCACCAAGTGGATAACAGACAGTCATCAGCACGTACGTCGATGCCTGGCCATGGGCAACTCCCAAGACTTGCAGGTGTCGCTTCAGAAATTGGGTCATGGAAAATAGAACACAACTGCGACATAGGCAAGTGCAGCCATGAGCAATCCAACTTCAACAATTTCCAGCCCAAATAGGTTTGTAAAATTGTCAGTGACAAACTAAACATGTCTTTGCGTACACATGTTCCGGAGAGCGAGTGGAGTGTTGAGTACTGAACCAAATTTGGCAGCAGAATGAGTACCTTTGCACCTGCACAGGTTAGCATGAGAAATAATCATATCACACATCAAGATTCACACCGTTTCCCATATTTATACAAATATTAACAAGAGGTTTTATGCAACTTCAGTAGTTCTCAAGTGTCATTCCTTGTGTCGTTGCAAGTTTTCCATGCTTATGAAATGTCCACTCATGTCAATTACACAACGCACACTAGAAGAGGATGTTGATAAGTTTTCATGAACATATCATTGAGAAAAGGGTGCAAATCATGTTTTGAGAACCACAAAGAGTAGAGAAAGCTAAAATGCCACCCGTATGTGCCAGTTAGTTCATTCTATTATCTTAGGGGTGATAAAAATGCTAAAGCTCAGTGATACACATCTGGGCGATCAGCCAATGGCTGCATCTGAAGCAAGAGCAATATACGAGCATGAATACATAGGTTGACGTTGCTTCTTCAGTAAACTTATACATATAACACTAAATAAAAATAACAGCTTTTAACACCGTCACAGGAAAATATTGACATGTTACCCAATGTGCCTTCTTCAGGAATGAGGCTTGCAGAAAGTCTTAATTTTGTTAGGCGAGGTTGAGTGGTGTCAAACGGTACTCACTGGAGTGAATTTTTAATAAAACGTATTCTATAAGTTACTATGTGGCTTGGCAGACAGAAGTGACTGAATGCAGAGGCAAGACTCATTAAGGCTCTGAAACTAAACGCATTGGGATCTCAATGCAAGACTGGACCTCCGCTGGCTGAATAATTTATGGCTTTAAAGAAGAACAGAGGTTTTGTGTAAACCAATAATCAATCTATGCATGGGTGTTAACGTGCTGCAGTCATACATGTGTGTGGTTTCATGACCCATGTAAGTATACTTATCCGAATTTTTTTTCAATAATTAGCATTCCACAGCCCCATGGCAAGCACGTAGGAACACAGGGTATACTTGCAATGCAGGCTTTGTGGTCTTTAAAAGGATTACTAATTCTGTTTAAACAATCACATTTGGCCCACGACAAGGATGTCCAAAGTGAAGACACATTACAAATCAGTCAATCTGCATATTAACTTCTTGAATGCATACCAAAAAAAATCAATGCTGATGAGTCATCAGACCCCAGTGTCTTATCTGACGCCCACCACCCCGGACCAAACTTCTCCTACCAAAATAAAGCCTCTCTGTAAAACTCAATATTTTCCCCAAGACAGCCGGTCAACCAAAACGTGGATATATCTTCATGTCTAGGCATGGTATAAAAACCCGTTATTTTTAATTATTGTTATTGTATGAAAGGACATAACCATTGGTTAGGAATTTATTTAAAGTGATTTAAATGCAGGTCACCAAAGAGCAGATCTTGTTGCACTTTGTTGTTTTAATTGACAAAATGTAAAGCATTCGTGTTTGTAATTATAAATATACGCATATACACATTAAATGTACTATATTTAGCTTATATAGTAACCATCATGTATTAAGTGATGTTGTTTCTTTAGTCATTTTAAATGGCCCTTTTCAAGTTTGCACCTTTACAACTGAGGGAATTAACACATACATTAAGAATTAAGTATTACATTATAATCGTTTAAACGAGTTTTATTAATAGTGGCGATAGTGTATGTATAATGTGCTTTAAAATGCAGCCTGCATGCTATACAGCAACAGTGAGCTGAGCCAATCCCAAAATATGCCATTTAGGAGGCAAAAAGAGTGAGTTTAAAGCATCATATGTTTCCACAAACTTCCACACATTCACAAACCAAAACAAAAAGAAAACATGACGAAAATCTATACAAATGAAAGACAATTTCAAAATAAACCACGCACAGGAGAACAACCGTTGAAAAATCCAGAAACTCAGTTCATTGACAAGAAAGTATCTTGGCTACAGAGCCGGGGGGGGGACTATTTTACAAAGATTAACTGGGCTGAGCCAAATGATACCTGTTGAGTTTGGGCACATAATTGGCGCGCTATAACCAATATAACAAAATAAACAGGCACACTTCAGAGTTGAAAAACACATCTGCCCTAAACTCCCGAGGAATGGTAGTGTAGTCTCAATGCATACAGCTTTTCAAGCTCCAAATATTCAGTAGCACTTCCTTGGGAACACACTGCACAACAATAGAAACACGCACAAAGCATACATATTAGACAACATGCATGACAAAACATTACTACCATGTGGAATACACCATTACAGTAGCTTTAATTGCATTGGTGGTTTGTAGGTAATTGTCTAAAATGCTGGGTTATATTCAAAGTTGAGATTGTGAGGGATGGTGCACGTAAATATATGGAAGAGTTATTTAAGCCTCTCTATAATTTGGTGCCACCATGATGCCTCACTATATAAGCAGGTCTTGAGAAGCAGCAGGAGTTGGTCCTGCCTAGGTTATTATTGAGCTACAAGAGACAAAATACAGAAGAGATGAGTGACATACTTATGCATTCTCCTGACGGGCAGAAGACTGTCCACCTCCTCGGATACCCACGGGCTGATTAATAGGAAAGGCAGGCCCTCCACCTCCCCGGATGGCTGTCTGGTGGGTCGGAGATGACACCGACTGCTGCCCAGGGCGGATTGGCTTGGCTGAAAGAACCACAGGCCGTTACTAAACAACACACGGGTTCACAGACCAGCAGCGTTTGTGGCAGTCAGCATTGCCAGTGGTTCTCAACCTGGTTTGGTATGGCACCCCCACAATCAAAGACCACTCTGTCCCCAACTTCACACCCTCCCGGAAGTAGTTTTATTTTAAAGTCTTAGGCTGAACAACAACAAAATGCAGAACTTTAGTCAAGTCTTGGTCTGTGGATGTAAATTAGAATCATCACAGAAAGCAATAAAAAATGGAATCCACTCTGAGATATTAAATGTTGGATGAGTTAATATTTATCATTGTCAAGTTGTAGTCCCGTAAGTGTCAAGGTCAGTTATACAATTAAAGACTTAATGTATTGTTTCATTTACCTTCTGCAGAATTACCCCGTGTGCACTATATAACTGATTTTCCTTACTCTCGTTGTATATTCATTTAGTTCATAGCATCCTATTCCTACTTATCGTAATATAAAACCATCACAATATCATAACTTCAGAAATGGGTGAAGTTCAACATTGTTACAGATACAAAGTGCAATTTATTTGTTGTAGGGGGGTAAGAGCACAATGCAGCTATTTATGGTTATGAAAACAGGTTAAAATAGATTTTCCATTCGGCAAATTTCCTATTTTTGTCAAACCGAAAGCACACAATATGCTTCTTTGTAATATAAAATATATAAATAAGCCAATATTTTTTTCTATGGACAGTAAAAATATGTTATAACCACTGTTATTCAAATGTAATCTCTTCTCTGCAAATATGGAACTGAAGTAGTTTATTCTAGGCACTGCACCTCTAGTTGTCCCATCGGTTGGTTTATGATGCGTTGGTTCCTCCCCCAACCCACCCCCTTTCCCCCATCACTACCATGATGTGCATTCCACACCCTTCATTCCGACCAGTTAAATTCGTCTCTTCATAGTCACGCTTCGGTCTTTGGTGGTTAGTCATCGTCAAGCTCGATTATTTTCATCCACCCCACAGTCGCCAGTGACCGAAATAAAACAAATGACGATGATTTTCATCACTAACTTAGCGGGAAAATACGACACTGCAGCACACTCACCGCACATTCTGAATATTGACTTTAAAGGTGCAGAGCAGGAAGAAAAAAAACACTTGTGAAAGTGCAAAAGACACGAACGGGTAAAACAGCAGCAAAACAAAAGCATGACACATCGATTTAAAGCTTTCGTGACTGCAGGGATTCATCTTCTTGGTTCTTTCGGTAAAGTCACGTAGAAGGAAATAATAAAATAATAAAGATAAAACATAATAAAATAATTCTCACGACGTTTCGGCCACAACGCAAGTAGCCGTCCTCGACAGACCTGTTTCTTCAGACGCTGTCTTCTCGACAGACCTGTTTCTTCACCTGAGGACGGCTACTTGCGTTGTGGCCGAAACGTCGTGAGAATTATTTTATTATGTTTTATTTTTATTATTTCCTTCTACGTGACTATACCGAAAGAACCAAGAAGAAAAAAGCATGACACTTTGCTTCCCCCACGCACGTGGGACGTACGCACCGATCTGCGGGGTGTGTCCACGGCGGACGTTGTTGCGGTTGCGCACGGCCTCCTTGATGCGGTCGACCTCGTTCTGGTAGCGCCGGCGATCCTTCATGGCATTCTCCTTGGCCTCCTTGAGCGCCGTCTCCAGAGCCTTGACGCGCTCCGCTGTGGCGCGCAGGCGCTTCTCAAGCTTTGGCAGCTCGCAGCGCAGATCGGCGTTGTCGCGCACCAGCTGGGGAACAGAGGATGGAAGGGGCAGGGGGTGGATGGTGGCCTGGCATGGTCAGGTGGCGGGCGAACTTAGCGAAATATATGTTGCCAGCTACACTCGCACTAACTGCTCAAACGCCGTCAGTACCCAAACACTGCCTGAAAACGAGAATTAGCCGTGAGAAATTAAATTTAAAGATGCATCCATTGATATGGCACTAGAGACGGATCGAGTTACTCGGAAACTACAGGAAAATTAAACAAATGTGGATTATACTGTTGTGAATGTTTATAACTTAACCTGTTAAGTGCCCAGGCTTGTTCACAAAGATAAAGATTAACATCACAGAACTGTTGCGCTTCTTTAGGAGATTATTATTATGGTAAAGTCACGTAGGTATTTCATTTTATACCTACGTGACTTTACCGAAAGAACCAAAGAGTATGGATTCCTTGCAGTCACGAAAGCTTCAAATCAAGATTATTATTATTCTGCTCGTTTACACAGAAAAGCTGCAGCATGACTCTTTCTTCACGAGGGTCCTGCCAAAATGTACCAGTTGGTGGCGATGGTTGCTATGCAAAAGGTTCAAATTCTACGTTTAAGAAGCCACCAGCTATGGCTTAGAGTACAGGGTTGTGCTCAGTCATTGAGTATTTTTTGGTCTTAACATGGTCACTGATGAATAAATAAATTATTAATATTGAATTATATTCTCAACGAAACCTCACATTTCTCATAGTCATTTGTGAATGTCGATTTGGTGAATACAGAACAAGATGCCCATTAAGTTATCTAGGAATGAAATGTTAATTTAACGGGACATCCATTTGCATTACATTTTTACGTTTTGATTCTAAATGATGAAAACACACGACACAGATGTGACTCGTAAAATGTTAAAGAACTCTGGAAGCAGTGACAGAAATCTACCCAATAACTGCCTGACAAAACATAACTCTGAAATACTCACGTCTTAAAATCAAGATACAATGTTACAAATCTCCAGGAACTGTAAAATGTAAGCAGGATATATTTCACCGAAATGTTATTCACTGCAGCCCATCATCATAAAACAAAGACTTCAACAAACCCATGCATGCCCTCAGCACAGGTGATTTAAACCTGCACCAGTATTCACGCCATAAGCATTTTTAGAAAAAGGCACCTTTGCACATCTGTTTTCAATCCAAACAAAAATAAACATCCTAGTTTACGTGCAAAGCTGAGACGAAAAACTACGTGTTGTTCAGTCACACCATCACATCAACGTTTTGAGTACTCCGTCTGAAATTTACTAGGAAAGTTCCTGCTCCATAACATCAGACATCCACCGCTAAACTCCTGGCTGGCGTGAACTCTGTTGCACCTTTTAAACCATCAACATGACAGAGGCTGGAGAGCCATGCTGGCAATGGATGGCGAGAGACTGCATGGCATGCGCCCAAGCAGTTCCGTGAAAAGGGCACACCACTGAATACCTTGTTACGCCATAATGACATCTGATGCACGTGGGGATCGTAGAGAATAACATTGAAAACGCGCAGATATATGATGAGAGGGTAATTCCCCACTTTAGAAACTGATGAATGTGCGGTCAAAAGCTAAATAGAACAAAAAGCAGTAAATAATAGAGCAGCTAGCAGTTAGGAAATTGAGTTCATTCCAAACAAAAGATGCTATGAATATTTTGCATGGATAAATGTTAATCTGATGCATGGTTTAAGCTAGTTGGATAGAATAGATGCCATGCTGAGACAGCTTTGTTGGTAAACACAACCTCAAACCCCAAAATGATACGATTAAATATTCTGTTTGTATATAGTCCTTGTGGTCATCTTAAAATATGTAATACTGTGTGCTGGTCAGGAATAATGTAGCCGTTAGAATGAAAACAACAATATTTTACAATTTCCGGAGATTCCCAAAAGAGTCAGACTGTATGCCGATATCTTTTGAAACAGCCACTGTTTTATCAGCAATGGAAAGTTGGTGGGATGCATTTTAATGGCCACTGAATAGTAAGAATATATGAGAAAAAATACAAGACATGTCCCTCACTATGTTGAATTTGACAACATTTCCATTGTGTCAACATCAACACCAATGGCCACTCCCTGTTATCAACAACATAGGAGAAACCCACAATATCCAAGGTTAATTCTCCAGATTTTCAAAACACCTTGTATAACATGAAACGTTTGGGTGGAAAAATAATCACTACAAAATTAATCACAATGTATTTAAAGCCTCGGCTCAAGTTTATTCTTTAAAGTAAGTAATAAAATAAATGGCCAGGAATAGTTTCATTATGTTGCTGTGGAACCTTTAAGTGCACAGCTTCTTTCTAAAGCCAAGCGAGATTTCAAAGAGAGGTCACAGCTTGATGTTGACTATGGCTGGGATTGACATTTGAAATTTCATTAGTTTTGCACCATCTGTGAAGTGCCCCTTGTTGGCCAGTTGTTATTAATTCCCCGAGTGAAATGCAATTCCACCTTGGTCTGTCCAACACCAAGGTAACTTGCACAACCTTAGAATAATGCAAACACTGCCATCTGCAGCAGCTATATGTGTAACTGCAGACTTTTGCACTGCAGTTTCATGTGTCTCAAAAGGGCAAATATTGGGGTTGAACGGCAAGACGATTAATGCACACTTTAGTGTACTCTTTAGCACCTGGATTTTCGAATAGGAACTCATTAAAAATACTTGGCAACCTTTGTGCTATAAGCTGTAGTTTGGCCAAAGGCATTTGAGACTCAACAAAATAAACTCTGCTTAAAGGCAACTCACTGGAGTACCACATTTACCCACTTTTACAAACAAAAGCCTAACAAACCCTCCCAGCTTGCTGTTACTGACATTCCTGTCTGCAAAACATTTAATATTATATGCCAAGTAAGATTAACCTGCAGTTCCATAAACTGATGCCTCATCAAATTTTCCGAGGAATAGTGGATGGGCTACCATGGTTAAACACGTCTATTTTAACTTAAAAACAGACACTTAAATATAAAGCAATAGCCTTAAATGACCACTGCAGAGTTTAAGAAGGTTGCGTATTATTGACTTTATTCTCTGATATCTCCGCCTAAGTGAGACGTTAAACGTCGCGATCCAAAGGGGAATTTTTGAGTCAGGGCCATTGACAATTATCACCAGCAATAGTTGTTAAAGCCTTTCCCCTTATGGACAACTATAGTTTTCTGTATCTAATCTGACCACAGCTCCACGTATGGGGCAACAGGGACAGCAACTTCCAATCATATTACAGAGATCACATGGCTGCCTGACTTCAAGTTCTCTTCATTTGAGAGATGGCAGCTTCCAGTCAGTACATGAGTGGAATCTGGACAGGTGATAGAACAAGCCTCTTCATTTTTCTACTTTTCTGGTAAGCTAAGCTTAAACACTTTCAAACAAGATGTTTCACTTTGACTTAAAACTTTCGTGACTGCAGGAATTCATATTCTATGGTTCTTTCGGTAAAGTCACGTAGATAGAAAACATAAAAAGTTAAGCGATTAAAACATCACGACGTTTCGATCGCAACACAAACGGTCGTCATCAAGAACAGGGAGGTTAGACTCTGAGGGCAAGCTGTTTATAAAGGTTTAAAGATGGGCGGGCAGCCCATCTCTGAACCTTTATAAACAGCTCTTTCATTGGTGTAGACCTACTGCCGGTGTCGGAGCTTTCTCCTACATTAACATTTGCTGCCTCGCCCATCTCTAAACCTTTATAAACAGCTTGCCCTCAGAGTCTAACCCCCCTGTCCCTGATGACGACCGCTTGTGTTGCTGCGATCGAAACGTCGTGATATTTTTAATCACTTGATTTATTTTTTATATCTACGTGACTTTACCGAAAGAACCATAGAATAAGATGTTTCACCTCCATATATTGCCCACGTGAAACATATTTTGTATTGACCGATTGACTGAGTAACTGAGTGGGCAGCAGCATAGAGGAATGACTCAATCCGTTCTGCCGTCCGCCAAGTTGATATAGTCACTCATGGTCTATGTTCTGCGAGTGATTATTGCTGGCAAGGATTTCTTAAAATTTACCATAGGGCCAAATGGCAAATCGTACACCAAAGTAAAGCCTTACCTGCTTGTGCACTTTGGTGAGTTGGTCGAGGTTGTTCTCAAGAAAAGAGATCTTCTGCTTCTGTGCAGCACTTCCACCAGCATCATCCACATCAATGTCAGCATTCTGAAAATGAACAACAACTCCAGTCACAAAACATGAGTAGTTACTGTGGGTGTAATTCATTCTATTAATGACCACAACCCTGGATGTACCAAATCTTTCCTTTCAAAGAAGCTAGGATTCACACACTGCATTAACACATGCCAAGCTGGTCCCTTTATTTTGCCAGAGCATCGTAAAAGAGATCTGCCACTCTCAAGAATGATTATAACAGAGGTAGGAACAACAGGTTCCACACTGCCCACCAGGGATTATTTGTCTGTCTGTCGTGCATATTTGTCTGTCGTGCACGAATGCGCTGTGCAACCAAGTTCCTAACTGCCCACTCCGAAGGAACGTGTTTTGTAAGGCAAACAGTTTTGTTCCCTCTCAGAGAAATAAAATGATTCAGCTGAACAGAAAACAACAGAAAGCAAGAAGGCAGCCCAAACCAGTGCCAACAATAATCTTGGGATGTTTGGCCAACGACATTAATGAGTGTTTTAACAGTTTACACCTTTCATTTTGGCTTGAGTGGTGCTCTGCCATTAAACAAATGAGACGTGTAGATGTTGTTCATAGGTGATATTGCCTTTCCTATTTTATAAATAGTGCCTCTCAGTCCCACAGGTTGCCAGTGCCAGTTTACTGGGTTTCGATTTTGCACCTGTTTGAGACCGAAATAAACCATTGCAATTTGGGTTATAGCTAAAACAAGTATGAATTATCTCCAAGCTCAAAATTTGCATCTCTCAACTCACAGCTTGTGCTGCTTCATGCAACTCACCCGCTTGACCCTGGTCGCAAGGTCCATAACGAACAGCTTCCGCAGGTTGTGCAAGGTCTGCAGCTCCTTGGCCTGGGAACACACAAAAAATAATTATAGATGGGGTTGCAGTGATGCCGTTTGATGTCTTACTTTCAGAGATCATTAACATTGCATGAAGCTTACGGTTCATATTCAATGCTTCCGAATGGATTATTATAAAGTTCGGTGACAAGGGATATATTAAAAAAAAGTGTGTAGTGAAGCCTCATGACAACATGTGTGGGGAATCTGTATTTTCATACTTGATATGGAAAACACTGCAGAATTCCTTAACTAAATAAATTATAATTTTACCTTTTATCAATAAGCTAAAGTCGAATACATATCTTGGCTCAATAGATTTTCATGTGTTTGGAATTGTGAATACATAAGCAATAAAAAAAACTCTCAAAGACAATGCCATGCAAATTGCATCGACCAAACCGGCACGCATCACTCTGTCACATCTTAGCTAGCTATGACGTCACACAGTAAAAGCACATTATGGCAAACATATTGCAACTTTTATCAAACCACTTGATAATTACAGAGCACCACATACCACTGTCTCCTCTAGGCCTTTGAGGTCCTGCTTGGCTTGCTCACGTCGGTCGTGCATGATCCTGTACGGATGAAAAAGGTTGAACATCTGATTGACAAACAAATATTTTGGTGGCAAAACATTGGCTGACTTTTTGGCCGAAATGTTGCTGGTCATATAACTGAACGTCGATAAGCACGGCTTGTACAGATTCTTCATGTTCAGAACCAGATTATGGTGCCTAGTACCAGGGACACTACCGACAAATAAGTAAACATGATAGAGATGCATAAAACAAACCAAACTATTTCAAAATTTAATTATGCCTTTCACGGGCAGATTACCAATGGGTTAATAGGGCCCTGTTCATGACTCCGATACACTTTGCCGCGAGGGGTTCAGTGGCACGATGGATGGTTTTACTCACGTGAGTTCGTGCAGCTTGCGGCTCTTCTCCTGTTCGTCAGCTTTGAGCCGATCGTAGTCTTTACCCAGGCGCTCCTGCTCCAGCATGTAGCGCTGGTTGGTGCTGCAAATGCAAAGCACATGTAGGTCAGTGGCCTCCCTGCACACTGGTCCACAGCATTTCATTCAAGACAGTACTTATTCTAGTTTCAGGCTAAATTCCACAATTGTCATCATTGTGCCAGTGTATTTGCAATTGTTTAATCCAGCACTGGTCATTTGTCCAGTGCTAATGTGGCTTTATTAGAGCATATTTTAAGACAAATCAGCATTGCAAGGCAACTTTGATCAATTTAAGTCAACTATTAGTTGCAGTTCTGTCACTATGTTTTCACATTACACTGGTCATAAAACGTAAGTTTCAGTTCCAATTGTGCTTGGTTTTATGGTAAAATATAAACATATACCATTCTTTAACAATCCGTTTTCCTTATTTGTTGCAAAATGTACAGTCCCCGGTCTGTTCAGCAGATTATTTTCCTCCCAATTTTTATGCATCACGAACATTCATTGATAACCAGGCAACCTTCCAGTTACCAAATGTACCAAAACAAACGGGAGTTTAATCAGTATGCATTGATTTGCATTGCATCATTGATTAAAATTGGAGCGTAAAGTAGGGGACGTAGCTTACATGGGGGGAGGAGGTAACATTTTTTCACTCCAAGCGATGGTGAATCATGTAGGGCCATGAGGGTTTGCTCACTCCATTTGGTCACCAATACAATCATCGGCAATTCCAGGAAACCGAAAAAGCTATTTCTGTGACCTTACATATGTCAATATCAATCTGTCCTCACGTAACAAAGATGACCCTTCGGGGTTTAATTAAAAGGCAGGTTTCAAGGCTCATTAGCTTGCCGACAACACTGAAAATAGTTGTACGATGGTCCAGACAAATGTGCATAGCTCTTTCCACGGGAACATTTACAGGTGCCAATGATCCATAACCTACTCTTCTATAATATTCCAGATCTCGGCATACCATCTTGTAAATAACTAGCCAAAACCAACAATAAGGACAAAAAACATTATAAATTCGCACACAAGGTAAAAATAAACCATGATTTGTTTCTCCCGCAGGGAGATACATAAATGCATTGCGGGATAATATATTCAAATTGAGAGGACATGTCATTATTACAAAATTCATATATAAAGTTTGTGGTTTTACTGTCATAGGACAGCACCACAATGTTGGTTCGCAGAGTGATTGGCATGAGATGGACCGAGCAGAGCCTGCACGTGCGCATGCAAACACAATACAAATGGTAATAGTATGTACGGTTGGCTACGTACGGTGCAAAAGAAGTTCAATAACTACTTTTAGAAAACAAAGAAAATACATTCACAATAAGTGTTTTTAAGAACTGTGGGTCACTGCACATTGCCTAGATCAAACCGGACCTTATTGAAGGTTCTAATGACATTGTAAATGCCTTTGGCCAGGGGTCCCGCAACCAAAATAACGAGACATTTTTTTTTTATTCGATAAAAAAACTCAATATTTCAAGAGCCGCAATGCCTGCGAATACGAGAATGTTCTTGAAGAACCGCACGCGGCTCCAAGGCTGCGGGCTACCGAACCCTGTCTTAGGCTCTAACAACCCAAAGGAATAATTTTATTTTTTTATCTAGGATCCTAAAAAGTCGTGGGAGAAATGTCCGAAGCCATTTTGTGAGACAGGCTTGCGATCCTTTCCTTGGTGCTGTTCCATAACAGCAAATGATAAGTAATTCTAGATTTGAAGCTTTCGTGACTGCAAGGAATCATATTCTTAGGTTTTTTCGGTAAAGTCACGTAGGTAAAACATCAAAATTAATGAAAATAAAATAAAACAAAAATCACGACGTTTCGGAGGCAACACAAGTCTCCGTCATCAGGTGGGACCGTCACAGCCAGATTAGCTGCATCACTTGAAGGAAATGCATGTTGTGAATTCTTGTTTTATTTTATTTTCATTAATTTTGATGTTTTACCTACGTGACTTTACCGAAAAAACCTAAGAAAATGATAAGTATATACCATTGCAACCAACAACCGTAACTCTTTTACAAACCTTTCACACAACTGCCATATAATTCCACTGGAATTACTGGAGCAGGGTAAAACTGATGGAGCTTAGCATGGTATGTCTGCTCACAGAGTCCTGCCTGCACCAGAAAACATTCTCTGGTCAAACAAGTAGAGTGAAATGCAGGGATGGTAGCATGGGATTGCTCACTCTTTGAGTTCATCAATGACCTTCTGCTTGTCATCGATCTCATCCCGCAGGCGTGACAGCTGCTTCTGGTGAGCCTCGCGGTGCACAGACATCTGCTGCTCCAGCTCCTTCTACACATCGGGGCAGAAGGAAATGCATGTTGTGAATTCTTCAGCTCATTGCCATCAAGGAAAAATATTGTTGGTAAAGATTAGGAAACTGGTTCAGGTTGCTCAAGTTTGTGAATCAGCACACGGCTGTTTCATTGCTACATTGAATCCATTAAAAAAGCTACAAACAGAATCTGCCCAAAATGTACGTGCATTAGAACAGGAATCATATTCGATATTTCCAATCCCACTCTGGATAACACCTGCAGAATTCATGATTATTGTATGGGCAATTGCAACGTTAAAATCAGCCAGCTGGTAAATATATATGGCCAATGCCAAATGAGTAAAGAATAGGACCAATCCCACCTCAATTCTGGCGTGCAGTAAGACAAGAAGGGAGGAGACCATGGTGCCTGGCTGGCCTAGACTATACAAGGAGTAACTCAAAGCCTTGCATATACATGGGGCAGCTGCATGTATAAATAGCATTGGCTATAAAATTAGCTGCTCCGTGCATCCCAGCAGTGCATGGTCACGGGTAAGGACCATGCCTAGGCTGGCCTCCACTATGCCCTGCAGGCCCCTTGGGCCCTACCTTCTACCCCGACTCCCCTGCTGGGATTCATACAGCCCAACCCCCACCACAATCGCACAGTCCCCACAAGCTCACGAGACATTATAATCCCAGAAAGGAACAACAATCCATTCTTAATTTTGGAGCTTTCGTGACTGCAGGAATTATTCTTTGGTTCTTTCGGTTAAGTCACGTCTAAAGATAAAATAATAAATTAAATTATCTTTAGACGTGACTTAACCGAAAGAACCAAAGAAGAACAACAATCCAGGCTAGGAAGTGCGATAACTACCCAGGTCTAGTGCATATGGCTAACATTTAGTAAAACCAAGATTGTTAAAAGAACAGTTGGGTGGTACTCATTTCAGTTAGTGGCAGTAAAGCAGTGTTCATATTTCAGTTTGTATTCATCTAGAAATAAAACAGCATCATTGAGAAGGCACCTTCAAACCACAAAAGACTTGCCTGCATTTCGTTGGCATTTTGCAGCTTGTCGAGATGCTCCTTCTCTTTGTCCTCTAAACTCATTTCGTGCATTTTCTCTGTGCAAGGATTAACACAGCAGCATACGGGTCAAATTATACGCACAAGACAATTTCATCAGCACCTATACACACCAGTAACCTGGGATTTTCCCAGATTAATTATATTCATAAAGAGACTCACCCGTTATTTATGGTATACAGCAAAGAAGTCCGCTGGCCTGAAGATAAAATGCACTACGACTGTTACAACGTTTCACTAAGAAAAGCAGACAACAATGTATTAACGGGTTAGAACTATATCAAAATGTGTCCCCATAGACGTTTTAGTAATGGGCAGAAGTAATTAGTGGAAGAAGAACGTGGTGGAATGTCCATATTTGTACAGCCAGGATCAATCTGCAGCAGAACCACTGGTCAGTTCCCAACTGCCAGTGTGCATTTTACTGGTAATCAAACGCCAATTGGCCGAGTCACCCTTACCCTGGGATGACCTCACCACCTTGTGAGATAATTGCTCTTTGGAATGAGATAACCTGGTCATGATACTGAATTACATTACAAAGGCTCGCACAATCCTTTTGCATTTTATAGACCGTGGGATGAAAGTGATTAAATATATTTTGAATTCTAAGCTCCAGGGTTCAAAACATAAACACTCCGTCTAATAATAATAATCAGAAGAAACACCTGACGCATACAACAGCATCTCATGTCGAATAAACATTTACAACTTTGTTCTCCAGGCAATCACATTGGGCAAGTATCTTTCAACATTTTAATTACTCCCCAATATTATTAAAATTTAGGAAAGCTGGTTGAGTACCTCTGTGGACAAACAGCTTTAACAACACATTGCAAATTTGTACGTGAAAAATTATCACAAAAATATATTTTAGAGATGCTTTGTGTCCTCAAACCGCAAAAGATGGCACACCTGGAATATGGAGGGGGCCTGTGGGCAACTCACCCTGTGCACGCAACTTTGCCAGCTCCTCGCTCACGCTGTCAAACGTCTCCTCCAGTTGCCGCTTCTTCTGCTCCATGTTGTGGATGTACTCGCTCAGAGACTTAATCTTTGCCTCGTGCTGCAAGGAACCAAATGCAGCCGATCCTCACAGGTTTAGGGCCCATTCCAAAATAAAAATACTCTTGGTATCGTGATGCCCGTTATGCTACAAGAAGTTAACTTGTTAATTCACATTTACGGGCGCATTGCTGGAGGTTTCATAGGCAGTGGTGCTGCTGTCAATAAAAGTGGTGGTGGCGAATAGCCTGTGTGGTTACCTGTGAGATGAGCAGCTGGCAGGAGGACAGTTCATGCTCGTTCTCCTCCATCTTCTTGTTGGTGTCTCCCTGTGAGCTCTCCAGCACTTTTGTGCGCTTCACCAGCGTCTTTACCTCGGACTTGAGCTTGCTCACGTAGAGACGAGCTACAGTGAACTCCTCGTCTGGCATGCCACTCAGCTCCAGGGGCTGCAAGTGGAAAGCCATAGGTCTGCGTTGAACTAAAGGCATTCACGACAATATATGCAGAACCGGCCTTCTCCAAGCATTTGGTCAACCCTTTTACCTTGGGTCAGACACGTCAGAAAGGTAAGCCACATGATTTTCAACGACAATAAAAGGTACAACAGTTCACTCATTTATGAAGCGAGTGGGTATGTGTGTCAGTAACCGATGAAAAATTATTATCATTAATTGTAAATGTTAATATTGGCTAGGAAAATAACCCTAGCAGTTTGTTTTAAAATGTAAGGTGTCTGCCCTTACAAAGTGGAAGGTTATCTTTTTACAGACTTCATTAATAAATGTTAATTATTGCTCACATTAGCAAGAGGCAGTATTGATCTGCACTGGTGGCAGTGGCCCTAAGTCAGTGGTTCAAATTCTGCAGTCACTTTTGACTTCCCATAAATGATATGTAATCTACATTGCTGCCAAAATCATATAGAAATCAGAACAACGTACACGATCAGTGCCCACTCAAATCGTGTACTATTCTCACAATCAATGAGTGAAGGATCCTATATTTTCCACCTGTATAACAAATGTTAATGTGAAATTAAAATAAACACCGCACATTTGCTAAAGAAAATAAACGACTCATAAGCTGAACCCTAAAAAGCGTCTTGGTTTCATGAATTTTCATATATTAAAATTTTTGTTGGAAAACTGAATACATTTGGAACTTTGCCAACGTCTCTTGAAGACAACTGCATACAAAGTGCGTGGGCCAAGCCAGCACTCATAGCTACGACGTCCCAGTGGCATGCTCCACATAGTGGCGCGTGTCTCAAGAGGGACACGTGCAGGCTTGGCTAACCGTAGTTTGCATAGCGTCGTCATAGCCAAACGTTGTGTTGCTATCACATCCCATCCAATGCATTACCAAGCCGGTACTGCACAAAAGATGGGATATGCGTTGGTAGCGTTAGGCAAAAACTATTGTAACTTTAAAATTACACGAAGTTGAAATGTATATGAAATGCATTGTATTGAAGTATTTCAAAGTGGTTTATATGGCAAAGTTGCCAAGGATTTTTGCAATAAACATTAGAAGAAATGTGTCACCTTAATGTCATTGTTGCCGATGGCAGTTCCCATCTCCCCCAGGTCTTTCATGAGCAGCGTCAACATCTCGGCCACGCGACGCTTTTGGTGTGACGTCACCTCCTGCAGTCGCTGCAGCTCCGATTCCTTGTTCGACAGAAACGTCTAGGGGCCCCAAGTGACATGGCACAAAGCGCTTAGAAGCAGATGAGAGTGCTCTTCAAAAAGGTGTTTAATTCTAGTCTATTTTACAAGTTACAACAACCAACGAATCTGATGGCACCACAGCTTACCAGTGCTTCTTAAAATAATCCTCCAGGTTTAATGAGGCATATTAAAAGCACTGGCCCATTTCCATTTGGCAGACCTGTACTGGAACTAAACCGGAATTATTTGTTTTGTTATTCTTTTAAGCTGCAAATATATCAACGTATTTCTATCATGATGACATGATGACTTTATAAACCTCAAGAGCAACCAGTGTGTGAGGAGTCCAATAGTTACTGGAGTCTATTTTAAGTCACTCAATAAATGGGATGTAATATACCCAGTCATATAACAGCTGAATAGTTGTATCAAATAACAGACTTAATAAAATGTAATTGTTGCACAACACGGAAACTGCTATATGTTCTATACATTGAAGTTTTACTTACAGGTGCAGTCAGGACAGAAATCTTTTCAGTGTAGCTCTGATCGTTATAATTATGGGACTTCAGTGATTATGATAAATTGTAATAGGAAAAACTGCAAACGACCCTAAGCAATCAAATGATAAAATGATAAAAAAAATCCTTTACCCATTCTGGTACCAAAAGGGGTAAAAGCCTTTTTATTATTCAATAACTTGGTACTGACAAAGGTGTCTCATTGTTATAACCCTAAACGTGTAATTATGATGATGATGATGAACTCATCTGTGATATCATGGATGGCCTACAATGGCAAACAATGGAATTGTTGCACGAGTTTGTTGTCCTTCCCCCGCACCTCAAATTAGCGCACAGACGGTTGGCTACATACAGTGCACGAAAGAAGTTCAACAGACATACAATGTCATACCATGATAAACTGGGGAAGTGGCTAAGTGTGGAGAAACAGTTAACACTCGAATGGTGATTTAGTATTGGCAACAGGTCAGGTTGTTCACAGTGCGTTTTTCAAGCACCCACCGTCTTCTGCTGCAGCTCTTCGGAGATGGTCTCATTCTCCTTGGTCTTGTCCTCTGCTTCTTGAGACTTCTGGTCATAGTTGACAGCAAGCTCCTCCAGTGCCTGGAGCACCTCCTTCACCTCCTCCTTTGCGGCCTCATTCTCAGTCTGCAGCCTTGATAATTCCTCCTGCACAAACTCATAATCCCGCCGTGATGATGCCAGGAGCTGCAAAGAGAAGTGAAGAGAACGGGCAGCCCAGCGGTCAGCAGTCTCACACCAATGAGCCTAAACATTCTGGGTGTTTCATGATAAAATTCCAACTTCTGTTCAAATATACTTATGCATGGTACCCTCTTGTAATGGAGAGATTAATATATCTGCAACATAATTTGGAAGAAAAATACACTTTGTACTGCGTCATTGTCAATATGATCAAATTTTTGTAATTATCCACGTTGTCCTTCTGCAAGATGTTCTCCCCCAGGAGTTACTTAATCGTTGCCATAAATTACATTAATGCAGGTCAATACAACTATCATGCATTGTTTTTTTAAGGTCCTTTGTTTGACTGGCAAGGTCAATAAGCAGTAATGCGATATGGCAGTAGCAAATTAATTTAGCATGCAGTTAATACTATTCATATCTGTTTTGCATGAGTCAATGTCTGGCTTGCTCACTGTCTGGTTTTAAATAAAGAGTGATTTTAAGGTCTGACCCATGTCTAAACACAAGGCTGAGATATAGGTGAATTATGTTAAGCTCTCTCATTTACTTGTAAAACCCCACTGCACAGCACATTCCCCACATCAGCTTGTATCAACAAGCACCGACTCGGCAATGTGGATAGATTTAAGCCCTTAAGCAACACTGAATATTACTCCACCATAAGAAGGTAACATGAGATTTGATTCTATTGTTTGCCAGTGTGTGAACATGGAAAGCTCTTCAGCGCAAGGTTATGGTGGTTTTAGCGTAAAATTAATATAGTATACAGCATTGGCATTTTTATGCATGTGACAAGTGTAATTAAACTACTTTACCACAAATGACTGAGTAGTAAAAAGGTGTCACAGGAGCAGTAACTGAATTATACATGAACCCATTATTTTGCACTTTGTACACATGTTAAACAAACATTACCAAAAGGTATACCAAATAAATGGCTTTGCTGCTTCAATTGAAAAAAAGTCTAAAGAAAATGTGACAGGTCATTGTGGTTTAGCATTTTATAGGGAGAGCCGAGCTTTATATAGTGAGCATTGCTCTGCGTTCCCTTGGCAATGGGTACATATCTCAACAACAAGGATCCACCACAAACCTCTTCCTGATCCAACATCTGCTGCTTGAGCTTTTCTGCCAGCTGACTCTGTTGGTTGATCTCATCATCCTGAAAAGATAACACAAAAACGAGGTCAACAACAACATACATATTTACTTAAAAATATTATTTGGAAATTATTCGCGACCAAAGATCCAGCCTATTTTGGCTGTGGTTAGAGAGTGCTCGATTCACAAAATGCAATTCCCAAGTTCATATGCAGGTTGGGAATCAATAGACTCCTTATTCATTTTGGGTCATTTCCTGCAAAGTCGGAATTATTGTGTCGTCCATGAATGTAAAATGGGTAATTTTGACAACAGTCATCATTCTAAGTCGTCATCCTAACAGCAAGAACAGCCTTCATCATGGTAATGTAAAATTCCAGCTCTGTCCCAGGGAAACCAATGGGTGCATATGGCTATAAAAACAGACTTTTGACGTTGATATCAAGAGTTTATATTAATACCACCCCTGCTGCCGTAATTTCCCCACTCCATCTGCACCTTGTCATCGAGCTGCTTGTAGAGCTTGACCACCTCCTGGTCGTACTTGACTTTGTCGTCAGCAGACATCTTGCTGGTGGGCAAGGCAATGCTGTCCAACACGGAAGCGGCGATAGAGGGAAGGGAGACTAAGCTCTCGGAAGACGGAGCCTCCAGGCTCCGGCGGTCCTTCATGTCAAAGCGCTCATCATCCGGCACCGTCTCGCCTGGCCCACGCACGCATGCACAGGAACATCAAGGCGGGCAACTACTCACCAACCATAGGGTTGACTCAATATCTCAAGCAACTTCTCATATAAATGTCTCTCATGTGAAAGCAACCTCAAAACGTTTACTTGAAAAGCCATTTCAGTGAATTCAGAGAATTCTGATTCATAACTACTATAGCTGAGTGCTCAACTCATAGAGTGCAAAACTCGCAATCAGATGGTAAGGGGGGGAAACTCAACTCATCATCGTTCTGGCATCAAAAATTGGAGCACCACTAGGTGGCAAGTCAGATTGCTTCTCACCCTGAAAATGGTTCCACAAGTGACTCCATGTCTTTTCCGACAAGTGGCTCAGAGCCACAAACTAAGCTGAGCACCAGTCCATACTTGTTTGAGCAGGAAGACGCATTGAATGCCTTTTGGCCATGATGAGTTAAAAGTTTTATGCTTATCCTATTTTTTTTTGTATCGAATATGTTCACTTTGAAAAATGGTTACTTCAAATTTCACATCCATATAAATAGTATGTGACTATGAACTAAAGGAGAATGCTTTTTAAATTTCATCACATTTTTAGAATTGCTTCATATTTAAAATGTCTATTTTAGTGAACAAAGGACGAAGTAATACACTGTTTGTACTCTACTTGAGGAAGGGATCAGTTGCTTTCAGACTTAAGATAAACCACATGCAAAACAAGGACAGAAAAAAATCCATCGTAGCAGATACAGGGAAGGATGACATCGTGCAAGACCATGAACTTACTATTCACATGGCTGGGAAATTAAATCATTTACACATGGAGGTAAAATGCATGCAGGACATGCAATAAAAAGCTATGTGCAATCCTTAATATGTTGGATTGACGTTTATAGATTGACCGAGGACTTTGGAAATTCTATTTCTAAGCAAGTGATCACACACTTACTAGAGAAGCATAAGTTATGGTTAGGGTCTGCTGAGAAAGACACGATAACATGGCACAGATGTTAACCACAACAATCACAAGTAGCCCTTTAATACCATGAGTCGTGAAAGCATAATACATTTATAAAGCAATTAAACAGAGATAGCAGCAAGTCACCAGCAGTGAGTTAACAAAGCCACACACTAAATGTTGTTCTTCAGTGTAAAACCCGACGAGGCATTAAAAAATTCTGGAGTAACAAAATTACCAGTTACAATGAAAACAAAAACAGCAGCTCCATTACAAATATGAACAGTGGCAAATAGAAGTGAATTAAACCATTTTAATTGTGTTAAATAAAAGATAACTCTCACGCGTAAATTATTCAAAGAGAAATTGTGTTTGGCTGAATGCGTTCTTCGGAATCAATAGACCAAATTTGTTCAAATGTTTCAAGTAATTTAATATCAGTCACATGCATCACTGCAGTCCACCACATTGGACATGATGCATGGGAGGGTTAAGCAAAATTATCAATTTAAAAGGTTTAATATAGGACTGTGCTGCACTATCACCCCTGGATTACATTAAACATCATTGAGTAATCCTTAAACATTGCTAAAACATTTTTTTTAACATTAACAAAAACTTTCCTGTATAATGAAGCCGACCCAAAAAAGGCATAATCACTAACCCGCATTCATAGAATGCACTGTGCTAAATATACTGGCAACTACCAGTAGAATAAATCTTGACTTAAAGCTTTCGTGACTGCAGGAATTCATATTCTTGGGTCTTTCGGTAAAGTCACGTAGATAGGTTCAAAGAAAATAATTTAAAATAACAGAAAACTACGACGTTTCGATGGCAACGCAATCGGTCGAAGCGTCGTAGTATTCTGTTATTTTTGAACATTTTCTTTGAACCTATCTACGTGACTTTACCGAAAGACCCAAGAATATGAATACCAGTAGAATGTGTAATTTCCATCAGTAGCTCATGGCCATCAACAGAGATGAGTGCTGCTTCATTGCTCCTTTAAACAAGGAAAGTCTGGATTGGACTCGACAAAGTGCACTGGCAGCTGATATACAATGCACTACAAATGTTAGTACACCGAGAAATGTCTTTGTGGCAACCTTTGACTGAACCGAGATCATCCTTTCAGATCTGTTTGCACAGTGTAAGACCGCACCCTATATACTTATTTACACAAAGCCCCGTTTCTTACAATACCAGTAAAATGTCTCACCTTCCAAAAAAATTAGACTCCTACACAATAAACCAATCCATTGTACTGTAAGAAATTATGAACCTAAGGCTGTAACTGTTTTAATTTTTAGGACAAAACTCTCTACTTGTGGGAAATTTTGTTTGCCATAAAAAGGCTCTTAGAAACAATGTGGCGATAAGAAAATTGGCTGCTTTGATGACGATCTCAAAAAAAGTTGAAGACATCTATAAATGATCTTCTTGACACAGCATATTGCTGTACATTTTAGCTTAAGAGACAGTTGGGGGATAATTAAATATTATTTTTTTAACTGTACTGGCAGTGGCATTTAAACAACTAAAACAAACATCAGCACCTTCATACTTACCACTGCTTCATGAGATAAAAACACAAACCAGGCTTATATTTGGACTTAATGTCGTAAAAACTTATTATGAGCCACATTTATGCAAAAGTGAATGGAACCCTCATCTGGGTACCCTCTGAAAGACAACTGCTCAAACTATGGACAGTAAGAAGTGTGATGGAAACGGTGATTTAATTTTTTGTGATGACTGACAAATGTACGTGTTAAAACTTTTAGTAATATTTCTAGTGTAGGCAAAGATCATTTGTCACGGAAATCACACAGCTCTTTGCGTTGGAATGTGCTTCTTGCAACGAATGTGCAGCGCTTCCCAGATGTCCAGCAAGGACGGGACCTCACCATTGCGCCAGCGGTTGAGCTCCTGCTCCAGGCGCTGCACGGTGTTCCGAAGGCCCTTGTTGCGCTCCTTCTCCTTCTCATACTTCTTGCGCCACTCCTCTGCCGTCAGCTCCAGGTTCACAGTTACTGTGTTCTTGATCGTCTTTGCTCTGTCCATCCATCAAACAAGTGCAAATATTAAGCACAGTGCATGCCAGTCATTCGTTGAACTTTCAAGACCGGAAAATAATATTACGAGCTGGCCGTGACATCTTCTGAGTTCCCCTTCAGATCATGTGGTGCCACACCTTTGTCCGAACATGAGCGTAGACTTGGATTCGGCCTCATTGTAGGAGGAAGGCGAGCAGCAGATGACGATAGTCGTGCGACAGTTTCCACCCAGCGAGTCCTGAAGGATGCGCGTCATTTTGCTGTCTCGGTATGGCACATGGCTTTTCTGTGGAAACACAAAGGTAAAAGGTAAGAATCCACAAATATGTAGCTTCACTTTTATTCATATATATGTAATGATATGAGTTGATACGGTGAAATGGTCATGATGTCTAAAGTCGAAAGATTTGGTTCCAGGTCACTAATTAGTAAAAGGCAGGGTACAATGTGACTAGCCAAGCTCTTCAAATCTGTCTGAAAATTCCAATAATAGCCGAAATGCCCTTTAAAAGGAGACGCTTGGGTAAAGTGACATGAAATTTATGTAAGGACCACTCTTACATTCTTACAAAACTTTACTCCAATTAGCCAAAAAATGTACAGTTTAAACTGTTTTATATTTTCCTTCATGTAACGATTTCAAATCACAGGTTTACACATTTACAATCAGTTTAGTTTAATTGCATAAAATGTCTTAAAAATTCAGATTCCACAACTTGGCCAACACCTCTGCAGGCGGTGGAGCGTAAAATGTAATCTCGAACACGAGAGATGCAGCGCAACTCAAAACAACACAGAAACGTGTCGCGCAACATTCAATGAATAATGCACACCAATTAATGATTCGGATCATGGATCGTCGCATATACGAGTGCGTTGGCTTACAGTGCCCTCGGCCAGTGCGGAGATGACATTGCCCAGCGCCGAAAGAGACTTGTTAATGTTCTTCGCCTCATCCAGCACAGATCCCTCTGCACCAGTCTTGCTCACCTATTACCGCAAAGGGGAAGGGGGGAAATCGCCATCTCTGTAATTACATTCCAACTTTCTCTTTAACAACTTGCCCCAAAGCACTTTACAGAGCCATCAAAAAAGGACTTTAGTAAATAGGCACGTTTTAAAATGTGCCCCAAAGGGTTGTAATGCTGCCAAATCTAATGCGTTCTCAATGGAAATAAAGCCATTAATTTCAGCCATACTGGCTTAGCTGTGCGTCACCTGAGTTTGACTTAATGTGAAAAGAAGCCAGTGTCTACTGGCTCACATTAGAAATGGCGATGGTGCTCATCTTTATTGATGGCCCCTGAGCCAGTGGTGAATATTCCACATCACCATGGCAGTCTCTCTCTGCAGGACAAGCACTGTTGATTTCCCAATTGGTACTCGAGCTAATCCCCGCATACAGATGGGCTGAGAAGAAACTCGACCAAAAAAGAATTTAATTTCCAACTACAAGTGGAACATTCTAACCGCCATATAACGCAGCATAAAACTACAGTAGTCTCTCGATTATCTGCGTATGGTTTACCCAATGTGCAGATTAACCGCGCACATGAGATTTTGACATAAATTAACAACTCATGGATTTTCCCTTGAGCCCAAATAAATAATCTACGGTTATTCTTGGAAATGTTTATTACAAGTCATTTGCTTAAACCGAACAAATATGTGCTCCGGTTAATCCGAAATCCACATGATCGCCTTTACAGTACAGCACTCTCATATCTTTACAACAGTGAGAAGTATGATTTTGATTGGAGTGGCTCTGCTATCCACTTATTGGGCGGACTCTTCTGCGCAGGAGCAGGAAAGTTTCATCGCTGAGCACGCATAGAGATCCGCAGAAAATGAATATTTTTGTATTATCTGCGATTTTGAATTATCTGCAGCCATCCTCCCCGTCATTAGCACGGATAATTTGAGTCTGCTAGATTTAAATAAGGCAAGAGAGTAAAACGCAATGCAATACATCTTTACCTTCTCAGAGCCAGCCAAATCTACAAGGTAGAGCTTCCCACTGAGTTTCTGCTCCGTCTCCACGTTCTCCTGCTTCACGTTGATCAAGAAGATGCTGTGACTTCTAGAGCTGTGCTCGTTCATGTCTACAGATCAACACTCGCAAATATCAGCAACCATATCTTGTGTTTTAGACAGCACCTCTGAAATGTTTTAATATGGTAAAAGGTAAGGGCAAAGTAGCCAGCTAAATTATAATTCATTAAATGGTCAAATTGTAGCCCTAACTCAAGAGAGAGCTCCTCTAGAGGGTTTTTCACCCACTTTTCCATGTTGGCAAAATGTGTTCACAAAGATGGGAATGCCAACTTTTGTACCACCACATGCTACCTGCCAATCGACTGTGGTGTACCCATTTATCCTGCTGGGGTGAACAGAGGCAAGAGGATGAAGGAACTTGCATATTGTTTGAACTGCTGAGCCAGGAGATTGATTTTGGGACCCCTGGATTGCATGGCTAGTGTGCTATCCAGGGCAGCATGTATGTATGTATGCTTATATACAATCCTGTCAGCACAGTTAGAAACATGGATGAGGTACACGCGTTTCAAAATAATCAATACAATTTCAGTGGATACACTAAACACGTTGCCTATAATAGACTGAATAAATTACACAAAGTATAGCCTGCAGACAATGTATATGGGTTTCAAAGAATATGTAAAAGAAATAAGTTACAGTAAAGTTAATTTCCTTGGTATATAACGGAAAAAAATCCAAGAAACTGTTTTTAAGTGTGGTTACACGATAATTTATTTCACAAGCAAAATTATTATACATTAAACTGTCTCTTGACCCGTTAGATCACTTGTCAATGTATACAGCAGCAACGATGGTGGTTTAATGTTAATATCAGACGGATCCATAAATATCTGTCAAGGATTTTATATCACAAGTTAAAGAATAAATCTCATCACTCGCAACAGCTCGGTATGACTCATCGGGGAGCCAACTCACTTGTGACAGCCACATGTCTGTTGGACTTTCCTTCATCAATGACATCCATCACTTCATCGGGGCTAGACACAAATCGCTCTGTGCATCCCTATACAAATGCAAGAAAACAGAAAAGTTGTACTACCAGAATCAGATGTATTTATACTGGAGGAATCGGAAGCTCATTTTCCAGTAGGGGTGGGTAAGAACGTTACAACAAACAATGCATTACAACAATACAAAACACGATGGCATTGCTGCATGCCCAATAATACAATTGAATTGGAAATCACGCATGCTATCCAAGAACCAGTCACTTTTAAACAAAGTTTATTGAATGTGATATTCTTAAATTATGTTTTAAGAACCTAATTTTCCAACTATCAAATAGAAATGAAGTCAAACCATCATCCTCCTCAACCACCTTCATTGGTGGCACCAGCCATTGGCTACAATTCTACATAGCTCTAAGGGGCCAGTTTCTCAGTAAGAGAATCACTGATGACAAAAAAGACACTTGCCAAGTTAAACACGCACGCACTGCCATTTGTGTAAAATTAACCTCCATAGCTCTTTTAAACAGAAAATAGCCCCTATACAAATTATTTTCGACTCCTGTATCACACCCAGACAGAGAACCAACCCCATGAAAAAATGTTTAACTGTCAAGTGAAATGGATAAAACTACTATTATCTTACCTTCACGTAAGGCACTTTATTTTTATCTTCATGCACAGCCAAGTTGGTCTTTGAGACTGAAATTACAAGATTTTCAGGTTTATTTAAAATCTTAAGACCTAAAAATTCACTTCAACTTGATCATTTATAACAGTACAAACTTATCTACAAGCAAAACATTCAATTTGACAAGAAAAAACATGCATAAACTTTTATTCTTAAATACATAACATTAAAACTAACATAAATAAAAAAAAAATAGAAATATAAATGACTAATTCTTACCATCCAAAAGGTCCCTAATTTTGTCAAGGTAGATTTCAAAGTAGGAAACCTTAAACGAAATAAAATGCAACACGGGATTCACATATCATCAAAAAACATACATTTTCTAATGCATATCAGACAGGAACAGATTGGAACAAGATGTGGACGAACATTTTTGCATCAACATTTATTTTCACGTTTTAAATCTCAATATTGTTTAATTCAATAGCATTATTATAAATGAAGACATCATTGAATGCTAATATTCAATCTGTCATGTCGCAAACATTGTAACCAATCCAGGACATTTTTGCCCACTTGGGCTCCTGACCAGATTTGGTGTACGGTGCATTTGCATTCGACTGGGGGTTATAATTCTTCTCAGCTGTGATGGTGTGTATAGGAATGAAACGCACACACTACTTACAATGCTCTGTAGCTCTGCGAATATTTGTGCTTCAATTTCTGAAGTGGTGCAATAAAACATGCTAATTTTCTCACACTACTATGCAAGAATATGCACAAAGACCCTCCATATAGCCTAAGAGACCTTTTGGCAAAGTGCAGTTTTGCGAGCACCTATGAAGGCCGGTACGGCACATGAGGGGGAGGGAGGCCAGCCCCATGCCCGGCTTCCTGTCTCCCTCGTGGAAATGTTTATACATCGCACAAGGTATAAATTTGAGGCTGAGTCGACCTAGGGGAGGATCGATTCAGATGGTCATCACTGGTGTTGGCCGTGAGCAGGAATCGAGCTCAGATTGCTGGGTTCATAGCGCTGGGAGCTAACCGTTGCACAACCACTGTCCACACACAACACACACACACTACCTCACACAATATGTGCTGAGCATCAATACAGAGGCAACATGGCAAGATGAAATCGCATCATTAAATTCAAGCAAGAGCATGCATTTGCAGCTCAGGAAGGAGATGTACCTTGATGTGAAATTCAAGGTTCTCATCCATTGAGTAGATGTAGTTGAAAATGTCCTGTATTATCCGTGGTATGATGCCCATGTATTCCGAATCGTGCAGCTTGCCCTAGAAGGGGAGGGGAAATAAGTGCAATTGGTTAGTGTTGTCATCATCTATATATTTATAAACATATAAAAACACTTGAGGTATGTTTGCTGCCCCAGGCCATGCATTGGTAACTCCTTTCAGTTACTCAAAGATTCCCTCCAACGAAAACATTTAAATCTGCAGAATAACAAATGTATATGTACACTACGAAGCTGTGCTATCAATATACAGTAAAACCTTGGATTGCGAGTAACTTGGTCTGCGAGTGTTTTGCAAGACGAGCACATTTTTTAAAATAAATATTAATTTGATAAACGATCGAGGTCTTGCAATACGAGTAGTATGTATACGCTTTGTCTGCCGAGCATCACGTGATCGCAACTGATATGAGTGCTTTGGATTACAAACACGTTTCGGAACGAATTATGCTCGCAATCCAAGGTTTTACTGTATATTCCAACTTTAAGAGGTACCGAGTTGTTTCTGAGTGCAAGTTAGTGAAAACAGCATCCTTGAAATATTTAGTTTGTTTGACTCCTCTTTAGAATGTCTATTTGCCAAACAACTCAAGTAAAAGCACATTACACAGGTTTGCCTTGCCAAGCACAATATTAATTTTCAATATATTCCATTGTCCATTACATAGACGACTTTTTCTATTGCAGGATTTGAAATGTGCTCTATCCCTCTGGCTATGGCAACAGCTATAACAAGCTTAGCATAAACAGACAATCATAACAACCCATTAGCCTTTTTAATGCCAGTATGTAGAGCTTAACTGGAGGGCGAGGGCTGACTAAGTACTCACTAAACATTTTTCATCTCATTTTGTTTTGTGATCAACAACAGTGCTCGTGCTAAGGATCTGTCAAATGTTCACATCTTTGAAGAATGTGGTGTTAAGTGTTTGAATACAGTATTTGGGCCATCTCAATAGGTAACCGATCATGAAAAGATTCCACACATCTATAATAATTAAAAATTCTAAGTATCACCACATACATATTAACTGTTATTATTTAAGGCTTGAAAAAATAATTTGAAGATACGTTTTTTTTTACCAATATCAATTCCCAACAAAATAATGTTATTATATGAAAGAGCAACAATTCAACCATCGACTTAATGTCATGTAAATGAGTTACAAGTGCAGTACACATGTACTGCATTGATTACCAACCTCCATTGTATGCGTTTTCCCAGATGCAGTCTGGCCATACGCAAAAATGGTGCCATTGTACCCTTCAAGCACATCTGAAATGAACAGAGATAAATGGTTAGTACAATGCAGCATAATGTACTTTGGGAAAGAACATTTTTTTTATTAGCATCAGGATTTTACAATAGATTGTGTTCATTCTTTAGGAAAGTTAGGATCACTAGGAAGGTGTAAAGTTAGAGTTTGCCCTCTATGATTTACTGCAGACATTTGCATATTATTCCGTGTGACACATTAACGTGCACTACAACCAGTCAGGCATTTTGCTTCCACTGACCTTTGACAATCTGTCTTGCACAACAATTGTAGACTTGCTCTTGTGTGGTGTTTGTAGGAAAAACTCGATCAAATATATATGGTTTCCCCTGAAAAACAAAAATCAGATTAGACATCAAAAGCCAAAACGTCTCCCCCTCTTAAACAAAAACAGTTATCTTTGTTGACGGCCATGAGTCCGTGATGGAACTGTTAAATTTTTATGGTGGGGCCAGGTGCTCCGGTGATTATTTTATTGACTGCAGACCAGTGGTACAAATGCCCCCCGTCTCTAGGAAGTGAGAGATAATTCACAGAATGGCGGTGATCACATGGGGTATGGTTATGTAGGGTTACAAAGCAATGATTCTGTGTGCACTAGCAATTCTAAAACGGTTTATTTATCTGTGGTATTACATTCGGTGCACCCATGCACTTAGACGCCAGGATCCTATGTGCTGCTCGTGCTCTTACCCCTTTGGTTTATCATATTTATATTTGGTTTACAAATCCAAAGTGAATTCAAGAACATCATCAAGTCTATCTAGCCTTCCACACCCAGTGAAACTCAGCCTTTCCTCTACTTCTTGGTGATGCCAAGTTACTCAGATTAAAATTTCAAGTACAAAAGTGAATTTTAAGTGAAAATAAAATGTAAATACGAAACTGCAAACATTTAGTTCATTCTTAAGAAATGAAATTTTAACTAAATATCCTAGGTGTTAATTGTGTGTAAATGCAAAGTGTGAATTTGTAATTATTTAATTCATTTCAGTATCGTATAAACTGTTGAGGTGAGCGAATATATCATAGGGCTGGTAGGGGTACGTGTACAGTTGATTGGACTGGTAGGAGGCACATGACAAGCAAACGGTTAGGTACCACTACCCTAGACAGACGGGCTGAGTAAAACCTGGATTGTGATAGAACTCAGAAGCTTCAAATTGCAAGTCATCTACTCTAACCATTACTTTAACATAATCCAGTAAGATAAAAACATGTAATATCATGCTCTTAATAGTGATCTTAAAAACTGTGCAATGATGATAACACATCACAGACATGCAAAGGAAAATCAAGTGGATTAAAACATAAATATGACAATCTTGTCGGGTGGTGGAGGGTTAATGACACGAATTTAGGATGCGGCTCAACTCAAAAACAAGTACGAATTATGGCTTGAAACACTTTAATATATTCAACACAATTTAAAAATGAATAAAATCTTCTTTCAGTGCAAATACATTCGTAAATTCTTCAAACCGTCTATACATTCACAACAAACGATAAATGTGTGGAGATCTCGAGCAGAAAATTGCATGAGCACCAGGCCTATACAACCCTTTCATTAAAAAGAAATCCTCTGTAATCCCTGCACGACAATGAAGGTAGTAGATTCCCCAATAGGAGTGGAGCAGTCTTTCCAGTTCCAGTGACCACACACAAAACCACACACAGGGAGGGAGTGGACACTGCACAGGCGTCCACCAGGACGAGGAGACCAAGCAGCACTGCGGTACAGTGATGTCGACTTCGTATCCCATAAATTCCACGTTAATTATGCAACGTCCCTAAGCCCCCCGATATGCAGTCGATTCCAAGCGAGTAATGCTTTGCCAAATCTTACAACCAGCTGCAATGCAGAATTTTCTGCAAGCCATATTCTGCATTTTTGCACAACTGCGCAATAGTGACGGGCCTGTGCGTGGCGCGTTAGAATAACTGTTAGCAGCGACTCCACAAATCTGTGGTGTCACTTTACAATCGGCTGGGTGCAATTGCAAATCAGTGACAAAAACCCACCTCCTCTTGCCATCGCACTCCAAAACTGAGGAAATAACAGACTGCGCTATTCAAGTGCACAGCACACAATGATTTATTTACACTGCAGTACCTACAATATGTACAAAAGCGTAGGGTTAGAGAGCAACTTAAGCGTATAAAGCCAACCAGTTGGTGTTAAGAAATAATAGGCTAGAAGCTTTAAACATCCATTTCTAAACAACTAGATTTCTATCATCCTCTTCAAAATTATTTTGTTTAACGCGGTGCGAAGAGACCAGGACAGTCTCAATTGTCAGTGACCCGAGTGCATTAGTCAAACAGCAGGGGCCGATGATTGTTATGCATAACTCCAATTATTCACATTATTGTTTCCAACTTGTTAAATTTGGAACATGAAAACACCACACAATGGCCTAAATTAAAGAAATAAATACACCAGGAGTCTAAAGTCCGTTGTAAAGCAGATGGGGTGTGTTAATACGTTTATTACATTCGCAGTAATAACCAGGGCAGCCCGCTGGATTGGAGCCCAGCAGCGAGCAGGGCCATGTCTGCTTGGCGTCTTAATGCAGTAGAGGTGGCTAAAAATAAGTTTAACTCAATATAACTTTGGAAATGTGGCATAACTTGATACAGTATAAAAAAAATGCCATGCATTCAAACAATTGTTCTGTAGATTTGACTCAAACACGTAGCAACGTGTCTCTCAGCCATTGCCAGTGGATGGCCAAGTGGCAATTTGTTTTTTTTACACAGCTTAGCAGAGGTGCATTGTCAAGTTGCATTTTTTTTTAGAAATCAGCAAGTTAACATTTCATGCGAACTGTCGCCTGCCATGGGAATGTTGAATTTCCACCACTGGCTACGTGGATTTATAAGGTGAATACCATTTCTGTGGTAAGTCCATGTTGGTCATCCTCCGGAGATCGCCAGGATGGTTTATTTGGTGGTGAAATGACCACATTCCCATGGTGGGTAGCAGCCTCGACTGACGGCTCAAGTATAGGCCAATCATCACTCACGTTTATCCAGGCACTGAGCAGGTGGTGGCCATTCCACATTCCCACAGCGGCGGCCAATCTTTCCAATGGATGCTCAATTTATTTTCAACAAAGTGGCACTCGAATCAAATCCAGAGAAAAGCGCATCGATGCGGCAATCGTCTCGTTTGGAAGCCCCTAAAGCGAGTGATGACAAGTCTCGACCTAGGTCCACCACCTTAGAGACACGGATACTCATGTATCTATCTACCTGTTATCTACTTAACGGTGTACATTCCACTGTTGATGACAAAGTCTTTCAACCCGTACAAAGTGCCACTATTGAGGTTTATTAGGGCACGGGGTGACCAATAAGGTCCGAATTAAATCTTGACTGCAGGAATTCTCATCAGGAGGACGATCGCTTGTGTTGTGATCTTAACGTCGTAGTTTTTTTTTGTCATTTCCTTTCAACATATCTACGTGGCTTTACCGAAAGACCCAAAGAATAAGGTCTGAATAGTCTGGTAATAGGGTAGGCACTTATAAAGGGTTGACAGGTATGGATACCTAATACGCGCTATCACCCCGCACCTCCGATTAGCACCATTGGCTACGTACGGCGCGAAAGAAGTTCAACGTGTACGTACATTCACCCAACACTTGTACCAACCAGGCTTTAACAAACGAAACCTCAAAGGCACGGTCGCTCATCTCTGCTGGCAGCGTTGGACCCATTCCACATTCCCACGGCCGGGAGTCATCGCCTCCATCGCTATGGCGGGGTGTGGTGTTGTTGTTTGTGTTCGCCGCCGCCAACAAACGCGACCAAAGCCACAATGACATCGCTTACCCCCATCACCACGTTGTCTTCCGCCGAGAACTTTGGTAGAAACTTATCGCCTCGGCCCTGCTCGGCGTCGCTGAGCGGGCGGAAGCGGCACATCACCTTGATGCTGCACTCGGCGGGGTCCGCCATCTCGACTCTCGACTTAATCACAACCCCACACTTGGCCAACACCGACAACAAGCAGCTCGTACGTGGCTGCTGTTAAACGTTGACGCTCCGCCGAGGATGATGATGTTGCTGCTTGCTGTTGACGGTGACTTGATGTTTATAACTCGGACCGGGCCCGTGTTGCGGCCCACCACCCCCCGCAAGGCCTTACAGAGAAGGCCTCAGCCAGCCAGTGCCACCACCGAAGTCAAATCAAGAGGTGTGAAACGTTGGCTTAGTTGACCGCCAAAACAAGCGGGTCGGAAAGTTAAATGAAAGCTTTGCGGGAGGTGTGGGGGGGGGGTTCTGAATGAGTTGACGGGCCAGCGAGAGAGGAACTACCACGGACCCGGCGGCGGATGAGGGGCGAGGCCGGGGGAGAAGCAAAGCGGCGACGCGGATGGATCCCGGCAAACTCACCGCCCAAAGAAATAACCCCCCCCCACCACCACCCCCCGTACAGCCAATCAGAAGGCGCGCTACGGAGCACGTCACGGCTGAGACGTCGGTGCGGGCCAATGGGCGACGTCGTTGTTGTTCCTCATCGCGGAGGGAAAAAAAAGTTCGAAGGGATCAAAATGGCAGCTTTGCATATGATTAGCATAATTTATGCGGCGTTGTTTGGTATATCATTAACATAAATTATAATAAAATTTGCGCTTTGGCTCTCGCCACTCGTCAGTAAGCCACTAATACAGTGAACGATGAAGCCTGATTGGTAGAAGTGTTGGGTGAACGTACGTTGGACTGGTAAGCCATACGTAGCCAACAGTGCTAATCAGAGGTGCGGGGTTAGGCGAACAACCATTTAAAATCTCATAATCGAGGAATCACATATTAGGTATCAATACCTGTCAACCCCTGATGAGTGTCTAACTTATTACCGACCAATTCAGACCTTATTGGTCACCATGTGCCCTTATACATCTCAACGTTCATCCTACAAAGTCTCAATCACAAGGGAAAGAACACAAATAGACAACACATGTGTCCGTTTTGAAGCGCGTATTTGACCTGAAAACTCAATTTCCCTGTACAAGAATACGGGGGTAAACCATATGGGTTGACAGCTATAGGTATCACAGTAACCTGGTGTGATAGAAGTACTGCAAGTGGCTTCATTTCATTTAAACTAGGCCATCAAACCCATGCATGTGCTACAGGACAGAATGCATACGTACAACAAATAGCACACATATATCTTACAAAACGGACCAAAACATTTGCCCTATAACCATGTATTTCCGACCATCATCACCTAGCCAGTGGAACTGGAACATGTACACCAAGCTCTCAAGACGAATGGATATTTATACTACACAATCCCTAAAGAGATCATCCCAACCGTTGGGAAATAACCATCTGAGGACCCAATCAAAACCATCACCTTGCCATACATAGCAGGGGTCACCAAAATTGTTTCAAGGATGTGATCCCTGACATGCAATACCCCGGCATCTACAAACTAAGCTGTGTCTGCAGCAATCGTTACATTGTGGAAACTAAGCGACATGTCTCGGACCGTGTTCGTGAACATAAGGCAGATCTGAAACATAGGAGGACCAATACCTCGGCCGTGGCTGATCATTGTTTTAATGCGGTTGGCTTACACGAAATTGATTTCTCCAAGACGAAGGTACTTTGCAAACCCACTGGCTATAAACAAAGATTAATTCATGAAGCCATCCATATATAGACATAGACACAATTTCAACTGAGAAGATGGGTACAAACTCAGCAATCACTGGAAGGATGTTATCAACCAGTTTAACTCATAACTGGCTGTAATGTTTCCATTTTAGACCTGGCCTCCCATTATTGGTAGAAGCCCACCACCACCAGCACCATCACTACCAACAACTCCCATCACCTCCAGCAGCAACTTCCCTTACATTAACAATGGCTACCCCACTCATGCTGCTCACACTTGGGCTATGCCTATTTTTAAACCTTTATAATCAGTTTGCCTTTAGAGGCTAACCCCCTTTTCCTGATGACGACCGCTTGTGTTCAGATCGAAAGGTCGTAATTTTTTGTTATTTTCTTTGAACCTATCTATGTGACTTTACCGAAAGACCCAAAGAATATAAATTCCTGCAGTCACGAAAGCTTTAGGTCAAGATTGAAATCCACATCGATGCTCCCCGCCTTAACTAACCCGCACAGACCAGCGTGTGTGTGGTGGGGGGGGGGGAAGTATGGTCAACACAAGAGCGAGGCCTTGATCCAGCAGTGGATTGATACACGGGCTGTAGACATACATGAGTATTGTGTTAATCTAAGTAGCTGATGCGTTTATACAGCAGTAGTGTTTAGAATCCCAAGACCAAATAATATCCGCTTCTCCAATTCCATAAATTGAAGGAGACAAACTTAGCTCTGGTGACGAATGACACATTCTGGCAACAATGAAATGATGTCATGTCCAAGCGTGTGGGATTTCAGTGCCACTCATCAAGTTCCACTACATGTACATGCTTGTTGGAGATACTGTACAGTGCCGAGTTTTTGTAAAAAGTCATGGCACATCATATATCGGCCTTTTCTTGGATGCAGTGCACAGCACTCTTCGATAACGCGCCAAAAGTTTATAAATAAAAGTGCTAGATACTTTTGGAGTGATATCATTATGCGTCTGACCGCACATACTTCGCCTTGCCCATTTGGTTATAACTAATAGTTTAAAGGGCATTAATATTTATGCATTTGCAGTGATGATTACTTCACGGGAGGTGTATGAGATAAGGTGGCACATGTTATACACATCTAAATTGCACTGGATACTGCATCATATTTTATTTGGAGAATGGATCTATGTTTACACGCCTCTAATGCTGTATTTATCCTGGATAGAAGTGTGTGATAGTGTTATTACAATATGCGTGGAAAATATAAGTGGTTTACATGGCTTGAATACTGTGCAGACGTTCATTCAAAGGTTTAAATGTGCATACAATGGAGGACTTTACTGCACCACGAGGATTTCAATACTTGCCAATGTAAAATAAAGCTGACTCAATCCTGCTCAACAGTAGAAGACGGCAAAGAGCCAATCCGTGGCTGGAAAAACACTTGGCACACAGCGATGACGTCCCCGTTGGAGTGGAACTTCCGCGAGTCATCTTTTCAGATAAGATGATGTTGAATCAGGACCAAAAAAAACAATATTAATATTTTTCGTTGAAAAAATCCCAATTTTTTTGGAAAAGCTAGAGATTTATAATTTGGAAATTTTAATAATGTTAAATTGACGGTTAATAAAACATGGCAGCAATGTTTAAACTATTTAAAACAATGTTTCAAAACCACTTAAAAAATCCTGGATCAATAAATGAACAACTGTCCTCAACTGTCTCAAAAGCCCTTTCATGCTATAATTAAATTTCCACCACAACTTACACATTGATTCACCAAAACTCAAAGTAGAGGTCACCTGAGTTCTTCAATCTTAACACATTTATTTGGGAGGACAATATACCGATAAAACATTCAACACGCTCAAAATTATACATTGATAGATTTACACGTGCACCCACCTCTGTGGACTTTGAGTCTGGGGTCATAGGTATCCCCCAATGGCATGCTACTTGGAATTTAGTGACGTTGGTTATGTTTGGGTTGCCTCAATTTTGTGAAGGTGAGTTGAACTGTGCTTGTGTTCGTTTATACTGATCAGCTTTCAAAAATGTTTCTCAAAGCATTTATCTTGGCTTTGTGTTAGCGCCCGATTATGGTTCTGATGCATATTTTGTTGTATTAAGTGTGTTCATTGATTGAGATAAATAATCAACACATTAAGCCAGGAGAGTAATAAATGTCCGACATTCAACTTTACTAGTCACTTTAACAATAAACACAAATACATCATATTTACAAGTTCCAGAAATGTACAACGGCTTAACATTTGAAATGCAAAGAGAAGCAGGAGGCAACACATGTTTAAAATTACCACATGTAACCAAATTAACCCTTGGCCAGCCATACTGGGAGTTAAAGCAAATCTTAACAGAACATGAAAGCTGAAAACAAGAAAAAAAGCACAAATTCAGTAGTGTCATACTTGAGAACATTAACAAACACATGAGTTTGTCGATGTATATAAAATACAGCAAGGATATCAGAGGTACTCAATGTGGACATTCCTGCCATTGTAACTGCATACGGATGAGGTGGTTTCTTGGTATACGTCCTGCACGTTTCAACCCGTAAACCACTGTAAAAAATTGTATTACATATACATGATATACTATTCTGGTACACACAGCATGTATTCAGTGTCAACATTTTAAAAGTACCCGAAGTGTTGTGTTGCATGTGACTTGCTACTAACTAACTCACTTTCTCGAAGAAACAAAAACGGTTTCTGTTTTTAACCAAGTAAACGTAAACAACTATTCACAAGGCAAATTAATATGAACCCTTCGTCTCAAAGCGACAACACATGTCTGTTGTCTGGCTCTGAGCATAACCCGTTAAAGTCCTCTTGGTTTAATCACGAGATGGTCTTGTTACGAGGCGAGGAACAATCCCACCCCCCTCCACGGTTCAATTTAATGAACTGTAAAGAGTTGGGGATCATAATTAAATTCAAGAAATAATTTGGTAAATGCAGCACCTATACTGGCTGCGAGGGTCACGTGAACTAATTACAAGATATACTATTCGTATACAATAGATTCTTATTCGCACAATTCCAGTCACGTATAGTGAATATATGAACGCATTTTAAATGATTAATTATCGCTAAATTCCTATTTGTTACACTCGGGTTCCCAATAGCTGTTTCCCTTAAAACATATCAGTTATATGAATGAAAATAGAAAATTTTGTTTACGAAATAGTCCCTGTTGCCTACATGTTTTTAAGCTCATCAATTTAAAATAAAGCAGTGATAACTTCCTGTGATTAATTTTGATTGAATGAGCAAATGCACACGCACTACTATACTGCCCGAAAACAGCCAAATGTTAGAATTCTGCACAGGGCTCAAAGTGAAACACAGCCAGAATTAAGGTAACACAGCGTGTCAAGGCATACACTAGGGGTGCACACAACAAGCTGCTTGTTATTTAAAAATCAACGACACGACTGTTGTGCAGCCAGATTTAACACTACGATCGTCGATGTACTCCAATTTAGGTTAGTGTTAGAACCAAGCGGAAGCACGGGCACGAATTTCAATTTCTACAACCTCACACACGCATACGTGAAAATTAACTCTAGTTCAAACCCAGTGGGTGAAAGAGAGGCACGCCAACTTCACATTTCACTTCACTGGGAATATCGTGAAGGCATTAATATCATGGCACCATTGTAAATGTAACAACCTGAGGATTACAAAAATAAATCAAATACTGGTACCGTATGTAGTACATCAAAAGTGTCAAACTGCTCATGAGCTAAATCGATGTTGTATTGTATAGAACTTTGCCAGTGTTTTTTTTAGAAGATGTCTATTTGCATAGAACAAATTTACAATACAGCAGAATTAGCTTTATGATCAATGTTGCTTCATATAGCCAACATATTTACACACTATATGCCAGCAGGGACACAATGCACTTGAAAAAAAGAAACTCACTGGCAAATCATCTTCAGGCAGCCATTTGACAATCCTCACAAACAGTTAAAATACACATTGTTATAATACAGTACAGGCTATAATAAACCATTACACAGCTCATTAGCATTATATCTACACATTTGATCACATAGCGCTATGAATTTTAATTAACCAATGACCAAGCTAGATGGTTTACAAATTATATAGGTTTCCAATGTTGGTAACACAGTCTTGCAAATTATAGAATTTCTGTATGAAGGGGTATTTACAATGTATGTAAACAGATGTTTTCTTGTCAGCTGAAGAAAGTACAAAGTCCGGTATATACAAAAATGCAGTTTTAACACCTGAAACCTAAACGGCTATATGCACATTACTTTTTTTTACTACGGTGAGACGTGAACCATCGTTCCCCGCTCACTTCGCCTTCTGGCCATGGCATATATTTACAAATAAAGGAATGATGGGGGCAAGGCCACCAATGAAGACCCTACATAATCCCTACTTAATTCTGATCAGCAACAGCGCTTCATATGGATGACCTAAAAGGCATCGCAGGCGGGTGGGACAATTGTGATATCATGTAAGTCTACGCGTAGACACACACATTATACGTCGATACTCGTATGTAACTTCCAGCCGAATTGTCAGGTCCCGTAGCGTGCCCCACTAAGGCATCCGGTCTATTTTCGAAAAACGCGAAACTCAAAACGGGCATTGAACGTGTGTCCAGAGTGTGTGTACAATCGTATTGCTGCGGGCCAAAGTGACAGGACCCAGCAGTTTCTGAGGGTGGGGTGGGGGGGCATATTGTACAATCCTTCTGCTGAAAGACTGGCTGCCCTGCTGGAAGTGCAGGTTATATACCCCCCACATTTAGCACTGTCAACGGTATTTTTTTGGAAAGAGACCAACAACGAGGGGCCAATGGTTTTTTTCACGTCAATATATAAATAAGCTACGAGCAGGATAAAGGCCCTATTAAAATGTCGTCGACAGATGGCCGCTTGGTGGCTCAGAGGTTACAGAGCTCCAATAAATTCCTGGCAGGCACCCGTGATACATAATATAGGTTTTTGGATGAGATCGCGTAAATATATAAATGTGTTGTTAAAACCCACCACCACCCGACACAGCCAACGAGTAAGGGTTGTCACGTAAACAGAACGTGCCAATTTGTCCCTAGTGGTGGTGGGTTTAACGACGCATTTATAGATTTACACGATCTAACCCAAAAACCTATATTATGGATATTGGTCGCGAAAGCCTACGTGTTAAACAGGCACCAGTGAATAAACCAAGTTCTTGAGTGACGCAAGTGGACGGACTCAAACACCAATGACTGAACAGAGCGAGAAAAACAACCCACCATGTTCATTTTGGTTTTTCACTTAATTTGGAAAAAAAAATTGCTCTGCCAATTAAATATCGGTTCGGCTGTTATGCAATAATCTCATTTGAGAAACGATATAGGAAAGCGCAGTAAAGGCTAAAGAGGCCAGTGGAAGGACTTTCAGAAGTTCTGTGAAAGTTTTGTCAAGCAGGCCATTTTCCAACATGTGGCGTGCAAGCTCTGTGAAGTTCCCAAATGGATGTCTCAGTATTTAATACCGATAGCACACTGTAATTTTAATTCCCAGAAATATATCTTTAAAAAGCAAAACAAACTATTTCATGTGATTGATGAACATGCTGGGGTGCAATTTTGCCCTGAACCTTACATATCTTATGTAAAGGATAAAGGGACATTTTAATTCATGCGCAAGTCTTTAAAATGCGCAGTTGGCAAAACTCGTAATGCTAGCAGATATCCTACTTACCTAAGATGCACATCTTAACGCTTTTAAAAATGTATTTTAAAATGACACTGCTTTAAAAAAAATAAACAGCCACAAGTACCACTACATCTCTTTCCAATTGCAATGGACTGCAATATTTTAGTTTTTGTTCAGCACCATTGCAATATGGCTTGCCATGTTGCGGCACTATAGGAATTGTCTTTATTATTGTTAAATGTAAAGCAAGGGCAACTACCAACAAGGTAAGTGCCTTTAGCAATGAACTACAAATGAGATGGGGTGGTGCATTAGCATCGCTGCCTATGAACAGCGAACTCACTTTCTGGGATTGCGGCAGCAGATCTGGCATTTCTAATGTATCTAACGTAAAACTGCACATTTTCAGGAGAATTCACCGTTTCAAAATCTAAAAAAACCATTGGCCCATAAATGTCGTCCTTCCCGCTGAAAGAAGTCCTGAGGTACAGTTGGTTGATGAAAGGATGGGGAGGAGTGATATGACGTGCAACTTTTACACTTCACAGCATGCTTCCACACTAACCCATCTGACGGCAGCGAGTGATAAAAACGTTATCTTGCGCAGTTATTATGGCTCTTCACTCGGCGCTGACAGCTACATTTTGGCATAGGGTTCAGGTGCACAGAAAACAGGTTTGAGTGTTTCTTGCGTTGAAAGTTCCTCTTGTTGAAATCTATTGCATAAGTGTCCATGTTAGACCTTTTTGTAAAAAAAAATGTATTTTCCATTGTGATTGGATTTTGCAGATACATAAAAAAACATCACAAAAGATTCATCGTTGGTTTAAAAAACAAAGTAGTTGATTTTTTTTCTGAGCACCACCGCAAGCCTAGTCTTCAGAATACTAACAGGAAATTGCGTCGGGTGAGCAGTTGAAGTTGCCGAGTTTGCACAGGCATCATATTTCAAATACAAATCTAACGTACAGCCTTCAAAAATCAGATCTTTTCTACAAACTAATTTCGCAAAAAAAACAAATCCCGACAACACCATCAAACTGGCATCCAGTTCAATAATTGGTATAAAGTTATGATTATCCAAAGATGGTAGTTTGTCTTCTTAAACTGAAAATTTAACGTGGAACTCATTTAAATGATCCAACAACGGTGCTTAATGTTAATTTCTTAAAGCAACGTTTTGTCCTGGATGTTATGTCAGTCTATGCCACTGTAGCTTTGGTCTGACGCAAACCCGTAATGGTTGCAGACACAAGTGACGCTCCCCCCTCTAAGAAGGAAGTCAGTAGGTACACATCTCACGCCCCTCGATTCGCCATTGAGGCCTTCAACGATTGCCCTGTTAAGCGTTGCTGCCACGGTTCCTTCTTCAGTGGCAGTGTTAAGTGGCACGCAGGTCATCAACAACCCTTTAATGTCCCTTGTGTCTCTTTAAGGTGACCATCATGAGCCATCGTCTCTGAATCTTCCTCGCATGCACTCTCGCCTATAATCTCATTATGTATAACCAATAGATGTTAAACTAAGAGAACAGCAACGATTGTTCCACCTACGTCACCACGACTGTCAATATCGGTGATGTGCGTGGTAAAATGTCAGCCTATGAAGTTCATTCTTGAGGGAATACCAACAGCTCTCATTGCCCATGCACACACAATAAAAACTAAACTAATAAAAAAATCCTACTGTAAATACTGATACTGTCGAAGTTTTTTAATCATTATAATTTTAAACTATTTAATTCTGAATAATGCAGAATTCCATGTAATTAACACATGTTTCATAACAGTAGCTTTGGGATTGAATATTTAACTCCAAGGAAAATATGTTTCTGAATGGATCTTTTTTTGGGCTACAAATGATCACATGCTATTCAGCAGAGTTTTTTGAATGGGAGACTTAACACAGGCGGCTCTGGTGTTAATTTTACTCTTAACGCAATCTTTTGATTGGTATTACAACACAAGCATGTACTATCCGATTTTATAAACTCTTGGGAAATAGTCAATTGAAAAGCAATATAATATTTTATCCTACTGTTCTGTACTGTATTTATCAACTATATGTTAAATCTGACCCAAGGCATATAATTTTTGCAGTGTCTTGTTTGTTCAAGGTTTGAACCCAGTAATGCGGACTTATTATCCCATCTTAACACATGAGCCTCCCCAATAAACTTAACCATTCGTCCTTCCTTTGTAACTGAATTCCATTACATTCTACTCCTTAAGAGTAAAAAACAAAACAGTCGAATCCATGAAGAAAAAGTATTAAGTCTTCAAAAAAGAGATGCAACAAAAACTAAAATTTGGCAAATTTCCATCAACTACCATCTTTTACACTTATGTCAGTTTGAAAGTAAAAATTCACAGTTGTTTATTGATCAGTGTCCGTGGCAATGGCCAAGGTTACTCGTGATATTCCAGCAGTGCCAATGTTAATGCAGGGTGGTGATGTAGATGCTGTCATCTTTAATGAGGGTTCAGGTCTCCCTGCTGCCATCCTTCTTCATCCGTTCAGATATGACTTCATTCACAAACGAATCTCCAAGCACAGCACCTCCATTGTGGCCAGCGAGGTAATGGTCTCTGTGACGAACATCTTTTGACTCTGTTAATGGCGAGGATCCTCAGTGTTATTGTTGTCCACGGTGTTAGCACGACTAAGGGCTTCGCTGTCTCTCGTAGTGTTTGGTACTGTGGGTCAGCTCTGCCTCCACTGCGAAGACACTTGCAGCAGGTGGCCACAGTTCTGCCGCTGCTATTAGTATTCACACCATCACTGCTACCACTACTTGCTGCCTCCGGGTTTCTCCCTAACGCAGGAGCACAATAGTTCAGGATCTCTGCACTTTGTTTTGCTCTCACTTCCCCTTACGGGGAGCAACTAAAGTCGTTTCACAAGGCACAAGTCTCTGTGTCGTGCGCTTCTCCGGCGGCCAATGAGGAAATGGCCACGATCACCGTAGTGTTCTCTCCAAAGGAAGTTCCGTTGCCGCCAGGGTTACTGCTGCCGTTGCTGTTGCCACTATAACACATCTTGCGCATCAGCTGAACCCTCTCTTCCACGCAGCCGGCGGAGAGGCGGGCCTCAGCCTCGTGGTCCCAGCACTCTTCGATGGTCTCACATAGCAGTGCCAAGCCCTGGGGACAGAAAAATTATTATTTAGTGCATTTCATATTTGCGCTATTCTTAACGGCACAATGTTTCACAGAAATAATTTGCAGTAGTTAGACAGGAAGGGAGCAATATTTATGTTTAATCAAAATTTAGACATTTGTAGGTAATTTCCCAAGTATGTCAGATTTGTATTATGATGCCGGCAAAGAATGCGCTACTCTTTTAGAATGGCCTACTCCCGCAGTAACTTTATCGTCCACTGTGAAGCAGACGGAGCATATTTTACAGTTAATACCACCTGCAGTCATCACCAGGCTGGCCTGTCGGTTTCAAACTGTGAACTTTTTTCAGAAAGTAGCTCATGCATTTCCCGCTGGCCAATGTCACCACCCTAAAAAAAACATAGCAGTGTGATGACGTTCTCACCCGTCCCTACTGGACATCTGTGAAATAGAGCTTTGTAGCTCATCAGATTCCTCCTGTATTAATATTCTGATCCTGATGACAGCCTATGTGCTCACATACCCCATGATACCTTCATTACATTTAGACAGCAAGAACTCATCTCTAACCACAAACATTCTTGAATCCAAATTTCGATTTAAAGCTTTCGTGCCTGAAGACGGCTGCTTGCGTTGTGGCCGAAACGTCGTGAGAATTGTTTTATGTTTTATTTTTATTATTTTATTACTTCCCTTCTACGTGACTTTACCGAAAAAACCATGAAGATTCATGAATCCAACCCGGATTTCCCACAGTGTCCACAATTAAGAGTGACTAATAAACTTATATGTGGATTGCACAGAAGAAAAAATAAACAGCATGAATTAGCGTGTACATGTATAAATAAACTATCACAACTCAGTGGCACTGAAGTCAGAGCACTCGATTCACACTGAAGATTTTGACACCAAAAGGAGGGAACATCCTGCCATGTTATCCGCCGGAGAGATGGAGCAATGAGATCAGCTTGTGCAGGAGCTCGGTGGATTGTTGAATCACAGGACTAAGAGAGATCGTGGCAGCTTGGACAGGCCCAACAGTGGATATATAATATCATTGCTGATGATGACAACTCAATGCCACCCACAGAGATGAGCACGACCACACTGATTGTTTCCATAAGGCAGCACTCCGAGTTAAGAACCACTGTTCCTGACGAGGCAGTGAATTATCAGTTTATTTTTAATACCAAAATTACCAAGGAGAGAAATAGCCAAACATCCTAGCAGTAATTAAAAAAAATTAGTCTCAAGACAAAGCCGAGAGCTTTGCTAGTAACTCGAGCAGTATTGCTTTCATAATTATTAACGAGCTTACGGCATTTTTCCTCCAGCAGGGCTTGAGGGCGGGCCGAATGCGCTTCTGCACCACCAGCTCCTGGATCTCGTCGAGTGAGGCGTGGCGACCCAGCTCCTCCTCAAACGGCAGCGTGTAATCGCCCACAGGACCTGGGGAAGAGCCACACGAGGTCCACGGCATCAGTGCCTACAAACTGCCCAGAGCATTTATGGACTGCAACAATGGCTAGAGGGTGCTTGAGTAGCACGGAGAACAACACAGTAGGGCTGGTGTAGGTGTGCGACATAACGCTAAGTGCTCTTCCACTTCAGAGTGAAGGGCTTGCATATCAAATGTATTGAGTAAACTGGGATAGTCCATGGTTCATCTGATCAGGGACACACTTTGAGATGTAAATTTATCATCGAAAATTCGGAGCTGCATCACTGAAGAACCTATTAATGACTCGTCAGCATTCTCACCACTGATCCAGTTTACTCTTGTCAACACTCAAACCTTTTGGCCATTTTATCAGAGAACTAAAAGAGCGTCATCTTCTGTACCCTGTAATATTACAGTATTTATTATTCTCTAAAATTGGACAGTGTCCTGATGCCAGAGTCCCCAATGTTAATAGTATGAACATAAATGATGACCCCTATATCGCACAGCACTGCATATGCGTGCACATGAGACTCTGCATCTCACCTGTTTAAAAATTAAGCAAATTACCGACTGATTGATTGAATACACTATGACGGCGCAATATGTTGGGAGACCTCGCTACCCATAACTGCACTGCTGTGCTGTTTGTGCACGCGGCTAAATAACAGAAACCACAGCAGGCCAGTGGGGACAGTTTATCAGCGAGTCACCTGTGGAGGGCACTATTACCACACGCACACACAAGGTCAGTTTACAGTAGCCCCGTGGCACTCGACTTCTGTAGTTCCTTTTGGCGGTATTTAGTTTGTCGTCTTTTCCCCGCACCTCCGATTAGCATGGCTGGCTACGTACGGTGCAAAAGAAGTTCAACATATATACAACATGTACACTGTCAAGGAAAAAAGCTGAAAAGCGGTGAGCCTTTAAGCAGCTTGAACAAATGTAGGAATTTAAAAGGATCAACCCATGCCTCGGTATAACAGTATTGACAACCGTATTTAATTAATCCCATTGAAACAACCTAGGTATACAATTTAACATAAGCTGGATACATATCTAGAAGCAGATGATCTAAACTACAATGTTGATTATGAACACAATGCTAGATATTGTACGATATAAATGAATAACGACGTGTGAAATTATTTGATCATTCAAATCTATATTAAATGCAAACTAAAACAAAGGAATATTGTTCAACGTTTCCACATATTTACTTGACAAATTGAATTGTAATGTGACCACTAATCTGTCAGCAGTGCGCTAAACGCCTTGGCTTCAGAAATACATTTTGCTACGGACCGCAACAAGGCGTACGTAGTTGATCTGTCAACGCCAAACCAAAAACCATGGCAGGCTTTTAAACAAACTTGTTGCAATATTTTTGCCGAGCTCCACCGCATTTTAAACTCGGGCAGAACACCAAATAACCAAACTCATTGGGACAGCAATGCCTCTTTTGATATATTTTCCCAGGCCACTACTGGGCTGGTTTATAACATAGGCTGTTTAACATGGCGTGATCCTTTGGCTCAGGAATTGGCATATGCCGTCAGTGACACCAGTGTGGTGCTTCGTGTGCTGCGTTCTGGGTGGCAAGCACATGGCAAATGGGTTTGTGGACCAACTCTGTGGATTTGGAATGCCATCTTCTCATTATATTCTTGGGTTTTTTCGGTAAAGTCACGTAGGTAAAAAATTAAAATTAATAAAAGTAAAATTAAATACCGAAAATTAAATAAAAATCACGATGTTTCGGAGGCAACACAAGCTTCCGTCTTCAGGTGGAACCGTTACAGCACGCTTGCTGTATCAAGTAAGTTATTTTATTTTACTTTTATCAATTTTAATTTTTTACCTACGTGACTTTACCGAAAAAACATAAGAATATGAATCCTTGCAGTCACGAAAGCTTCAAATCTATCTTCTCATTATGTCTGGGTGGTATTCTATAGGTGTTCGAGTATCTGCCGTTGCATATTAATTAGAAAAAAAAGAACGGAGTAACATCTTAATGCAGAACCCTTTTTAAAAAGCCGAGGCTCAGCTGCCAGATACACAAAAAAAACTACTGTATTTTACGAGAGCCAGTCATCGTTCAAGCACAAATACATATATTTTCAACAATGATATCTTAATTGTACTTATCCATCATGAAATAAATAAACATCCTTTTGACACTAACAAACCAGCAGGCCATCACATATCAATGGTCACCAGAAGGTACTCCTAACTTAGTCACCTCAATGGATTTTCTTGCACGTGTTGTGTGTGCGTTTGAACGTGTCTCTCTTTACCGTGCATGTGGGTAGCCTTAGCCTAACTGCGACACAATTCCAACCATTAATTCCAACCGCACGTATACTATTCCTGGCAAAGCACACCATTTTAAATTCTTACTACAACCTTGCTCACTGTAACTAAAACGTGATCTTAGCTGCAAGTTAGTATCTATTTTAGGTGTGTTCATGTGAGCAATAGGGATGCCAATGCCGCTCTAAGTGTTAATGGTGAGTTTTGCCAGCTGAAATAGGCACTCACTAACGGTTTAAAAATACATAACAAGCAAAATAAAAACGAGAATTTGTTTTCATTATGGACTGCCCATTTCAAGAAATATTATGACAGTGAGAGTATATATACGTGAAGTCTCAAGAGGATGGGTGTGGCATTGTAAATACAACATTAATTACGTGAATAGAGTGGGTGAGGTGCATCTAGAGGTTATAGGCGTTTATTATTTTTGTTTAATCTTTATTTAGCCAGGATATACCCTTCAGATTCACATTTAAATTTCAACAGGGTTCAGGCTATATGGCAGCAGCGCATCAATTATACTTAACATTTGCAGAAAAAAATCACCAGACAGAACCAATCCAAAATAAATAAAAAACCTAAACACACTGCTTTATACATGATCAAATAAAGAACAATTTTTTTTACTTTAAATAGAAATTAAATATTCACAAAAAGTTACATTAAGAGTAAAACATGTTTAACATTGTTAAGCTAAGGTAAGTGCATGGAGAGGCAGAGATGTTATCAATCCCTCCAGATCTTAGGAGTATTCATCAAGTAAATTATTACAGGTGTTTAGAAGGTTAACAAGAGCATGTTCCCACAAAAGGCGATTACGACATTTAAAGGAAGGCTGTCTAATGGGTGCTTTGCCTGTATTCTATTATACACGTGCACAAGCATACCTCTAAAAGCATTGGCACAACAGCTACTAGCGGAATGTGTGTGCGGTACATACCATCAACGGCCGTGCAGCGCGAGATGAGCTCCCACAGCACCAAGCCCAAGGCGTAGATGTCAATGCGGAGGAAGGCATCACGCTGGAAATGAATGGCTCCTTCGAGCACCTCTGGAGCCATGTACCTCATTGTGCCCACCTGCACATACGTGGCAAGACAAACAGGCATGGCGAGTGATGAATTTGAGGGCAAACACCACGATTTCTTTTTAACAAACGACAGCTAAGCAAGCAAACAAATACACAAAGCACATTCATAACCGAGAGCACAACGGCAATCCTTCAAATGCGGCTATCTTTGGCAAAAAACCCTCCTGTAAAGTATTTTAAAAGGACATTGCTTCACGATTGTTTTAGGAGCTTTGCATTTCCAAACACGGCATTTCACAAGGCATGCTTCTTATTTAATGAATAGCACATGAATAGCAAGACGGCAATCCCTTTAAACCCCAGTTATCTTCAATACAAGCTGTTGCATTGCACTTAAAGGGCACTTAAGCTATATATCACTTCCCTTTCTTTATTGGCTGAAACTTCCAGATTAGAGTTTCCATGATGCGCTATTATGTTCTGGCCATCACAAATGGATGTTACAGTACAGAGAGATAAAACTATACTTTGTAATTTAATGGAAGTGCTGAAAAAATAAGATAGTGCAGTCGCCTGCCACATTGGGTCTTCAGGGTGGTTATTTTAAATAGTTTCCCCCCCCCACATCAACAAGACCACACCCTGGATGTTAAATTCAACAAAAAGCAGTCAGGCTGATTGATGAGCTTGTACTCATCTTCTTGGTTCTTTCGGTAAAGTCACGTAGAAGGGAAATAATAAAATAATAAAAAATAACATTCTCACGACGTTTCGGCCACAACGCAAGCAGCCGTCCTCAGGTGAAGAACAGGTCTGTCGGAAAGACAGCATCTGAATGAGACGCTGACTCATTCAGATGCTGTCTTTCCGACAGACCTGTATACAATTCCGACAGACCTGTATACAATTCTCACGTCATGAGAATTGTGTATTTTATTATTTTATTATTTCCCTTCTACGTGACTTTACCGAAAGAACCAAGAAGATGAATCCCTGCAGTCACGAAAGCTTTACATCGAAAAGAGCTTGTACTCGTCAATTCAGTCCAGCCACTCGCTCATTGGCAGTCCTTTTCGCTCTTCTATCGCAACTACCATGGGTCACTGTTCCAGTGAACTTCAATCGTCGACTCATCCTCCTCCGATGTTGAAGACTCAGTCTACTGGACTTTTCTGTGTCATCCTTACGGTGTTCAACCACTGCAAGCCAAAAACACCCCTCCTCTTTCTGCATCTTTCCTCACAGCACTCAACACCTTTGTGGAGTTCCCCCCCATGGTCTTGTTTCCAAGTTCTTATTACCTTGCTCGATTCAATAAACGGATTAACTTTTTCTATTGCACCTATATTAGTGCGGTGTGTTGCCGTCAGGTTGACATTTGACTCTGCTTTACCCTACGCTCTGCAAACCAGGATTCTAAAAGTGTATAAATATTCACGATTGCTTGGGTACACACCTGGCCATGGGTGTCGCCTGGTGGTTTTCCTGGCTCAAACCTCACAGCTAGGCCAAAATCGGCAATGCAGGCTGTCAGGTCGCTCTTAAGCAAAACATTCCGGCTCTTCATATCCCTGCCAATGAGAATGAAAAATGCACGTTGAAAGGCAGGCAGTGAAAACAAATGTTCGCAAACAACACACACACACTCAGTAATGAAAGGCGTTTATGCAAGAAAAACAGTGAAGGCGAGTCTACAATTAAATTTTAAAAGATTGCACAGAAATACATTAATGATGGAAATGAGATGTACTCAGCTCAACCAAATGCTAATCCAGTCTGCTGCTTAAAGCAACGTACGATTAAAGTGATGCAGACCTTCTGTATACACCGTTATAAAAATGTGTCTTCAACCCGATAAAAATCAACATCACCTTCATTTATATGAGCATCATTGCTACGTGAAACTTAATGCTTTAGTTTTCTGGTGAGGATGGAAGGTTAAGTGATAATGCTTACAGATATATTTCTAAGAAGATGAGTAGCTTTTAAGCAAGAACCAATCTGGTAATAAAAACAAAGTTTACAGCAGTGGGATTCAGTTTAATAGCAATAGGATTCTAGAAAAGGAAAAAAATACAAAACCCTGGCCTAATATGTAAGAATATATTCCTGCTATGTAAGCAGTAATTAAAGTTAGTAGGGTTGACACAAGGCACACTTTATCCAAGTGGGCCTCAGCAGGCTTTAAAGTACAGCCAATGCAGGCAGCAATAACAGCCTTTGCCATTTGCTAAAACAAACAGAAAACCCAAACAAACTGGGACTTGGGTCCATCTGGCTCCTTCCCCATGTCTACTCATTGAAGACTATTTAACCCCTTAAAAGGAAGCACACCATGAGCAATCTCATCTCTGCCACTCAACAAAAAAGCGTATTAAGAAAAAGTTAAAATCTGCATCGCTTGTTGAGATGCATGAAGATTTTTGCAAGGGTGAACAGTTACCTAAAGCACTTTGTTAAACTTATATTAATTAGCTGAAAAGTTATTTTCTACAATTACGTTAACTGAACATTTAAAAAAAAAAGAATTTGCATGACAACACCAGCACATGGCCTCCTCTTATGAGAAAGATTTTAATGTGCACGTTACAGGAGGGATTATATTCCAACAAACCCTCTATTGAAATTACAAGGTAGCACTGCTAGAAATCAGCTGCTAAAAAATGTAATGTATTTATGTGAATGCCTGTTGTATTATATTACTTATATATTTTTAATGATTATCATGATCATGCTTATAAGATAAATATAATGTAAACGTGTTAATTGGACACAATTTGCAATATTTAAAGGTTTACTTAAATGAAAAGTTGTTGCATTGATGTGATGAAAACATGTTTTGGAAGTGGCATTAAGAGACAAGACATCATGCAGAAAAGTCGGTCATTGTGTTTTAGGGCTGTAGTCCCATTTTTAATTTAACTTCAAACAATAAAGTATGTGACCAGCTCCAACAAGCAATGAAGCAGGACTGTCTGTAGCCCTGAGCCCACATTGCAAATTTTATATTATTCACATGACCACGATCAGTCACTGTGTATAGGATGGATCAGTGACGATTTCCCACAAAGTAGTGCTGACAAACCAATCCATCCCACATGTAAGCAAAAACGAGGCAAAACTTGTCTACCCTGACCTGTGGTGGCAATTCCACTTTCTGACATCTAAACAAAACCTCTATCATAGATATTGGTCACGAAAGCCTGCATGTTAAACTGAATGAGAGCAAGTCTCTTCATAGGACCACAATTTACATCTGGCAAAAGGGTACACATTTGATGCATCTTGGAGGTATGTGCTGAGATGAGTCCCCCGACCGTTAATTTGAATTCACAACCTTCCAAAGGCGAATTAAATGCTGCCAAGCAAAATGTATAACTTGAGCCCGCAAAAAACCCCATTTGTCCGAGGTAAAGGCTTGTACATGCTGACACAGCCTGCTGAAACGTGATCAGGTGAAAAGCTTTGACAGCTTTTGAGACGTTGGCGACGACGTGCCAGCATTCGGATGCCACCGCTACAAGGCCGACCGACCTGTGCGCTATGGACGGCTTGAGGAGCTCTCCTTTGGGGCCCATGGCGTCCTCGTGAAGGTAGGCGAGCCCACGCGACATGGTCTCGGTGATCAAACACAGCTCCCTCCACGTGAGCACGTTCCCCTTGAGGTACTCCATGAGCGAGCCCTGCAAGAGAAGTCTCTTAGTCACCACCCCGTCTTTACCCTGTGTGACTTTTGGACATGGACACAAGGCATCTGCATTGTATGAGGGGTCATTGATAAGTCTCTAGCTTTACATTTACACTGTTTCTATGTTAATAATACTGTCATTTTATATAGTGCCATTCATGCTAATAGCATCCCATAATGCTGTACATTAAGGACCAAATCCCATATGAAGCTACTACCAAGCATTAGAAAACCCTACTACCAAGCTAAATACAACATGTATAAACAAATTAAGAAATGGTACCAAAACAAAAAGCACAAACAACAAATGTTATCGAAACAAATAAATTAGTCTATTAGGTCACATGTTAGACCAAGGACATTATTATCACCCCCTGACAAAAGTAAACTGTTTATACAATCTCTCATACACTCAGCTTCTCAAATGGCAATCATGCAACACATAAAAAAAAACAATGAGTACGATATAACCCAATTCAGTTCAGATGTAAGATTAACAAACAGGGAGATATCTACAGTTTGGGACAACTACATATGGCACACATATGCTCGCATTACAAAATGGGTCCTCGGAGTATACAGCCGACTATGTCAAAACACTTCAAAGGGCATGAAGGGCCATGTGCTATGAAGGGCCACTGCCTATAGGCAGTATTATTGACTAAAGTGAGGTTTTTGTAATTTGTGCACCACTGACAATGCAGTATCACCAAATATTCATGTTAATCTCGATACATTGGCCAGCTATTGCCAATCACCGTGAATCTCAGTGCACATTACAAAAGGTAATTGTGATGTAAAAAAACGCATTTGGACTTTTTTTGTAAACCACAGCGATGGTCAATCTTGTTGCGTAGCTCAGTAGAGCATTAATGAAAATTACACTACAATTATGTTGTTGAACATGTGAGTAAAGCATTGTTCGCCCCTTACTTTACTTCACATTGGATATTGGATTACATACTGTATCTGCCAACAACATCAAGCTGATTTTTTTTTCACTTGGCAGTGACTCTAATGGTTAAGTGAAATTCAAGGTCAAAGTCATTTGGCTCTAGCAGCTCCTTAATGGAATAATGTACGTTGGTAATGGAGTCGTGTGTTTAAGTCGGGCCCAAGCAGAATGCAAGGAATGCTTCATGGTGCAATTTTGTAGAGCCTGTTACTCGCCAAAATTAGCAGAAGAGAAACATACCACCTGGTGCAAAAACCCACATCAGTGGAGGATATAAATTAGCCTACTCAGAAGCCACAAAAAGCTACATATTATATTTCTGAACTCTGCAAGCAGGAATTAAAATAAATAATACACAACTCCTTAACCCGATGTCACCTGACTGCATGCTGCAAATGAGGACAAAGCCGCGCCAATTAACATTCCAAGTATGCGAAGGTCTATTAGTGAAGCTGATCTAATCTCCTAGTTAATTAATCACCTGATTTGTTGCGTAAGTGCTCATGAAACGAAGCAAAGGATGATGCTTAGCCAGCAAACTTAACAGGATGCATGAGTGCAGGCAAGAGGGTGGTGGTGCATGTGCGAGCTGTAGTGAAGCAGTAAAGAGTACATCAAAACGTTGTGCACATTATGAAACCGTCCTGCGGAGTGCCAACAAGCATTGGGAATATAAAATACACCGGTAAGTTATTTTCAAATAAAGTGGTGAGCAGCCCTCTGGCCTTATAATATCCTATGTTCTTCATGTTCACATCTTCCAACATCTCCACAAAGGCCAAGGCTGCTGTTCATCTTTTCCTGTACAGTTACTTTAACTGGACAAGGATTTGACACAAAATTAGTCAAATATGTCCCTTTTGTGTTACACCTGCAATTATACTGATATTCTTAGGTTTTTTCGGTAAAGTCACGTAGGTAAAACATTAAAATTAATAAAAGTAAAATAAAATAAAAATCACGACGTTTCGGAGGCAACACAAGCTTCCGTCTTCAGGTGGAACCGTCACAGCCACGACAGCTGTATCAAGCAAATGAGAGATTACAAGAGCTACCACTCCGTATATATAATGGTGTGGTAGCTCTTTTAATCTCTCATTTACTTGATACAGCTGTCGTGGCTGTGACGGTTCCACCTGAAGACAGAAGCTTGTGTTGCCTCCGAAACGTCGTGATTTTTATTTTATTTTTATTTTATTAATTTTTTACCTACGTGACTTTACCGAAAAAAACCTAAGAATATGAATCCTTGCAGTCACGAAAGCTTCAAATCTAGAATTATACTGATGTAATGGTAAATAAATTAGGACCATAAGTAAACACATATCGACAACATAAATACATGCATTCTGATGCACAAAACTTTAACCTGAACTTGTTTAATGTTAGGTGATGATCAAAAGCTGGGTGGAATAAATGCAACATACACCCAGGCTTAATTTAGACTGCTCTGTTCTTCACAAGTGGTTAAAACAATACCATTAATTTAAGTGATGTGGAAATATGTGGAATATAAAAAAAGACAATTACAAACAGTAACTTTAAATATTAACCAATGTGGCTCTTAACCAATGGAACACTGTCATACACTGCTATTACAGCCCTCGGGGTTTTAATCTAGCAAGGAAACAAAGGCCTTTTGATGTAAAGCGAATATGCCCAAGCTTATTCTCCACTAACAGTTAAAAGAAGCCATGTGAACCGCAACAGAAAGCCTTCGATTCCGACACTCGTATTACACTGCCAAGGGGAATCCGTTAATAAGATGTATTGCTACATTTCTATTCAAACATGTGCTACGAGTTAGACACACACAGAACTCATCCAACCCTTGCCTTCTTGTGCATCTTGACTGAAGGGAAGATTTCTTTTCAAATTTAATTGGATACTGCCTCGTAGACTAAAGCAACACTATACCTCGATTTATGCAGAAAAAAAAACTCCAAATGTCAAACCCATTGCAATATTGCACCGCACAAAAAAATGTGTAGTTTACGCACATATAAATTAATCATGTATTTATGCATTCTTTTTAAAATGACAGACATTAAAAAAAAATGTTATAATCACATTTTTTATGAGAACATTTTATAATAAGAACCAATTGCAAAAATGTTCGTTTGATATTAAGTGCAGTGACGCTAGAAGGAATCAATATAAGAAAATCAATCAGCTGCACAAATGTTTATGGCACATCAGTAATCCAAAATAAGCCACTTTGGCTTACCAATTAGACTAAATGGTTAGTCTCTTAAGATTACATTATCTTTGTTTATACCACTACAATATTCTTGTGTATATGAAGAGTGACGGAATATGAATTTTAATGGTTAGATGAAATATTTTATTTGTAAGGACATATTGAAGATATGTCCTTGTTCTAATCCTTCCTGATGACAAATACAAACTTACATAGCAGAGGTTGTACAAATCCAGTTGCTTTAATAACACGCAATAGATTTCAGTTTGAAACACACCAAATCTTGTGAAAAGTGATTACCTAATTAACATCATAATGCACAAAACAGATATTTGTGTGAAACATAAAACTTCAGAAGGTGAGCAAAATGCAATAAAAACTTGTACTTTTCTTGCCATAAACCCATGAACATCACAGTAAAAGCTAATAGCAAATAAATACCAGTTATATTTGTAGTAAATATAAATTACAGTGCTGTACAAGGTCCAGCTCATGTACTCCCACCAGCAAGGTTGGTGGTGCTCGTGGGAATACCGCCAGGGGTGCAAACTATGGCCAATTCAGAGTTCAGATGGTCAGTGTACATCTTCTTCTTTTGCTTTTTTACCCACTTTTTTCTTTGTCCCCATTTGCTCATACTAAATTATGGCAAATAATACATTCCAAAGTCATCAGCTCAATTCACCACAAAGATCTTCTCCCTGTTCCTCCGGATGGAAAGGTCTCACCGTCCAGTGTTCCCTGCCCATTATTGGTGAAAACAATGAGTGGCAATTTGTGAAGTCAAGAAAAGTGGAGATACTGGCCAACCCAGTGAGAATGTAGAATGTATGATAATACATCAATGCCACAAATGGAGACAAAGGCCACCTAATTCCGTGTTTGACTACACCTCCAGTTTTTTGTCATATGAAGAAGGAAAAACTGTTAATTGTAAAACAGGTTGAAGTGCAACTCTGTACCTTCTCGTGGAAAGCTGTGATGATCCAATACTCCACGTCCAGCCCGCTGACTCGCTGCTCAGCGGCGATGAACTGAAGCAGGTTGTCGTGCTTGATCCCTGGCGAGCTGTAAATGTCAACCTCCTTTTCCCACGAGCGCAAGTCCTGTCACAAGCACACCCGCCAACATGGCATTTACGCTTAAAAGGGCTTCACTGCGTTATTTCTTTTTCGCACTGTACTGGACGACGGAAAAAAACCCAACATAAATGCAATTAATAAAATGTTATGACTAGTGTGACATTCAGTTTTAACAAGATTAGTTTTTTCTTTCTTCTAATTGGACAATGGTGAAGATTGGTTTTGTCAGAAATGTTCCTGGCGGCATAATATAAATAAAGGGAGTTTTGCTGGTGCGATCTAATGGATATACCTCCCTGCAGACAAAATACAATTTCAGCTTTAAATATAATTGATGATCATATGCTACACATATGGCCTACAAAATGAATAAAGTTTCACGATAAATGTAGAACGTTTTAAGTTACCTAACAACGTATAAGGCAAATGGTAACAACGGCATGAAAATAAGCGCCACATGCTTTAGTGTAATGACCAGGTAATGTTAAAACAAGAAACATGTTGCTAATTGTTATCCAAAATAAATCTACGATAAAAATGTTTGATTAATGAGAAAAAAAAACAGGCTTTTAACATCTGACAAATGTAACAGTAACTAATAATGGAAATTATGACATTATGAAGTGTCCGAAGTTGTTGCACAAGCCTATGCATTTTCAGTATTTATCACGTGCAAGGAAAAATACATGTATCCGAAAACCATTACAGAATTCAACTTATACTCTGAAGCCAGACAAATTAATGTGATGCGCATATCTTTGGAGTGCTATCTCGAACACCTTAGGAGTGAACACTTTGACGGCCACGTAGTCGCTGAAGAGCTGAGCCTTCCACACCGAGCCATAGCGCCCCACCGCCTTCACCTCCAGCAGCTGCACCGGCTTCAGTTCAGGGGGTGGCAGTGATGCCAGCCGCTGGGCCTCCTTTTTGCATTGAGAGCAGCAGCAGCAGAACAATAGAACAAGTAAGGAATGCTGCCCACACAACAGCACCGACGACTGTCCAAGTACACCTCGGTCAGTGTGGTCAGTTGTGCAAATGGTGCGAGAGTCACTCGAGGCCAAGGGTTAGCAACCCGTGGCTCCGGAGTTGCATGCAGCTCTTTATAAGGATCGCTTTGTGACGTTATTTATTAAGTACCACCGTCTCTCGTATTCACATGCATTGCGACTCTTTAAATATTGAGGTTTTTTTCCAAATTCGAAAACAAAGGCTCTTCTTCTTAAATTGGTTGCCGACACATACTCTCGGCAAAAGGGCCCTTCTCAGAGGCACAACCCATTTGCACACATTGGCCACATGTAAAAAAACAAGAGGTTGTGATGTGTATATATATTTTTTTACATCTGCACATGCTATCCACCAACTCTGCTCAGCAGACATACACAATGGCTAAGAGAACAACTTGTTAGGCTATCAATTGCATTGACTAGAAAATGAAGTCAATGCTTCTAGAATACAGGACCAGAGTTGTTGGCCTTTCATGCTCTGAACAATGATGAAATATCACTGATTTTACAAATGAGCAAGCTTGGATTAAGTGGTTTCTACACCCAGTGTGACCAAGTACATTATTTTAATCAGAAACGCATGCACAGTAGCAGTGATGCGATTTAGAGGCAGTAATTACAATGAAAAGACCTAGACCCACGTCTGGCTAGCAATCAGTGCGGCATTCATGTTACTCCCTCATCACTGGTTTAAAATAGCTATGTTACTTGCTTGGATTACACCACAATTGAACATTGCACTGGAGTTGTGGGCCCTGTAAGCATAAACAAAAGTAATTTACAATGACATGCATACAAATTGGTTTACATGATTTGTATATTTTTTTTATCAAGGTCACAAATGTGGTTTGTATGTTTTTTTCTAAAGCTGAAATTAGAACACCGAATTACATATGGTTATTACTAAATTAAACTGGAAAATTTTACTTCTGCAATTAGGACCAGTCATATCATCTAATGAGACCTCGAAAGACCGTAACTTTACACTAACTGCATTGTTACAAGCATCACTCTGTAAATTATTCATTGCAAAATATGAAGCTATGTCCAGACAGTCCACATGTAGTCACATATTCCACTAAATTGCTATCATGACCTATTTATTGCACTCAGTTTTACACGGCTGGACTTCATTAACCCAGTGTTATACGGTAATAGGAGAAACCGTTATAAACAGACCGAACGCTGTCCCCACTATGTCTGCATTAAAAATACTCGTGTGACGCAATGTCCCAATGACTGCCTGGCAGTGTCAATAACTACAACCCATCTGTCACAATCTCCCAACAGCTGTTATTGTTATTGTGTCAGTTGTTAACTGTACATGCGTCTGGTTCCTTTGAATTTCATATACTAATAAAGCTGATTTGCTTCGTTACTTGGTACAATAACTGCAGATTGCTTTTCAAATCCCAACCAACACATTTTATCAATAAATATGAATGGTCCACTTTTTTTATTTTGGCTAATTATGCTACATTAGGGGCACCGTGATGGCAAGATGTTAACGCCTTCGCCTGGCATGCAGAAGGTTGTGGGTTCTATTCCAACCCGACATCTGTAAATTTTGGAGTTTGCTTCTTCTACCAGTGGTCGTGTGGATTTTTCTCCGTGGATTGTTCTCCAGGTCTTCCCTCCATATTTAGAAACATGCATTTAGAGTATTTGGCTGCTATAACATTTCCACATAATAGGCCACTTTGTTGAGCTATCATTTGTGGCCAAGTCGTTTCTGAAAAAGAGCTTTATCGCTCAGTGGGCCTCACGTGTTAAAATAAAAAAATAGTTTTAGTTTAGTTTTACTACTTTTTAATTTGGATAGGCTTTTTTCTCCTTTCCATGTCTCCTACATGAGGTCATCATCTATTGGTCTGTGAGCTCCTGGAGGAGTTGTACACCGGGCAGGACCTCGCCAGGACTACAGACTGGGCCACATTATCATCGCGTGCCCGATATTGCACCTGATGTTGATGTCTGTGGTGATAAGGACATCAAGAACATTGCTTTACCCCGCTTAAAGGGATTTAACTCACACACTTGTAAGATACTCTCTGTGGGCTATATATGTGACCCATATATAGAGGATCAATCGTGATTACTGAGGTTAACAAATAATATTATTATTAAGACAGTCACAAAGCTCTGTGCTGCCACCCACTGCAATGTATAACAATTAAGATGGCAAATTCTTTGGACTGTTTTCCTCCAATAAACATTCACAGCTTTTATTCGGTCTCACAAAGTACCTGTAATACAACATGTAGAGCGCTTGACTAAATGCATATCTTTGCAAGGAAATGTACAACATTTTGCCCTTGATCAAATCACCTGGAATGCACCCAATCTTCACAGATCTCGGAAGCTAATCGAAGCTGAGCCTGGATAGTGCTTGGGCAGGTGGCCACCATGAAAAATAGGTTATCATAGAGCTGTGAAACTATGTAGTGGGCAATAGAGGGCAGTGCAGCAAAAGCAAATGTTGTACTCTACTTGTGATTCCACAAATATTCGTCCCACCTTCACCAACCCACACTGACCATAATGCTGTTTATGGTTAAATAACCTCAGTGACTTGCACAGGTGGAAAGGCCCTCATCCAGCATTGGAATGACAAAAGGATTGTATATGTGGACATACATACAAAATGTTCACGCATACGCGGATTATTCTTGAAAAACTCTGAAATGCCTAACGCTGCAAATGATTGGGGGCGATTTCTCAGATAGGAAGATAGCCGTTTTGTGTTTTTTTTATATTTAAGAGGTGAATCTAAAAGGTCCTCAATTGCACAAACTGCATTGTTATACAGTTTAAAATGTCTCGAGGTTTCATTTTCTGCACGATACACTATAATTATGTAATCCACTAGAGGGCATCAAGTGTATTATAATGGGTCACAAAGGAGCCGAAAAAAGGTGGCCCATGCAGAATCTGTCACTTTCAACAGCATACTTGACTGAGCAACCGTATTTCACAGGGTTACAGTCCTACTTTCCAGAAAGAGAAATTACTACCGTGCCTGAGAATTAGACAAGCACCATAGCATTATCAGCAGACATTATGAAAGTAACAATCCCACTAATTTAAGAGCCAGTGTTACCACTAATAATTTATTTTTGGGCTAGGTCATGTAACGATCTGACAAAATGTGCGTCGTTAAGATCCTCCACATTCTGACTTCCTAGAGTGTTATTCTGACTTTCTGGATCTTGTTCTGATGATGTTTCACTTAGTCTCAAATGAAACATTGTTTTATAATTACCAAATTTGGTTGTGAGCATTGCGTTTACCAGTGAGCTGAAACGATAAGAATTTGGAGCGTGAAATGCTTTTACACGTGACAATTTCATTTGATTGGCTGTGTATACATACATATGGTCAAATAATTACATTGCCTAACCCAAATATCAACCATGAACCATAACAAAGATGGTTATACCTCGTATTTTAATGCTTGTTTTACATTGTTAAGTTCAAATGTGGATGAATATAACTGTGATATGTTGGGATATGATTACATTGGTTCTGTTATTATTTGGTAACTTTTTTCCAAAATCTACTCTGTTGTTTGGGCATCTGAGATTCATAGAAATATAAACACATTAAGGCATGTAATTGATTATTATATACCCTTACACTCACAATACAAGCATCAATAATGCCTGAGAATCAATTATTTATTTATGAAAGTTCAAATTTTTCATTAAGGATAATAGAGACTAAAATATAAAAAAGAGAAACATAAAACAATACAAATGGGACAGTACAGAAGCCAAATATCCTTGAATGTTATCATGTCTCAAAAGTAACAATTCATCAAATCAATGGGATAATAATTATTACAAGCCTAATAAAAGTGCATCTCAAAGTGTGTCGCTGCTCAAATGACCAACGTAACGCATCTCTCGTCTCAGTTTGCTATCCACGAGCCGGTGGTGGAAACTTCCACAATTTCGTGGAAGAATGATTATTTTTAAATCCTTTATATTAAGTTCGCTTGCTTGCTTAGGACCGTGCAAATCTTTCGGTCGTTTTTTAAACCACTTCCCGTGATCCAATCGAGCTGACATTTTCCACACAGACTCGTTGTGCGTGACAATTAATGTTCGTGAAAAAAAATGTCCAAAATTTGACACTTTTTAGGACAAAAATATTATATTTAATTACCAATTGCTTAATGGTGCAATGCAATCATCTGACCCATAGGTGGCAGCCATCTCAAGCCAGAGGACGAGAGGACTCTAGCCGCCACGCATATAAAGGATTTATAGTGAAAAACTTTGTTTTTACGGGTTATACTTATTATTGAGTGATGATGAAGGACCGAGGGCTCAGTCAAACCCCGCATAGAACACACACCAGTGAAACCAACCGCTACGGTGCAGGCAGGAGAGTGGAGATGGACGTACCTCGGACGGTGCTTCCACGTGAGCGTACGGAGCCTTGCGCTGGTGGTACATCCACACGAGGAGAATGGCAGCGAGGCCCACAGCCAGCACGGGCACGAGCGAGTAGAGGGCCGTGTTCATTGTGCTCGACCGATTGTCGACCCACACGCGACCTGCTGCGGCACGTGCAGGTGCAGGGGGGGGTTAAAAGAGTACCGAGAAGAGCTCGAGCAATTGTGAATGACGGAAATGGAGAGCTCCTCCTTATTGTGGGCGTTTGGAATGTGTCCTGGCATGCTGCTCACCACAAGCGTTGGGCTTCTCTATGGTGGCTAAAAGAGATTTGATGCGAGAGTTAGTTGTGTGATTAGGGATGTGAAACCAGATGTTTGTGGATTGCAAATCCAGTGCTTCCTTTACCATCCCTAATGTCGCACATCATTGCGACATAAATAATGCAAAATGGCAGACAGCGAAGTTGATTTAAACATCATAAAATGCCATCTCACAATGAAAATATAGATTTTATAATTGATAAATGGCATAAGATACATTCAAAACCACACCACAACTGTATTTACTCTGTAGATTGTGCATTAAACCTCAAAATATACTGCATTATATAATAATGTGATCTTATTTTAAAGAAATGGGTTCGGTTTCAGTTAAAAGCTCGAATATTATGTATTATTAATCAGGAAAGTGTGTTTCTTATCAACTAACATTTTCCTCTGGCCCTTTTTCATTTTTCCAAGAATGCGGCTTCCTTTTTAATAAGATCAATTCCAAACACTCTTGAAATATTTCTTCGGAGTTACATACAAGAAGCAAACAGCACTGCCTTTCTGTGATGAAACTAGTCACAAAATATTTCATTAACTACAAAATGCTAGTTTTCTAGTGAAATTACAAGTCTATCCCTATGCAGCTGCTTCAGAGGTTTCCATCTGATGGACATATGTTATCAGAAGGTCTGTTATATATCCTGAGAAAACATCAGCTTAATATTCAAATTGCAGATTGTAATTTAATTAATAAGTAAAGATTTGCACAATTTAATCTTGAGACATTTTACTTGTGCATAGTAGAAAATAGTGTCAAGATCACTGCTACTGCCCCAATCCATTTCTTCATTGTGTGCTGACCGCAAGAGATGGAATAATGTACATTTTGGACCTATATGGATGGCAGGCTATGGTTTGCTTACCATTGTAAAATGCTATTATTAATGTGAAAACAACACATCCTCAGCTAAAGTGGTGGCTCGTCAACTGAAATGAAAGCGATGGACAAAAAAAATAAACACAATAGCAATAAATTATGTGTGCCAGTGTTTGCATTTGTTTGAATGTATACTCTATATTAAGAGGGCACATGTGTCTGCACTGAATTGTACACTATCCTCCCATTCCCATACAGCAAACACATAAGAGTTAACATCATAGGCAACATCAAATCTACACTGTAATACAGGCAATATTTCTTGAATAACATTTAATGCACAGCTTATAACACATGCATTATGCAATTGGCTTCTACAGCTATTTATTAAGCTGTTTATTAAGCTGCAGTTTGCAGGGTCACTTCCATAAAAATGTCTCGACTTTACTTTATTTCGCATTAAATTATCTTAATTTGGATCACCGTTATGGGTTTTGTAAAAGCTACGGCTGAGTTGTAAAGGCAAACAACAGCTATAAATAAGCGGGCACCTCTTTATAAGGAAGGCATTCCAAGGACCACGATGCACGGGATAAGTGAATTGGCCTCGTGCAAAACCACCATTCACCAATTGTGATTTGAAACTTTGGCGAAGAAAACAAACATTTACCTGTAACGCCTGCCAGATTTGCCAATTTTGCCCACAATGAATTTGAAACTCACGCAACTGAAAGAATTGTGATTTTCCATGGCTTTGCAAGTCACACAAAATCTGCAAAACAATTCTGCACGAACTTGATGACTGCAGTTATATAATTTAATTTCGTGATACTTTTTTCTACATCAGAGACAGTTATCACCGATTTACAACATAAATAATATTTGAAATCCACGATTTCAGGATATGACATCAAAGTCCAATTGTCAATTATTATATAAATAATAATGGAGCAGTACAGAGGGAAAATGCTTCGGCATTTTCTTTGAGCCACTGCTGCTGACTGGAAAACAAAGCACTGACTTTATAAGTGATTCCATAGCAGGGGTTCTGACCACCACCTGGCCACCTAATTCCACCCACACCTCTGCTATCTATATGCACCAAACAAACTCGTTAAATGGTTTATAAATAATGTATTACTATGCTTGTTTACCCATAAAAGCCTCACTGAATCTCAAAGACTACTTTTCAGGAGGGTCCTGCCAAGTTTTAGCAATCGGGCTCAATGCTGATGTGTAATTCCCATTGAGAAATTTGCAGATAAACTTCAACTTTGGATGTTTTTATATTCTTTGGGTCTTTCGGTAAAGTCACGTAGATAGAAATAAAAATATCACGCCGTTTCGATCGCAAAGCAAGCAATCGTCATCAGGCGGAAGAAAGAGGGAAGCTGCTGATGCCGGCTGCTTTTAAAGGTTAGAGATGGGCGTAGCCCCAGAGTCAGAAAAGAAGTAGGGGGGGGCTAGTGATATTGAAGTGAGAACTTTGCATGTAAATGTTCTGTGTAAATGTGATTAGCATGTTAATCAATGTAAGCTTGCAGCGAGCCGTCACATCGAGGACTGCATGTAAACGTAAGATCAGAGAAATTTGCATGTAAATAAACTGTGTAAATGTGATTAGCATATCAATCAATGTAAGCTCGCAGCGAGCCGTCACATTGAGGACTGCATGTAAATGTAAGATCGGATAAATGTGCATGTAAATGTACTGTGTAAATGTGCTTAGCATGTCAATGTCAGCTCACAACCCGCCGTCATATCGAGGACTGCATGTAAAATAGGAAAAAGCTCGGAAAGAACCACAGCCACATCGGAGCAAGCAAACGACGGCGGCTGTGTTAGTGAATTTAACTCAGAGTCGCAAATAACTGCTAACATAGGCAGGTAGGAAGGGAACATCACCACCAGTTATGACCTAAACTGGTTCATAATGTCCTTCCAATGATTGCTCAGTTTGTACCCATCTTCTCGGTTTAAATTGTGTCTGTGTTTATACATCTGGATGGCTTCATGAACGAATCTTTGCTGATAGCCAGTGGGTTTGCAGAGTGCCTTAGTCTTGGCAAAATCTATTTCGTGTGCCCACAGCGTTAAAATAATGATCAGCCACGGCTGAGGTATTGGTCCTACCGTGTTTCAGATCTGCCTTATGTTCACGGACCTGGTCCGAGACATGTCGTTTAGTTTTCCCCAATGTAACTGCTGCTGCAGACACAGCTTAGTTTGTAGACACCGGGGTATTGCATGTCGGGGATCGCATCCTTCACAGATGGGATAAAATCACGAATTATATGTACTGTGTTGAATCAGACCTGGATCTTGTGTTTGCTCACGATTTTGGAAATCTTTTTGGTGACCCCTGCTATGTATGGCAAGGTGATGGTTTTGATTGGGTCCTCAGATGGTTCTCCCCACAATTGGGTTGATAGCTTTACAGATTGTGTAGTCTGAATATCCATGCCTCTTGACAGCTTGGTGTACCGTGCTCCAGTTCACTGGCTAGGTGGTGATGGTCGGAAATACGAGTTCTATGGTATAAAGTTTACGTTTACATGCAGTCGTCGATGTGATGGCACGCTGCGAGCTTACATTGACATGCTAATCACATTTACACAGTAGATTTACATGCAAAAACCAGAAAACCCCTCCACCCAAAACAGGGGCAAAAAAAGTACAAACTACACACAGAAAGGCACCCGAGTTTTGAACCTAACGCAGGCCCTTCTTGCCGTGAGGTACAAATGTTGCTAACTGCAGCGCCTTGCCACACAAATTAATTTGGGTGAATAAAACCATTGTGAGATAAATGTGATGTCGTACCTTCTGCGTCCGGAGGTGCAACCGGAACATGATTCAACTTCTTGTTGCAGAAGTTGCCTTCACAGCAGCAGAAATAAACAGGGGGATTTTCCTTCGTCTCTATGCAATCCCCTCTGATGGGTGGGAGGGGGGGAAGAAACAACACTAAACGTCAACAAGATGCAACTGGCTGTAAAAATGATTTAATGACATTGTACTGTACAAGCGGAGGCATTTTATTAAATGTAAACCAAGTTCATTGTTACAGCACAGGTAATGCTTCTTATTTACTGATAAACATATGTTTTTTTAGCATTAAAGAAGATTAACTACGAGTTCAATATACAATCCACTTTATTGCACACACATGTTTATTATTAAATCTGTCTAGACAATGCAGACTCGTGTCGTGGCTTGAACGTGTCAACTGTGAATAAATCGCAGCTGGATAATTAGTTCTGACAGGAAAATGTGCATCTTGCGACAACAGAACATTTCACAGCTCTGCAAGTTCAGTGCAAGGGAACAAAAAGCGGTTTTGCGCCTCCTCCATTGAACGTGCAAGTGCACAATGGTGGGTGCCTAAACGTATGATTTAGCTGTCTAAGACTTTAAATAGTAGTGTTATCTAATTGTGTGTCGTCTAACCATAAACAACGACGTACAAAAACGTAAAGTATCTACGACGGCATGAATAACATTGTACTCGGCAAACAAAAGAAATCCCACCATATACATTTTTCATGGCAAAGGTTGAGGATGAGAGTTTGAGGATATGCCTATCAATTAACATTTGACTTCTAGGGTTTTTTCTTACTACAGAATAGCATTTGGGAACGTTGGCAAAAATAGTACATTGCCAGCAACATTCCTTACATGCCCTCAACAAATAGTGCATTGGCGTGTTCCTACAAAATATTCAAATATGTACAAGGTCTATAAAACGAATAAATCAAAATTTGTTGCTTTCAATCATAATAGGGGCTCTATTATAATTCAATGTTTTTATGAAATGGGCTGTGAAGAGGCCAAAAACAAATTATAACTCAGGAAATAATGTGCAATGCGAAGTTATGGATGAAATATATGCTATAAATGAATCACGGAAACAAACTTGTAATGATAAAATATTAATGCTCTGGAGGTATTTTATGTAAAAATTTACTCAGGTGAAAGTCAACATAACTTGTGCAGCGAGATAATGAGGCACAATGAACGTCTTTCCTCTCAAGGTACCATTACATGTTTTAGATCCACCATGAATATCCCTGCACTCCCCATGCACTGACCTTTGATCCCCAACACCACATGGGATTCAACCAACAAAACCAGACAAAGCAGATACAGAACGGGAACCCATGACAAGCTGGCTGGTGCAAGTAAGGCAAAGAGAGCGAGTATGAAACATGTAGGCGTGCATTGTAACAGCCACCATAGCTGCGCTGTTCTAAGCCAAATCCTACACCACCACTCATGTATCCCATTTAGTTATGGTGCGTGGTTAATGATAATTATTCGCTTACACAGCTTATTGTCGCCAATGGACTTTTGCAATGGTTTTCAGAAAACAGCCTGTACATGCACGAAGATTGCTCTGGCCATGTTTTGCCGCTACACGCAAGTATTTGTTAACCAGATTAATCAAGATACGAATGCAATTGTTCAAAATTAGCTAGGTAGTGCAGGATGTTTGGGTGGCAAATGGGATGAAACTAAAACATTCAAAGACCTCACGAGTCCACCCATGACATGGTGGAATGAACATTGCAAAATTTGATGCTTTTGTCATAACGTATGTTATATGCAGAGTTATGCAACGTTCTCAATTGTAATAATGAATGTGTGCTGTCAAATAATGTATGTGCGTGTATAAATGTAATGCTAATATTCAACACCATCGGTGTATAAAACAGTATGATGTTTCTCAATTGCTTTACTTAAACATGAAACCAAAGCGCACACCACCCAGGTCACAGAGAGTTGAAATGAAACAAGACATTTTGCTGCAATGACTGCCAGGAAATAATCTGGTTGTGTTAATAAAGCATAGCATTAAATATGTAAGAGGTAAAATGGTTTGTTGATGCAATCCCTGAAAGGCCAATGCACTATTGCTGTGATCTCCACCACAATTCAGCCCATGTGCTGGCTCAAGTTTTTTAAAATTCATATCACAACGAATACAAACGCTGAAGCAATGATAGTTTTGTATGCAACTCACATTAATAACGGAATGCGGCACGTGACAAAGACAACACAAATGATGAAAGTCACCCAATAAGAACATCTTGTATTTATTATAAAAATATATGAAAGCCCGAGACTAGTTTTATCGTGTACTACGTACAGTGAAGAGTACAACGACATAAGTTAGCTTTAGGGATATAAAAACACCTTGATTAATGTGAATTGTAAGCTTAACTGCCAAAATAGGTGGTGAAAGAAACATAGTGGAAATGTTGAGCACTCTGAACCAGTGTCATAACAAACTCTGATGAAATTTTTTTTGGCCATGTTGATTTTCATGTGACTTTCGTCATATGAACCCAGATTTGCCAGAACAGCTCAGAGCACTTCAGTTTGTACTGGGAATACCGTGTGCACCTTGGCTTTAATCGACTACACTTGCTAAACCAGAGTTAACACAGGTCACTAATGAAGATGGTTTTCAATTTCCAAATACATCGAGGAAATCGATTAAATGGTCAATAGACTGCAGACTCCATTTGTTTTTATTCATGCGAACTGTGTATAATGGGCATTGGGTGATCAACACGTGCAAGGCTGTGACTAACAACAAGTGTAATTTAAACACACCCACATGTTTGCAAAATACTAAAAGACCGATTATAGTGATCAATTCTAACAAAATACATAATTGGGCTCAAAGATCAATAAAACTGATGGTTCCTGATTGGTTACCTTTAATTTAACTTACTTCACACAGTAAAAAACAAATTTCTTCTAAGGATAAACAGCATTATTTGGAGTGTTTAACCAACTAACGTAATCGAGCACCGATTTGTTATTAAATAGTAATCAGTCTGCTGAAAGCAGTGACCTACTCCTCCAAGGCACGCGTCACTTGTGTGTAACACCACACAACCAGGCTTCTCGCACGTGCACACAATGCACAGTACAACTATCCAGTTCAGTAATTGGACTCTTATTAATATTTCAACTGCCTACATTATTGTTTATTATTACCACCTGCTTACCCAGGAGAGCCTCACTGAATCTGCTAAGATAGCGCAGTAGGGGGGACGACGTCTGCTTTCAGTTTCCCAATTAAGCAATTTGCTAGTCATTTTTAAAACTTAACAAATATGGAGCATGACACCGGCAAACAATAACATATTCCTCTTTGGTCAATGTCACAGGATCGTTAACGTCCAAAGCGAAGTAGACAGTGTATATTTTATGATTAATATACTCGCAGTATTAACCAGGGTGGCTTTACCGATTAAAAACCCAGAACTTGTAGCAAACTGCGGCAAGATGTTAACTACCTCGCCTGGTATAGAAGTCGTGAGTTCGATCCCGACCCTTGACGGCTGTATATTTTGGAGCTTGGAATATTTTCCAGGTCCTCCGGGGTTTCCCTCCCCATTTAGAAAGACGCGTTTAAGACTATTTGGCTGCTATACATTTCCACACAAGCCACTTCGTTGAGCTATCGTTTTTGTGACCAGGTCGCTTCTGAAAAAGAGCTATACATCTGTGGGCCATACCTGGTAAAATACAAAAATTGTTTAGTCGAGCTGAAAACACACTCGCGCTGATCCGTATCACACCACATTGATCCATGCTTGCACCACACTGAGCACACACCTGTCGTAGCAGTTGAAGTCGTCGAGCCAGCAGCCCTTGCGTACCAGCTCCACACTGCCCGAGGAGCTGTTGATCCATGACGCAAAGCAATGCTGCCTCTTGTCACCCTCGCAGCGCTCGATGCCGGAGCGACTCGTGTTGTCCTTCTTCCAGTTCACGTTGTAGTACTCGCACTCGGTAGTACGAGTCTCGGCAAGGCTGGCACCTGTGGTGGTACAGGTTTTACACAACAAAACATTACAGCAATTTTGCCATGATCAGTGCCGCGGAAACACAAATCGGTGATTACCTACCAGTAACGTTTTACCACTGAAACAGGTAACTAAAATTACGATTAATGCAATTTGAATGAATTAACTCATTACAGCTATCAGCAAAGAGGTGACAACTTTTTCACAAACATATAAACTATTCTTGTATTTTAATTTTAACGTTGCTATCCATAAAAATATATGAGCAGCATATAAGAGATGGCCAACAGGTTTTAGAAGTGAAAAACTAGAATCGTAAAAATGCATTTAATAAGTCTGCCTCAGCAGCAGACCATGCTTTCCCACCTGATGATGGATGCTTGTGTTGCGCCCGAAACGTCGTGATTTATTTTATTTTCTACCTACGTGACTTTACCGAAAGAACCAAAGAGTATGGATTCCTGCAGTCACGAAAGCTTCAAATCAAGAATGCATTTAATAAGTCTTATTTTGAGGCCTGAACTTATATATATTGAGTATCAATAGTGGTGGCTGCATTGAAAAATAAGGCACCAAGTTTGAAACTGTATGCTTTTAACGAGCTATTCTCCACACTTAAATTGCCGCTCGTAGGGCTAATTCTGGCTGAAAATATACTTTACTTAACATGTTGTACACAGTGCCCAGCAACGCTGACCTTTTCTGAAAGAGCTCATTTAAAATGTGTTTTTTGGAATAAAATGTTCCAAATGGAACGTGTTCAAATCACAGAAACATACACAGCACAAAACTTTACTCTGGGTTGACAAATAGCTCTTCAAATGAAAAATGTAGCAAACATTTCCATTCCATCTACTGGCAGAGTTAAGCATTTGAAATAAACTAAATTTAATTTAATTTTAAAAATCCTCTACCACCATAGGCAAGTGACACTGATGCCAACATATTTGCTGGTTTTGTTAATCTGTCAACCAATCACTGCGTTACTTCAATCACAGTGAATAAGAAACTGTCAAATCGCTTTTAAAAAAGCACTCCAGCTAGTGACCACACTAAAAAAAACGTGGCAGAGAAGGCCCTACCCACACCGACAATACAGTAGTTAAATACCAACGAGACACACCAACAGACAAGATAAAGTTTCTGCTCAACAGGTTCCATAAAAAAAACATAATTTCGGCACAAACTGGTTGACTAGGACTTATTCTGAGAAAACTAAGGTAGACTTAGTTATGTACACTGAAAAAAGCTCGCAAGCTGTATGTGACACTTTACTTGGTTTAGTACAAAGTTACTTTAAAAGCGTGGGCAAAGAGAGCCTCGTGCTCACACTGCTAGGGTGGGACAATACATAACCAATTGCAAGCTCATACGCAAGCTTTAAGCTCTGCAAGGGTCACATTCTTTAAGCACCCACATTACAAACGTTCCTCCCAAGTTTGTTTTCAATGTGCCTCCTGGAAAGAGATTGTTGCAATGACACCACATGCATGTCTGTTATTTTATGATTTTATTTTTATATTAAATAAAGCCTCATGCCTCTTTTCACGAGAGTCCTGCTATTTATATTCAAATTGAGTAATTTAGGGGTAATTTTTTATTTAGACATTTTAGACGACGATGCTGGCACACAATGTCATCATCTTGCAAATAACGTCACGAGATCTTGAACGCCTACAGACGGCACGTACTTTCACAGATAATACACCCGCCCACAGTATTAATCAGGGTCGTCGCTCAATTCGACCCATACACCCATGCAAGAAAAGATGGACGCGAGGCAATGTCACCACTTGCGAGCAGTGCGTTGCATGTAGAACGCTACGCTGTGAACACTGTGACCTGGGTTCAAACAACTGGCCCTTGTATCTGGTGTATATCCTCCCCTTGGTCAACACCGCCTCGGTAAAAAACACAAGTGCCTCGCAGGGGGTGTAAACACCGATGTCGCGAGGGTAACAGTGGTCGGTGGGGTGTCGCCCCACCACGCGTCGTGTTATTTGCTGGCCTTAACACAGAACCGCTGAAAAAGGATACTGATCCATGTATTTGACAGTACTTATAGGATTATATCGGAAATCTCGATCCTCGTATCTACACAATATGTATCGTCTAAAGTTATGCACAACAGTTAAACCAATCTCTCAAAAGAAATATACAATAGCTCCTGAAGATGTGACAACATCGACTATAATCTGAATAACATGATGTATTTTTTGATAAAACTGTGTGTGTGAAAATGAGACTACCTGCCTGTACCTGCACACCAACATGACAGTAACAGAGATTGAAAAAGGCTGCTTTCATGGACTGAATTGCCCAGCTATTTAAAGTAGCATGTCAGTAAAAATGTAGATAATCACGAGCAATGGTTGGGTCCAAAGGGTTATCTGCATCACGATAACATTAAGTTATTAATGGTGTTAAATTATGAAAAGTTAAAACTGTCTGTCTTGATGTTCTCCATAATTGCATATGTTTATTATGCATTCACCACAGGCCAAACCTGACTGATGTTTAACCATTACATCCTGCATTATATGTATTATTAATTTGCTGTCTAAAAATACAACTAAATGAGATGGTAATGCCAGCCGTTTCTAGGAGTAAACACTTGGGTTATTATTACTGCATTTATTTTCCCCAACAGCTTCTCCAATCCAAAAATGCCAAAGTTTCTTATTTCAAAAGAAAACCAACACCACACACACATACCTCACCAAACATTAGCTACAGAGTCACTGAGAGCCTTTCAAAGGTCAGCAAAAAATGCATTTGGTAGTTCTGCACAATGCTTGAACTGAAGCACTATAAAGAGAGGTCCAAAAGAGGGCTTCAATTTCCTGCACGACAAAAAGGTAGTGAGTTGCGACAAGGCTTTACTTTGCTGCCAACATTACTGCACCTGTTCAATGCCTGGGTTAAGCCAACTTGTCCACACTGCTTTAGGTCAGATGTGTGTTGATCCCGAGTTATAAAACATTAAGAATGCAGTGTTTACGCCATAACGCCAGTATCTATATTTTATGCACACGAATGTTGTGCTAATTTAATGATGCACAATGGAGTGTCATCCACGTGTATCGTTGCAGTCGCATTTTATGACGAGATAAAAATGGTCATTGTATCCATGGGGAGTGCTGACGCTGTGGTTAGTACACAACACTATGAACCCAGCGACCCGAGTTTTATTTTTGGCCATGGCAAGCATCAGTGGAGAGTGAAATCTGATGCGATTCACTGACCAGCATGGTGAAACATGGTCAAACGACCACCCCCCACCATGACCAACATGGCATGGGGAAGCCTTCATCCAGCAGTGGACTGATGAAAGGTTGTACATTTGTGATACTTACTACCGTATTGTTATTGTTGAAATGCACATGGGTTTGCTCCAAAAACATGTCACAATATTGGCTGCGAAAAACATGTGTTAAACTTATTCCTGATTGACACAAATTCAAGTAAGCAATGCACACTGCACACGTACATTTACATCCCGTTTGCCAACCCACTGCTGGATGAGAGCCTGTCCATGCCATGAAGGTCGTGAGGAATAATTTAGGATACTGAACTTGACGATACCGATCAGTGCGGGTTGGCGTCGATGACGAGCATAGACATGGGAGCCTAGATGTACAGCACAACAGATTTTACTGCATTGCCCTGTGCAACACAAAATACAGCCCCGCACCCACCTAGAACAACCCAGGATACATGGTGATCACCCATCCACGGGATATCTAAGCTCATCCCTGCTTCGTTTTCAAGGTTTTCATAGGTGTACAAGAAACAACATTAACATATTCAAATTACTGACTTACAGTGTTTGATCTTGATTTGAGTGTTTGGGTAAAGATAATTCCAGTCAAAATTAGCAGCGCAGAGAAAGGCATACACGCAGTGGCATTTTCATGTTGCTGTCTTTTGTACCGTCACCTACTGCAATCATTTGATGCCACACCTTTTGAATGACAGGAAAAGTGAACGGATGGGGAAAGAAATGTAGAAACCTTACTCCAAGGGAGATGCACGAGTGATCACGTTTCCATTGTGCAATCAAAATGCGCTGCATGGGTGTCGTACAGACTGCCAATGGACACAGCGGCATCCATCATGATTTCAATACGTACTTTTCTTGCCTCTATGTATTTATCGTATATCCAGAGATCTATATAAAAAATGTTAACACTTTGAATCATTGCATGCATTTACGAATATTTCTGTCAATTTCACTGCGAGATAAAAGCATCCCAGCACCTTTTGGTCATTGGGTTTGTTTGACCGTACCTTACAAAACTGGTCAGCACTGGTTGGAAAAATGAGGGAGCCCTGGACTCGTTAAAATATCATTCGCCACTGGTATTAGCCATGGGTAAGATCGTTGAGTTTATAGTGCAGAGATCATTAATCCTTTTGTTGCAGGCTGTCTCAATATTAAGACCATATGAAACCCATATTACACTATTTTAAAATAGATGTTGCCAAAAAGTAATATATACTTTATTTTGGTTTCATAGAATCGTATGAAACCAAACAGTTTAGTTTAGTTTAGATAGCCTGTGACCCAATAACTCTAGATGTGTCTCATAAGCGAAAAATGATGAAGCCTGGTTAATGCTTGGATGGGTGACCACCAGCATTTGCCAAGTGTTATAGGCATGGGGCTATGATGTGGTCACGAGATGAAAAGCTTCCATGTTATTTCTCAAAAATCTGGGTTTTTTATCGTTCTGGCCAAAATCCCAAAGCAGCATCCCTCTTAAAAAGTATTCAGACTCACGGATGCATTTCTGGATAGGTAAATGGTATTATTATAATTTTAGATTACTGCCCATTGCTGTATTGGCATTCAATTTTTTTTTTTACAAAAAAAAACACCAGGGATAAGTCAATTCCAATACATAGTAAGGTGCCAATGGCTTGTTATACAAATAGTTAACACAATAATCAAGCATAATTGTTTTCTTGGGATCACATATATGCCCCTTGCATAACTGTATTTACAGTTGCCAGATAGTGATAATGCTTAAAAGACTAATTTCCAGGTGCAAACATTAAAGCTCTATCAAATTCAGTAATACAGTGGCCACTATTCCAATGTCCAGATTAAAACTTGACACCACAATCTGCAGCTAAATCAGCCTTTCCTAGCTGCAGCCTGGAGGCAGATTGCCCTCATCAGATGTGTCTGGCACAACAGTCAACTGAATCATAGATATCCATACAATTTACATTCACGTGTATTAACGGAACATCCCATAAAAGCACCTTGGCACAAACACACCAGGCAGTGTTTTTTGATCCACATTTTCAAAGTTGTAAAGGCACTCTTCTGACATGGTCAATAATGATCTGATATACAACTGTACGTTAATGAGAAAATATCAGTTTGGCCACACCAATATAAATACAATACTCAAGAGCCCTTGTGTTACCACGTCTGACTCCACTTGCATTGTGAGTTAATTAAGGAAAAGACAAAAACTCCACAGCACATTGTCTTTTGGGTAATAAGGTGAAAAGGTGAATTAGAAACACTGCAAGTGAAAAAGCTCTGGGAGTTCTAAACACATCCAGATTCCTTTTTCATATCTTTCCTGTGGGGTACATTTTTCATTGCTTTTCCCTACAAATTCATGCTCACTTGCTATTCTTAGACGATTACTTTACAATGTGAATTATTTTTGCAGTGTCAACATACACCAGTTATATATGGGTGCGATAATAAGAAATGAAATGCCCTGATAGTAGTAGAGCATACTGCAAAGGAGTAACAGCCGTTTTGCATCGCTATCACACGTGCACATACCACACACACGCGTTGCGCGCACGTACGCACACGTACGAAAACAGTCACAAAGCGACAATAAAACACACTGTCTATGCAGTTCAAAGTCCTCTTAGGCTCTGCAGTTCTTTCCTCACTATGGCCTTGCAGCCCAGGGTTTAAATAAAGTTCACGTATTTTGATGTATATTATTGCCCACAAACAATTGGGGAGTCCATTTGAGATTTGACCCAAAGCTATCCAGTTCCTCAATGCCTAGCATCTTCAGAGAAGGCAAAACAAAGGGGCTACGACGTGTTATTTGCATTAATCATAAGGACCTTGTTGCCATCCATTCCTCCATGTTTGTACAAAAATGTTGGGATCTGCTTCGACATGACAACATGGAGCCAAATTGTCCAGGCTGATGTTTGGATTGCTGATGGCTTTTCCATCCTTTGTGACAATCTCACCTGTCCTCTATATTTGAAGTGGTTTACGCATCTCACTTTCATTGTCTGAGCTTGGATGCTGTAATATGGAAATACTCATGCCATGAAATGATGTGGGTGCTGTTGTTGCAGTGGGATTATGATCAATATTGTTCATAGCAGATGCTGTAAATAACAATTTTCTCAATGGCACCGTACCTCACTTGCCACATATATTGTGGCGACTGCAGCTATCTTCAAATTATGCAGAAATTTCAAGCACTCTGTCGTAGGAAATGCTGATTCCATTGTCATGCAGCATTTCTACAAGCTGCCTTCTCCTTTGCTATGCAAATACAGGCATGCCTATGTAAACAAAGAACAGAACCTCACGATGTTTGGAGTGTATGTGTTTCTACTCCTTCTTTGTACCCTGCATAACAGTTGTCATGAAGAAGTTGTACGATAAATATTTCTGTTTTAGATGCACAAAATTGAAGTGTTATGGGATGGCTTCTTTAACATTTTTCTGTGGAAAGTTCCATCCAATTTAGACTTGTTATCAAGAATGTGTCTTTGCATTATTTTAGTAGCTTTTGCAATGATAGCTTCACTGTACTCAGAATCTTGAGAGAACCAAACCAACATAATTCTTGAAAGGAAGGAATAAATCGCTTTCTTTCTCTGGCATATGCGAGAATAACTGATATTTTAACCTTGGTTGAGTTCACATCTGGTAACGACCCCCAGTTGTCAAAGTCGCTGCTTTATCGTTTGGCTAAATCTGCAAGTCTGAATATGGTGGGAGTGGTACCTTCACTGCAAGATGTAAGCTGTTATATAGTATGTATGTTGAATTCATTTCGCACCATATGTAGCCAACCGTGCTAATCGGAGTTGCGGATGTGTGTGACGAGTTCAGAAAATGCCAGTGGAAGTTTATCCACTAGCATACTCGACCACTCCTCTCGTTTTTACTTAAAGCTCAAAATCAAGTTTTCACTCTTCTCGTGGTTAAGGCATGCTCCATCTCCATTCTTTGGGTCTTTCGGTAAAGTCACGTAGATAGGTTCAAAGAAAATAACAAAAAAACTACGACGTTTCCATCGCAACACAAGCCGTCGTCATCAGGATCACTTGTGTTGAATATGAATTCCTGCAGTCACAAAAGCTTTAAGTAAAGATTTAGGCTCTATCTCTTTTATACAATACTGCCAAGCAAACAGAATGGTACTTCAGCTCCTGTGCCACAACATCTCCGCCACTGAGTTTTGCCAAGGGCCTTTCATTGCTAAGAGTCCTTGAACATTAATGTAGCCTCCCCATTGAGTGTCATCGTCATTGCTCGTCTCGATACAGATTCTGAAGCCTCTTTCTCAGACAAAAAAGCTTGTGCACAATTGAGAAATACTAGTTCTCGATATTTTGCTGTGGCTAGCAGCTGTGTCTCTATCAACAGTATATGCTCTTTTGTGAGCCCGTTATAAACTTGGTATTGTTGAACATTAGTCCAAAGGTTTTATGCTATTTTGCTTTATTCCTTATCAACATGCCTTCTATACCACCACCTTTATCTAATATGGCTGGATCCAGGATTTAAAGCAGAGCATTGATATCATGAAATAGAGGAAAAGTTGTTGCAATGTTTCTCTATCCATTTTTTCTGCACCGTAGAAACTTAGCGATTATTTTAGCTCTTCTTGTTTGTCCTGTTGACAAAGGCAACACTTTCTCTGGTCGGTCTTCCATATACATTGAAAGTTAGCAGGAATTACCATTTTAAGAGGCTGAGTTTAATAGTTCAAGGCCAATGGTTTATCCTTTTAATAGCTTTCACCCAAGCACTTTAATGTATGGAATACAGCTAGGTTCATGCTTTTGCCCTACACCTAACCCGATCATTCATCCAGTGCCATTTAAGTCCCGTGAGATCTGTACACCATGGGGATAACTGAAGCCCCATTATCCTTGACTTGGCTTTCCCGCGTTGTCACATCGTGTCGATTCAGCTGTGGCTACCTATTGTGGGGCTTATTCGGTAGAATTTAAGGCCACTAAATTATAACTGCATGATATAACTGACACTGAAACTGTATGGCCACATAGTGCAATAACATTCACCATTTCCACCTATTCTCATCACATTGTCCTGATGTGATGCAAACAATCTGAGAAGTTGTACAATTGTAAGAAAAAAAACAGTTACTGCACGCTCATCTATGTAGAAATTGACACTTAAATGAACCCTCATGGACAACTCGGTAATTTAATTTAGCCAAAATAGAATTGGTAGCCTTTGTGAAAAATGGCTGCAAAACGTGAATTTTCAAATGGCTCACGTTTTTTTTCACTTTTGTGACAATATGAACGATTCCTGTGAGAGAGAAAAAATGCCTTCTCGTGAGAACGAGTGACCGGAAAAGCAATCAGTGCTACTGGTGCTGCCAGTTATGCCAACACCAAACTGCTGGCGTCGAGAAAGTGTACAAGCAGGGTTTTACTAACATTATATAATTCAATAAAAGAACGAGGGTGTGGGGAGAGGGGGTGCAAGAGAGATTCAATGCTAATTAAATAACACGCGGTTTGACTATAACAATTAAATTACTCGCTAACAGCGCGCGAGTGAATACAAGTAATTTAACATTTGTTTTAATTTGCAGTGGCAGACCAGGAATGGAACCCATCAGAGGGGATGTCCTCCAAGGAGATTAAGCAAAGAAATCGGCTGGTGTGCAGGTGCGAGAGGCTAGGTGGGTTACTACATGACAAGATTGAGTTTAACACGGAGGCTTTCGCAAACAATATCATCCATAATACTCATTGAAAATGTTCTGGATTCCCTCTCCAACACACCGGTGTGCTGTACTAGTAACGATTTGGCATGTTCTGTTTACGTGACAAATCTTACTAATTAGCTGTGTCGGGTGGTGGCGGGGTTAAAGACATTTATATTTACGCAAACTAACCCAAAAAAACCTGTATTATGTATCAAGATCATGAGTTGGCAATTACTTCGGGAGAACTTCATCCAGCCGTGGACTGATCATTTCTAATTATGATGATCCCACAACATCGAATGCAATTACATCGCATCACATTGCATAATATTACAGCACAGGCAACCCGGACAAAGCTACCAGTCTCAACTGCAATCACTTCAACCCATGCAATTATGTATAATTACAAAACATTACTGTATATATTAACATCACAAATTTAAATAGAGAGCATCGAGTTACTTTTGTAAAAAAAATCTGCATGAAAAAAATCGTTATTCACCTTCATTTGCAATTGCAGGGCAAATAATAGGTACAGTGTGTTCAAACCACAACACGTGTGGCAGGCTAAAGGCTAAGGTGCGGCCCGAAACACAGCCACACCTGACGTGTGATGTGTGTACAGACACACTCTAGCAGTGGAGAACACACTTGGTGTGGTGTGTAAAGACACTCTAACAGTGGAGAACACACTTGGTGTGTGGTGTGTGTACAGACTCTAGCAGTGGAGAACACACTTGGTGAGGTGTGTAAAGACTCTAGCAGTGGAGAACACCTGGCATGTGGTGTGGTGTGTGTAAAGACACTAGCAGTGGAGAATACACTTGGTGTGTGTGTGTAAAGACTCTAGCAGTGGAGAACACACCTGGCGTGTATTACCACGAGGTAATATACGAGGGGACTCATACGAATGAACTTGCTTGGGGTAACGTCTCCCGGGGTCAAACACCAAGCGATGCGACTCTAAACCCAGGGAACGGGAAACGCGACTTTTTTTCAGCGGCAGAGCTTACGATTATTATTTTTTGTTGTTATTTAGCCTAGCAGAACACGTTCAGAGGAGAGTGGGGGTGTTAAATAAAAGCATTCCCTTACATCTCAAATTATTTGGTGATGCTGCGTCGGTAAGTGGTGCACAAGTAACTACAACCTCAACACATTCGTTAATCGCATCGTGACCCTCAACGGGCAAAAATTATCGGTGGCCGTTTCGGGCAATGACCCTTCTTCAGGGCACATGATCAAGCGAGACCACGTGGGTCTGACTAAATTTATCGTATTTTTTGTATGATTCCTGATTAAGTTTATTTAAACAGCATATGAATAACCCCAGTAGTTCCTTGATAAGACAATCCCTTCAATATAAAATTTGTATTTTATTCTTAGACGCAGGCAACATTCTCTTTGTCATATGAAAAAGGTCTATTACCCAAAACGTCGCATTATTATATATTTGTTTTCCTTTTAATGCAGTGTTATTGGCGAATGTTTTAATATTTTGTTAGGAGCTCCGTGTCTGTAGTTCACATCCCCAGTGAAACTGGGCCTCAGAGTGCCTCTAGATCACAATCCCCATTCTATCTCGTGTCTCTGTACATGACAATCATATCGTCTCTACATATCCATGACTCTTTAGTTCACAATCCCATTCTATCTCGTGTCTCTGTACATCACAATCATATCGTCTCTACATATCCATGGCTCTTTAGTTCACAATCCCATTCGATCTCGTGCCTCTGTACACCACATTCCCATAAACTCTCCAGTTCACAATCAGTATATCTCGTGTCTCTGTACATCACATTCCCAGTCCATATCGTGTTTCTGTACACCACATTCCCATAAACTCTACATCCTTGTGTCTCTGTACATCACATTCCATAAACTCTACATCTGTTTCTCTGTTGATCTCTATCCCATTCTATCTCGTGTCTCTGTACACAACATTCCCATAAACTCTACATCTGTTTCTTTGTATATCACATTCCCAATTTATCTTGTGTCTCTGTACATCACATTCCATAAACTCTACATCCTTGTGTCTCTGTATATCACATTTCCAATTTATCTCGTGTCTCTGTACACCACATTCCCATAGTCCCTACATCTCCGTGTCTCTGTAGATCTCTATCCATTCTATCTCGTGTTTCTGTACACATTCCCATAAACTCTACATTTCTGTATCACATTCCCAGTCTACCTCGTGTCTCTGTACACCACATTCCCATAGTCCCTACAGTTCACAATCAGTCTATCTCGTGTCTCTGTGTACACAACATTCGCATTTTATCTCTCAGCGTCTCTGTAGTTCAACATCACCACAGTCTCAAACATCTCTTGCTAGAGAATTCGTTCTCTCTACCACCCAAGTCCCGCACGCCACAGGCCGCATCCCACACCAGGCCTGTCTCTCTCTCTCTCCTCCTCACCCGTGACGATGGGGATGAGATGCAGGGCGAGCGCGAACCACGGCTTCGACAACGAAGACGACCGCGACCACGAGGACGACGACGAGGAGGAGGCCATCGCGCCGGGCCGCGCTATTGTTACTCCTCGACTGCTTCTTCTTCTACAGAGTCTCGTGCTGCTGCTGCTGCCGCTACAGCCGCTGTGAATGGGGCTGAGTAGCTGCACAGCCTTGGGTTGTTCTCTGTTGTTGTTGTTGTTGTTCCCCGTCCATGCTTCGGCATTCGAGACCCGTCCGTCCACTGCTGGTGATGTTACAATGTTAAGACCTTAACTACTACGACTACCATCACCGCCCCCCCCTACCCCACTCCGCTAACAACAGTAGCAACAATACTATTTATTGTTCATAAATATTTACCGTACAGTGTACGCGTGGTGTTGTTGTCGCGGGCAAGTGGGCCGTCGGCGTGAAATGAGGAAATAAAACTCAAGTGAATCTTGTTTCTATGTTTTCGCCGTCACGGGGGGGGGTGTTGTTGGCGCGGTTTATTTCGGGGGTCTGGACGCGGCTTGGCGCGCGAGAGGCGCCTCGTCTGTTTTGTTCACGCGATCTGGCGCCCACCGGGCCACGCCCACATTGCCCGTTAAGCCACGCCCACACCACGGGGTCACGCCCACACAACCGAGCCACGCCCACATTGCCCGTTAAGCCACGCCCATACCACTGGGCACGCCCACACAACCAAGCCACGCCCAGATTGCCCACGGAGCCACGCCCACATTTCCCGTTAAGACACGCCCACACCGGCCACTGAGACACGCCCACACCACTGGGCCACGCCCACACCGCCCATTAAGCCACGCCCACACCACTGAGCCACGCCCACATTGCCCACCGGGCCACGCCCACCCCACTGATCCACGCCCACATTGTCCACTGGGCCACGCCCACACCACTGGGCCACGCCCCTCAATACAAGCAACGCCCCCTCCCCACTGCCTAAACCCCGCCCCTCATCCGGATCGCTTTCTCACTCTCTACCCCCCCTAAAATCACAATGACCCGCCCACACTAACGTCACCTGTCCAAACTCTGCCAAACCAGAGACCTGTTTTATATAAACCCCTAAACTCCGGCCTTAATTCCACTAAACCACGCAAAGTAACTCATTAACCCCCTCGGACTCACTTAAACCCGCATCGCATAGAACTAAACAAGTTCAAGTTAATTTATTAGGTATAGCCCTGTGAGCCATTCGACTCTTGAATCGGGTGCAACCGCAACAAACAAAAAAAGAACAAAAAACGTCTTAAAGTGAATATGTGACTAAGTGCAAACAGAAAATCCAAGAAAAGACAGCAAAATATTACAGAATAAACACCGTACACGGGACGCTGTGTGCAAAAATCCCAGTGGGATGCAAGTCAAACAACAACAACAACCACAAGACAACTTAGATTAAGGCCATCAGTCTAACTCTGTACTACAACAAACAAACATGGCTAAACCAATACACTTTTCGAAATCACCAAAATAAAGCCATGAAAGCAATGAAAAAGCAATCGTACCTGAATAAACCCCGCCCATACGTGATAAACCCCGCCCACAAGTGACGAAACCCGCCGCTGTTGAAAGCTTCACAAACCCCACCCCTCGCTAACCACTCCCCCCCTCGCATTCAAACCACGCCCACATCACCTCTGTGACCCCACCCCACCCTCTCGCGTGGTGGGGGGTGGAGCGCCTCCGCTCCAAGATGGATTCCCCCACAAGGGCAGAGCGCGTGTTTACGTGACGTCACGGGGCACCCGGATGTACGCGTGGCGCCCACGTGCGTTTACCGCGCGCACGTGTTATACGGGAACGGTGCCATGCTGCGAGCGAGTCCGTGATTCAGTCTCATGGGCGACGATGAACAGATGACGAGGCCCCCAGTCATGACTGTATTAGCTCGCTGTGGTAACGCCATAGTCCGCGCTGCTCAGACTGTGTAGGGTTTTATGGTCCGCACGCTGCACGGTTTCACGACTGCAACGCCCATGCAGTTCATGCAGCCGTAGTCATTTGCTTAAAATTGGTAACATCCCATTAACACGAGGCTCGAATTGCAGTTCATTCCAAGTTGGGGTTAATGAGTTGCGCCATCCCTTTGTGGTTGATGTTGACTGCCACGTCGCCTTACCTTATCTTAATATTAACTGCAATTTTTTCTCTCGCTGCTCTTCTGAAATCTCTCCCCTCCCCCGGTCTCTTTCCTCAAATACGAATAAAGCTTACCAAATTCAAGATTCCAAGAACACAGGATGAGACACGTATTAACTCGTATCTATCACAGCTTTAGTCTTTGCTGTTTATTGCTGACTGCTTACCTGCCACCCAACTGCTCCGGCAGATAAGGGTGGCAGGTAATAGGGCAATTGATGAGAGGAGTTCAAATTCTGATATTCTCATTTTGGAATCTAACCTACCATGTGATTGTGTGAATTCTATTACAGTATATAAAAATACAATAATTATAATATCCACACTCTTACCACATACTTACAGAAATCCCAGATATTTATTAGGGCAAGTGCTGTTAGCACATACGAAGGCCGGCACAGCGCACCTTGGCCACCTTTGTCTCCCCAGTACTTGTATACACCACACCAGTCAATCATTTAAGGCTGAGCTCACCTTGTGGAGGCCTAGGGCCAGTTCAGATCATCACCAATGATATTAGCCATGGCCAGCAAACGTACTTGAGGAACCACGCTTAAAACACAGTGTGGTAAACACTTATCTCATCACTATTTATCACACTCGCTTGCACGTGCGCACGAGCGCGCACAGACACACACCCTGAAGCTCTAAGTGGCTGTTTAAAGTTGCCGGATGTGGTTTACACTTGCGTGACTTGGCTATTCACGCTTGTGCTCAGCAGTGCCGAGTGCCAAATCTGGGTGCCAAACCTACTTGTGGGTTTTAATAGAGTTTTTCTTAAGCTCAAGTGTACCCAGAGTTCACACACTTGCCAAGGTAATAATTAGGGCTGTTAAAATGACAACGATTAACCGTTTTCGGAATCGTTTTGCTGGTTCGGAAACTCGGGAACCACCGACAGTCTCTTCCAGTGGAGCGTTCGTGGCAGCGCCAATGAACGCAATGATTGGCGCGCACACGAATGTGTGCAGGAGGTCGTGGATTCGATCCTGCATATTTGAAGTTTGCGTGTTTTCCTCGTGGTCGCTTGGATTTTTCTTCGGGTCCTCCGGGGTTTCCCTCCACGTTTAAAAACAACGTGCGTTTAGAGCATTTGGCTGCGATGCATTTCCACATGATAAGCCACTTCGTTGAGCTGTCATTTATGATAGTCAGGTCGCTTCCGAAAAAAAGCTTTATAGCTCAGTGGGGGCCTTGACTGATAAAATAAAATAAAAACTAGTTTCGTTTTTGTTTAATTGAGTGTGGTGTATTTGCTCTAATTCCTCAGCTTTTAAAAGGGTAGAGGTGCAATCCCTGCAGGTTGCTTGTTCGCTCACGACACTGCTGGCAGAAGGACCTCCAAAAGATAGAGCTGAACAAGCGAGTTCGAGGTGGAGGGCGAGATGTCATAAAAGTTATCCATTGTTTAATCTGCCGTGCCGGGAGATAGGACTGGCCCGTCGACCTCTGGATTGCAGTTCCAGCGGGCTCGACAATTCACAAGCTGCCTTCTTTTCTCAGCTATAGGGGTAGCATGTTGTTTTCATCGCTAGCTGCCTTCTTTTCTCAGCTATAGGGGCAAGCATGTTGTTTTCATCGCTAGACATTGCTATGTGCTGCAAACCGGAAACCGCGTATTACCGGCTTTTATGTGGTTACCGGTAATGCAAAATACTAGCTAATTTTAAGCACACTCCAAGGAAATGTAATAGGTTATGTGTTACAGAAATGCAAGTATTTTAAAGACAAAACGAGCATAATATATTTCACGTAGGCTAGGTTAAAACGACAGTAAACTATCCGTGTTTATTTTTTGTACCTGAGTTTATATTGCCATTAAATAAATACTTCTGGTGGAGATAAGAGATCTAAAAATCGAAATGCAGCTTTAAACAGTTTCCTGGAGCTGTCTGACATGTAGACCTTCAAAGCTGGTGGTAATGTTATCCGCTAAGCCTATGGGCTGATATGTGCGTGTTTAAAGATAACTTCCTCGTAATTTTACAAGCACAATGCGTTTGCACACTAAACTTCAGAGGACTCCAATGTAAACGATTAAATGAGTAGTACAGTCACAGGACAGTTCTGTACAGTAACTATTTTTGTTCAATATGTGGAAGATCCATGACTTTTGCACAGAATTACAGCATATCGCACCATCATTAGCCATTCTTTAGCCGTGTGTAGAGAATACAGTAAAGTAATTCAAAACTTAACTTGGCATCCCTTGTTGAATATAGTACGAAGCCATTTAAAGGAGTGGTCCGTCCACAATCAGAACGTTGTACAGATTTGTAGTTAACTTGAGGTCCGGAAGTCAACACAGCTTATGGCTCTGGAGTTGATAAAATGATGGCGCCACGATGACAAGAGGTTTTGGATTCGATCCCGCCTGTATGTTTGGAGTTTGCTTGTTCTCCCCGTGGCCGCATGGAATTTTCTTCAGGTTCTCCGGATTTGCCCTCCACATTTAGAATCAACATGCGTTTGGAGTATTTGGTTTTTATACATTTCCACGTGATAAGCCACTTGGTTGAGCTATCGTTTGTGGACAGTTTGATACTGACAAAATCATAATAGCTCAGTGGGCCTTACCTGGACCTGAATTTATACGAAACTTTGGCAAATATTTGTCACTGCAAATATGTTCCAAAAGGTAATCCTCAAGTTGTGATGAGTTAAGTGTTATTGGTGATTCTGAAATATGTGTTCAGGCACAAATCAACATAAAGACAAGGACTACATTTACACACTATCCTTGTCACCTGGATAATTTACGAACACATCCAGCACAGCTCATTTCTGTATTGTAGTTTTTAACACACCAAATACGGTATTCTTGAAATGATGACAACATTACCACACAATAACTCTAAAGTTAGTTTCTGTTCTTGCACATGGACTTAAAGACATGCTACATTGCTGAGCTGACTGTTTGGTTGAGCATCATATGTCCTTTCAATGAGCAGTTGAAATGCTAATCCTGAACAGCAGCAACAGCAGCTTAACAAAGAGCATTCTTCAAGTTGTGTGAATTCATGGCGACGGAGCAATAGCAATGAGCAATTTCAATGCGATGCTCGTTCTCTATGGAAATTATGCTTCCGCAAACTCAAGGTCTTGTTTGTCGCTGAAGGTAGTGTTATAACACATTCGCAGGAGAGATTCTGCTGCAGTGCATTTCTACAACGTCTCGTAATAAACTGCAGTGGTGTGGTGGAGTCTGTGGGTTGGGTGGCCTTTGGGTGGAGATGTATCATGTTACATGCAGCCCTCTCATTCCATTCTGCAGTCACCACTATGACCGGCTTCTGTTTATAACAGCTTGCTTGCGGACAGATGGACTTTCACTTTACCAGCCATGTAAAAAGTCGCAGCCAGTCGCTCTAGAGCAGCGCTTCTCAGAGTGCGGTCCCCAGGACCACCGGTGGTTCGCGACAGTCCTCCAGGTGGTCCACGGGTCTGTGAAGCAAACGCAAGTTGATCCGGAAATAATGACAACGTTTATACAATTTGTTTCGGACACGAATTAATATTTCACTCATGAATTATTAATTCTTTAAAAATAAGGTACACTACCCTGAATAAACTGCCATAACCCTAAAATCTAAATGCCGTCCCTAAAAAAAACTTATAGCAGCGTTAAAAAAAAAACATTCCAGTAATATGAATAATTTTTTATATGACTGGTATTTAGAGAGAAGTGGAGAAGTGAATGCGTTTTGTCACCAGGGGTGGGGGGCTGGGTGGTCCGCGAAAATGTTCGCATCGGCTGATTGATCTGCGGGCTGAGAAAAGTTGGAGAAATACCGCTCCAGTGAATACAGCGCTGTTTTAAATGCAGATCTGTTAACCTGTAGGAAGGAAGACGGGGCTAGTTTTTTCATGCCCAGTGGTTGAAAACGCAGTACCATGTGACCAGTTTTCAGGCCACTGACATTGATCAAAACATGCTGATTTCTAAATGTCACCTGGGGGTTTCCAAGGTTTAGCCAATGACATTCCACATGCTTTACCTGTCAGGCTTGTGAAAAATATCTTGTCAGTCTGGATTCTGGGTAACCATGCATGGTGTATATATACAGTACTAAATGTCTAGTAATGCTAAAGTAGTTATGTGCGGGCAATTTTGAGTTTTGTCTTGTAACTATAACAGACACATTTTCTTGACTTTTTTTGTATAAAAACAGTACTGTCCGTGTGCATTATATCTTAAATGAGTGTGTAAAACCATGCTGTACATAATGCTTAATGATGAATGCATGCTTTTGATTAGCAAGAATGGAGTCCATTTGGTATTGTAGATACAGCACGGGTATTATTGGAGCCTGCTGTGTGGTTTTCTTCATCGATGAAACCGTTCCGATGCCAAGAGGATGAATGTTTTATATCTGGCAGGAGGAACAGTTTTGGGCTGGATTCACACAGGATCACACGATGCACGTAATGAAATATAATGCTACCCTCACCTCATTTGAGTGTCAGGGGGGTTACAATGTAAAAGAATCCCGAAGTTCGCACGAATGAACTTCAAGGATCACTCCGTGGCTGCCAATCAGGCTTGGGGTGATACAAAGGGGCCGTAGCCACGGGCTTTGAATTTTTTCAACAAGTTACCATTTATAAAAAAAAATGTGTTAGTGGGAAGCGATGAGAGATTAAGAGGAGAATTGAGGGCATTTCCATTTCAAGGCCACAGAGGAGGCGGGGACGAGGGGGGGGGGATGACAATTCTTGGAAAGTTATTGATGTCAAACTCAAAGTTCGTTGGAAGTTTGTTGGGGGGGGGGAACGTAAGAGGTGCTCGATGACTCTACCGCGCCAAATGATTAACGTCATGTTTTAAACACGAGTGAAAATGCTAAAAATAAAAATACCAACAGCGATTATTATAATTGTAAAAGGCAATTTGACCTCGTTGATCAGAAAGTAATTGTGTTCTATTTGTGCCTGTACAGTATACATGTTCATAGTCTGTGCTTAGTTTATACTGGAAGTGAGCCAAAACTGTAACACACCATGTGACACACTTATGAGGTTGGCACCACTGAGATACAAAAACCGGGACATGCCATGGGAGGAAGAAGACTATCTTAAAATACCAGCAGAGGAGGTAACTACGTGTAAGTGAATTGCTTTGTTTAGTGTATTATTACGGTCATCTCGTTACAAGTACCTAAAAATAAAGAATGATCCTGGGAAACCATGACAGATAGCAACCCTGGACACACTGCATGACGTTGAGAAGCTCCTTCTGTGGTCGGTGTGACCCATGTGTTAACGTCGCTTAAGGCAATGTGACGCCCATGACTTCCAACACACAGCTTCTCACACAGCCCTTTGAGTTGTACACATCAATGGCTGTCATGAATCATTGTTTCTCGATGCTTCTGTACAGTAGTTTACATTATTTTATCAGGCATGATTTGATTTTATTTTACTTCAAAAAGCAATGTAAAGATTATGTCTTCCCCCTCCCCTCCCAAAAATAAATGTGAGCTGGCCTTTTCCTTCAACCGAAGCATTCGTGAGAGTTGTAATCGCTATATCCAGCATCCTCTGCGGAGTTTTTAATTTGTGAGTTTAGTTTATGGCCCCGCTCACAAAGCCCCTTTCTATGTCTGCCCGACTGCTATCTGTTACTATATTAAATAAATGCAGCACGCTGGATATAAATTATCAATGCCACACTCCGGGGCGTACGCATTGCAGGCCCTCGACAATGCGCCGATTGTTGAACGCGCGCATTGGCAGTCACGTCGAGATTCACCATCAAGATTACATCATCGTTCTCATATTCATTAGATGTTATTTTCCGATAGCTGAGACAATAGAAATTTGGGGTCCTGGGGCGGCGGGGGACACGATTGTATTATTTTTATGAAAGCTGCATACGTCTCATATGACAGTGGGGAGATGGGGGGGGGGGCGAGAAATCTGTGCCTAGATAGTAGAAGCGACAACGGTGAGAATGAGTGCACACACCGAGAGGTGTTGTGCAAGAGTGGCCACGTTCAAGCGTTCAAACGTTTTCCAATAAGGCAGCCAATTTGCTATGCAGCACTGAAGGGCACAGAAACAAATGTGTCCTTCAGTACTGCTCAGCTGATTACCAGACAGTACTGAAGGACATCAGTAACCGTGTCAACGTTTGTACAACACCGACACGAATTGGTAGCTTTGGAGGTATGCTTAACGAATGCGTCCGTCAATGCTGAGCATTCGGGAGAAAACACACTCCATGTAATGGGGCGTTAAAAAGTGAGATGTTCTTACGTATAGATAACTAAATAAAACCACACACTGCTATTTAATTTCCAAAGCACGTGTCAAGTGCATTGACCTTGCTTGTGCATAAGCATTCTCAGAACTCCATTCCTTACTTAACCTAAATATAGTCGAACTCTGCTCATCCACAGCCCTATTATCAGCAACTCTTTTTATCCGCCACGCGATAATTGGTCAGTGGTATATTTCCCTTATCCACTCCCCCATTCATCCGATTATCATACCCATCCACTCGCGCTACAGCAGAACCTGCGTTCATTCATCTATGCATCCATGCATTCGTTCATGCATATATTTATCAATCCATTATTGCAGCTATTAATGTATAACAAACATTAATTCAACCATTAACGTATTTATACAATCATTCATGCATTAGTCCATTAAATCTAGCTTTCATACATCATCTATCCACGCACGCTGTCACTATAACAATGCTATAGCAACGCAGCCGGTTTTTTCTTTCTTTTTATTGCTATCTTTTAAACTGTGTATCATTATAAATGGGTTTACTTAATTGTACAGCATTGCATTTCACGCCACGCTATTGTCAATATGTTGAAGTTAAATGTCAAGACATATCTTTTTTTAAGGATACAAAATATATAGGGGGTGGAGCAGTGGCACAGTGGTTAGCGCACAATGTGATGAAGCTGGCGACCTCAGTTCAATTCCCGACCATGGGAAACATCAGTGGGGAGTGATATCAGACCCAGGTTTGGGCCACCCCCTTAACTAGCCTGCGTGGTGATGTATGGTCAAACAACCTTCAACATCTACATGGCAAGTGGGGGCTTCCATCCAGCAGTGGATTGACAAGGGGCTGTAAATAATTTTGTTCCTATGAATTATTAGATGTGTTGCCTCCGAAACGTCGTGATTTTTTTTATTTATTTTAATTTTATTAATTTTAATGTTTTACCTACGTGACTTTACCGAAAAAACCTAAGAATATACATAGATGCGTTCTTTAAGTCCAGTACGTTGCTTTTATATCAAATTTAAAGAGCCTGAAGCAAGATTATTGGCAGTAATAATACTATGCTTCAATACAAAACGTCCATATTTCACAACAGGCTTAAATCGCCGTCAGATTTGTTATGAATGCGTGTACATTCCCTGATCGAATGATTACATTGAAACGCTTTACTTCCGTCTGTGAGTGGACAGTGGGGAGATCTTCACGATGTATTTTAAGCGATACTTCGTGGGTCACATCATTAGGATACGAGCCTCAAAGTGTTCAAATTAAAAGTTTGTCTTCCTCTTAAACTATTGGATAATTTACTGTCATCGATTTTTTTTTTCAGAAATAAGACAGCACATTTTAAAAGACTGCCACCTGGTTGACTACGCCAATAGGAAATGTTGAAGTTAAATGTCACCTTTTACAGGTACTCAAATGTACGTTGCATAGTATTTCTGATGCGAAGAAAGAATCTGGAGAAGTGGTGAACATTGGCTCGAAACACGCCTACTAGACTCCTCATCCAGCCACTACTGCAATATATAATTTCCGTATGATGTAAGGTCAACTATCCATTATGCATGCATTGTCGTCAAGGGTTATGAGGTGAGGAATGAGCTGGAAAACATAGTTTTAATTACGTTATTTAAATTCAAACGTCTGGCACATCCCGAATGCGCACAAGGATGTGTAATTGGCTTGTACTGCTTTAGCTATTTACCAATTGTTTTGGTGTTAATGAGTAGAACCAAATCTGTGCCGTTGAGTTATATATATATACCTGCTGTATATAAACACACAGTGGGGCACATGATTTGAGTAAGCGATAGACTAAAGCTGCGTATGTCCTTCACAAGCACGTCATGCCGACATGGAAACAAACAAAACAACTTCAGTGAGTAATTGTAACGTTGTTAATGCAATGCACCATACTGTAGTACTTTACTATTAATGTGCAAAATAGAATTTAAATAAAAAGCAAGCCATTTGAAATGATTTTTTCACGTCCTGGCCTGTAGATGAACTTTTGAATAATACGGTTGCATCGGTTAAAGCCAATTGTCGTCAAATGCCGCGTAAGTTTTGGTAAATGCAGTGGCCATTAAACTGTTCTATTAAAAAAAAAGTGTTTAAGGAGCTGAAGACATACATGCTAAGTGAAAATGTAAAAACATATGAAATGAAGACCCAATTACGCAAAGACCTTTCAAAGGAACAATTGCTCCTACAATCGTTTCAGCATTTTTCAGAGGACCAGGATTTTTTGGTTTAATTAACATTTGGTGTACGCAGTGTGCATTACATAATGTATTGTACATGTATCAAAGCACACACACACACACACTCCTCACAAATAAGTATTTACCGTTAACCTATTTACGTAAAAAAATCTATTCATATCACTAAATAGAAAACAATTGCATGCGATCACGCATTCTTGCACATGGTTTAGTGCACACCATATAAAGGAAATATTATTTTAATTTCAAAATAAAAAGTCTGCTTAATTAAACGACCCTCAATAGCCAAGTGAAAGCCAATGCTCCTGCATTCCCTGGTTTCACATGGACGCATTATCAAGCCCGAGTGGCTGCCAAATTGAATGCAGCACAACGTTTGGCGTGCCCCATTAATTTGCCGCAAAAGGAGAACAGCAATAATGAGTTAATGTGAGCACACTCCATGGCACACGCGGAGCGCTTGAATTCACAATGAGATGCTAAATGACGCCACCACTTCCCAGCTGCTACTATAGCTGACGATTGCCAAGTGGGACGCAACATAACAAATAATAAAACATATATAAACTCCTCATTTTCTGCTTCAACATAAATACAGCGCATCATTTGCGTTGCCATTTGTGATTGCGGTAGTTTGTGTAATGTAGCTCTCAGAGACACCGTCTTGTTCAGTTATATGGATATTTATTATAAATAAAGTCCGCCGACTCACTGATAACGTAACGAGAAACCGCAAGTGACGATATCCACTTGGGTAACTTAGATAACTTTATTCTGAGACAACATAGCTCTAGCCTCCAAGACGACAAGGTGCCCACTCCAGGATGTTGAAGACGACCCGCTCCCATGTGACAACGGCGACGTCAGTTCCCCCACAACAGCAGCCCAGAGCCCCGGTTCGCGTCGGCTTTTATCCCCCTCACGACCCGGCCCCGCCCCTATTCCCGAACCCTCTCTCACCGCGCCTGGCCCTGTCTGTCTCTGCCCTTATTACAATTTACGACCGTTAGGTCCCGTGCTTCCCCTCACGCGACCCTGTCAAAGCTTGTCGTATCAATAATTGTTAGCAATCACTTAGGTCCCACATTACCCTAACGTCTGTTCCCGTTACGTTAATTAGTAACCGTGGCCACGGGGTACCGTACTGTCCCTACATCACTCCGTACTGACAAAAGACACGTGGGTGCTGTCGCGCACAGAACTTGTGTGCCTGGGGTAGTTATTGAAGGAGGATCAGGATCAAGATGAAATGCGTTGCAGAACAATAGCGGGATTGGGTGCCTCTGGAGAGTTTAGCATGCCAATTGAAAGGAGCGTATCAATGTGTCTGAAAAATGAGGTTTTCAATCGGTGCGTACCACCAGTTGTCGACATATGGATCAGCAGCACGGACGCTGAAAGGGAGAATTGGGAACAAAAGCTGAAAGGAGCACAAATAAGCGCAGGGGAGCAACGTGGGCCGCTGTGCACGATGCACGCTTAGAATTGCACTGAGAGACAGAAAAAAGAACACGTGAAACAGGGAACAAATGCAAGATGAAAGACATCTTCTTCTTGGTTCTTTCGGTAAAGTCACGTAACGTCACGTGACTTTACCGAAAGAACCAAGAAGATGAATCCCTGCAGTCACGAAAGCTTTAAATCGAGAAAGACATCTTATTGAGAATTAAGCTAAGTAAATGGGCATGGGCAGGACACATCACTGGACGGGATGATGGCTGATGGATGAGGCTGGTGATGGAATGGCAGCCAAGAGGAAAGAACTCCTCCGAGAGGACAACTACCGTGGAGATGGAGCGATGAGATAATTTGCAGGCGTGATATGGACAGTAGCTGCACTGAACCGTGAGGGATGGCGACAGCGTGGTGAGGCCCTTATCCAGGTAGTGGATAGACCATGGCTATGATGATGATGGAAAGCAATAGAATTCATAACATGTGTGGTAATGTGACAGAATTGCAGCTGTACAAGTTGGTTGAGAAGAAATTAATGGCTGATAATGCTCCAATGTTGAAAATAAGTTTGAAATAAAGTGTATGTATGTATGCTGAACTTCTTTCGAACCGTGCGTAGCCAACTGTGCTAATCGGAGGTGCGAGGAAATAATATTGCAATAACACGCAGTTAGTTAATATGCTGATTATGCTGTTAAACAGAGCAGATGATTTTGTCAGCCTCATGCATGTGATACAAAATGAAGATGATATTTAGAAAAACTTTTTTAAAAAATCAAATCACCAGTTCGTAAACGTAACATTTTACGGCAGCAAATTAAAGGGTTTAATTTTCCACCGGATTTTCAACATCCACGTGCGTGTGTGTTTTAATAAAGTACTCAAAAATAATGCGTTGCATCTTGAGTCTCGTGCTTGGCTTCACACTGGCGCACGCAAGACGAGCAAAATGGACAGTTGCAAGACGGCATACACCGATAGGTGTGTGTGCGTGAGCTTCTTGTTGTTTGGCCTTCTTATCTTATCTTAATGAGATTTATATAACGCCTTTACCAAGGCGCTTTACAGCAATTATAAGGTTGCAACATAGCACGATAACAATTTGAAATGAAGAAATTGGGTTTATTGTAAGCGGTGGTCTTGTTTTGACGCAGTAAAAACAAGATGGATTGTTAAGGAGGGGGTGGTGATGGTCCCGATCGTCATTTGGGCTGCGACAGAATGCTGGTTGGGGGGGGGGCTGAAAAGTAACGAGGCATCGTTGCATTGGGAAGAAAGATAGGGGACGACGAGGGTCTGGAGCCAGGAGGGAGAAGGGAACCAACACACCGTCTCACGGTCCGTGCAGTTCAACAGCGGAGTCCGGCCACTGCTCTCTTGCCTGAACTGTGCCCATCACGCCGTGAGCATCACAGGCGCGCGCTCTGTTCATTTGACATCCCTTGATCCCCCACGCCCCCCCCCGCTCCCCAGCAGGTTTGAAGCCCGCAGCTATTTTTAAAGGGACACCGTTGGAGCGCCTGCCCTCCAAAGTGGGCCCTTGTCCGTGGAGCCAGAGTTGGGCGATAGGGTCGAGGAGGCATTTGCCTCGCACTCGTAATAACCTTCAAACGCGTGCTGACGCTGCGTTCAAAGTCGATGACCCCCTTGCCTGGCCACGTCATTCCACTGGGTCTGCCTGCTGGCAATACACATTGCGTGAATGTTGCAAGTTGTACCTCGGTGGGTTGGACATTTTCGGTGTGCTTTGGGAGTTCTTAATTTTTCTGAAATACACAGAGGCTTTAAAGAGTTGTTCTGTGCACAACTCTTGCCATAGTAATGTGGACTTTCCACCACAATTCTCAGGGCTGCCAACAAACATGAGTACGGGGACGCTGCAGCCTGTTTGTTCAACAGGAACTTCACGAAGTCCCTTTATGTAATGGATGCGTAAAAGCTATGTTTAAAATAGAGCAGTGTAACGAGTATAGCGCATTAGCAACGTGTGTTGTACTTGGGTTGCTCAGCAGGTTGCGAATGCTGGGGTAAAGTGTGGGTACTTCAAAGATGTCCGGCCAGCGTGGAAGAGTAGGCCAAATACCCTCTAGAGGGGGCTAACTGGAGCTCCCTCGAGAGAGTCGTGTGGACAAGCAATTGCTGTGGCTGTAGCTTTCCATGACGTTTATCACAACGGAGTAAGAGGTAATAATGGATATATTCTTTGGTGCTTTCGGTAAAGTCACGTAGATATAAAAATAAAAATAAAGTGAATAAAAATAATACAAAATAATAAGTTTAACACGTAGGCTTTCGCGACCAATATTATTCATAACCAACGTTTTTGGGTTTAGATAATAATAATGTAACCTGGTTCTTAATCGGAGTGAGTGCACTGGCAGTCTATAATGTAAACTGTAGCAATGGTTATTAAGCTGGGTGAGTGTACTGGAAGTCTATAATGTAGCCTGTAGCCTGGTTATTAAACTGAGTGAGTGCACTGGCAGTCTATAATGTAAACTGTAGCAATGGTTATTAAGCTGGGTGAGTGTACTGGCAGTCTTTAATGTAGACTGTAGCCTGAAAAAAAAGCCACGACGTTTCGATCGCAACACAAGCGGTCGTCATCAGGAAAATGGAACAGTAAATTTGTAGCTTCACTTTGTAATTACGTACCCTGTTCCGATAAGTTCCACTATTTTCACAGATCTATTCAAGAGGGGGTTAGTGGATTTGTATTGTCCGTGGGGACAGAGAGGTACAACCTTCAGTATTAATGTGTCAATTGCATTTGAGTGCACTTTGTCCAGTTGCTCTGGGTATTAGCGAGACCACATTTAGTAATGAAGGCTCAGAGCCCCAGGATAATTCTAAAACTGTCAAAGGCGCATGGTGTATCACATACCCTACTATTAATGCTCACGTCGTGTGCAGCTGTACATACTCAGCAAACTAAGCCCGCGTTAGGAACAGGTGGCAAATAGGGCAAGGCGACCTGTCTAAATGTTCAGCGTTTAAATTAATTGCATGCATGTGCATATATATACGAGGAGCCGTGGAAATATTTTTCATATCACGATATTAAAATTAGCTGCAATTTCACATGCTTGCGTCTTTACCGTAATTTTTTTGACATCAGCACTCCCGTTTTGCAATTGCGGAAATCCATGAACGTGCACACAAGGTGCTGGTTGTCCAGTGGGTGAGTACCGTCGCATGTGCAGGAATACTCCTCTATTTTTTTAAATTCACAAGACGATTGAGGTACACGCAGATGACATGAAAGGGGGTTCACACCAGCACAACACACATGACGGATTACAGTGCAATGGAAACCAGTCTAAACCGCATGTTACAATACAATGTTTCATAACCTCTACAACCCTGGTGTCTCCCTAAGCTCTGGCTCCCCTTTAGGAAAAGGGAAAAAAGGGAAGGGGGGAATGCCTACATGTTCTAATGAATGCTCTTAAGAATCAATGCCCACTGGAGGAGAGGTGGTTAAGAGGTTCCATGTTTGGTGGTAAGCTTCATCCCTGCCCCTTAGTTTTGCACTTAGACGCAGGAAGTCACCTCCTAACCGTCATAATATTGACAACAAATATCTCCAGATCCTATCATCCCCGGGGTTATCCGCGGATAATAGGATCCGCGGTAGAGGTGCCCTTGCTAATTTGGTAATTGGTTAAAATTAGCTCTTTTGTAAGAATGTTGAGGGGGCATATCACGTAAAACGTCAGTGCTAATCTAGGCAGGTGGAAATTATAAACCAGGCTCCTAAGTGCAGGGCAGCCAATGGACAGGTTGTGCGTGGTAGGGTAAGGTGTGCGCATTCCCGCTTGCTACAACGTCTGGTCAGCATGGAAGAGTAGGCCAAATACCCTCTAGAGCGGCTCTCAAAAGATCCCTCTCGTGGAGGCCCCTTTTTCCCTGCAGTAGCGTGAGCAAGCAATTGAAGGCCTCTTCTGGCCTACTCTTGCATGCTGGCCAGACGACGTCTTGGAAGACGCAAGAGCACCCACGGTTTACCACATGAGCCGTGGCCTGCCGATCGACTAACGTTGGTGTTCCCATTTACGCTGCTGTGTGGACAGAGGCAAGGGATTTTAATGATGCAATACATATTCATTATGCCGTACATAACATCCTTGATAAGTTCAGAAAGGTCGTATTGCCCAACTTCCATCTGGCAGCAGAGTTTATGAATTTTGTGCAGCTGTAGAGTGGCAGGAAAGCCAGGTCAGCTGCATTTATATTGGGTCACTTCCAATATCTGGGGGAGATTTACATAAGTGTGTGTGTGCCAGTGTGTGTGAATGTGTGAGCGTGTGTGCGTGTGCGTGCATCACATGGGGAAGTGGTGTTGTGGCAAGCACACGACACTAAAACCACATTCAGCCGGGTTCGACTTCTGCTCATGCTGCATGGCACCAGTGACCACTTGATTTTCTTACCTGGCTTTGGCCTCAGTTAAGTGCATCGCCTACTTAAGCCCTGTACATTTTATATTTAAGTTAGCCTTAAATCAGTACATTGTACTCTGTCACGTTTTACCTTCGGTGCTGGAGATAAATCGATTACCAGGCATGGTGCGAGTCACGACATCTCTCCCTGTGCCATGCCAGCCTCTCAATAGGCGCTCACTAAGCAGACTTCTGTGCAGTAAAATTAATACGGACCTCTGGGAGACTTTGTACATACAAGTACGCCGTGGTGGAAATGGGCCAGTATATGACAGTACGCCATCTCGGCACTTGCCAGAACACCAAACACGTATAGCGGCACTTTTTAAAGAACAGTTCCTATTCCTATCAGTGGGCCTTACCTGCCCAAAAAAACTAGAAATACTTTATTCATTATTTACTTGCTTCTGCATAACGTGGGTTTTTTTCTTCTTCTCTTCTCCCGACAATTAACCTGGCACGCTTGTCACTGTGCGGGCCCAGGTAGCACGACACGGACGAGCTGACGCTACGAGCGACAACGCTGGCATCGCACACCTCACGTTGTCGCCTGCTGCTGCTGCTGGGCGAACAGCCGCAGGCGTTTCTCAATTCAGAATTGCAAGTGTCTGGATGAACCGACAGTTGTTTAACTTTCACAGCGATGGTGCGGCTATGGTGGGGGAGCGGTGGCGTAGCGGTTGGCGCGCTGCCCTATGAACCCGACGATCCGGATTAGATTCCCGCTCACGGGCAACACACTGATGATTATTTGAACCGGTCCTGGGCCTTCCCTAGGACGGCCCAGCCTAAAATGAGTACCTGGTGCGGTGTGTAAACATCGCCACTGGGGAGACAAAGGCGGCCGGGCGTGGTGCTGGCCACCGACGCCCTCGTGTGCCGTTCCGGCCTTGATAGGTGCTCGCTAACACCACTTGCCCCAACAGTGTGTTAAGGCTATGCGGGGGATCTTTGTCCTTGTTGTGGCTTTAGTTGGTGTAAAGGCGGTGCAGCCCTGCACTTACCCATCCTTTATCCCACCACACACTGCCAGGTGTACTTATTTATACTGTTGACTGGACAGAGGTGGCAGGCAGAGGGGCGGGGGGGTTAAGAAACCCGTCCCATTGTTTCAATGGGAGATCGAACCGGCCACCTCTGGATTGCAAGTCCAGTGCGCTGAGTATTTCACCAGGGCAGCATCCCAACAGCGAGTATGATGACGCCTGTCATTTCTTCCGAGTTTCAATATCGATTGCAGGGAATGCAGCTGAAGATGTTTAGTTGCGTAAGTATTGACCTTTAAGTGCCACGATCAAGGCGATGCTTTCGACGTTTGCTGTTGCTGCGTTTATTGACGTAATTTGGTTGTGTCGCGTTCCCCACTTGGAATGTCTTTATTGACGTAACAAATTTGGTGTTAAATTGCTTCATGATGATCCAATAGAATGCGTATTTTTGATTGTTGCCCTGCAATAAGTTGACCCTGTAGTTTAGCATAAGAGCGTCTTTAATTTGATAAGCATGCAATGCGGGGTTGCCAATCATAAATTTAGTTAACTGTGAATAATTGGCAAATTGATTACGTTTTCCCATAGACCATGCATATATTTATTTAGACAGAGGAAAGTGTGATATGGAAATTATTGCTTGCTTATTGGCGGAAAGCAGACTTTGAACAGATTCTGTGGCTCTACCGAGAAGACGTGGCAGTTGACCTTCCAACCCCCAGCGATCTGCCACCCCATTTGACAAATGCGCCAACCAGCAGGCAATGCCGTCTATAAAGTGCGTACTATTTATGCATCTCAACAGAGGAATATTGGACAATATTTACTTTGTTGGATGACGCATATGGGAGCCATTTAGCATTGTATTAAATTAATAAGCAAATCAGAATAAATGAGGTTCATAATTTGCAAATGAACACTCCATGAAAGCCTTACTATTGTTAATTAAAATATTATTTAAAAAATATCCCCACAGTGTGTTGTTAAAGCTCACGTTCCAGAGAATATTAAATGGTTTGCGAATGAATTGGCCTCAGGGATTAACACTTTAGCACCTTTGCAGTAACTTGATTTACCGTCCAAACTTGTCTTCTTCGAACAAATTAGCCACATTTAAAATTAAATAATTCCCCCAGGCAGTGCAAGTAAAAGTGCACACGCTGCACACACACACACACTTGCGAGCAGTATGTGTAATTCCAAGATCTTCAAAGCCATGCTATTAATAAGCCTTATATAATAATTTTTCAAGTGAGCTCCTGAAATTCCAAGCAATGTCTCATGCCAATGAAATCAGGATAGTCATCGTCATTGCCACGATTGTTATTATTATTATCTTGCTCCTCGTCTCATTGATTTTTTAGACGTCTCGGTGTATGACGCCAATGCCTCCTCTCCTGAAGGTCACGTCATTTTTTTAATGGCACTGTATCCACATCTTTAAGACTGGCGAAACAGGAGGATTTCTCCCCAGTTATGGATCTCGCCTGATGAGGCTGGTTGTAATTACTGGCGAAACGTCGTACTCGAATTGTAAATGTTTGGGGGTTTACTCTCCAACACACCGTTGTGCTGAACTAGAAACGAATTGACATGTTTTGTTTACGTGACAAACCTCACCAATCGGCTGTGTCAGGCAGTGGCCGGTTTAACGACACATTTACATGATCTAATCCCAAAAAACGAGTACGGTTAATTTTGGTCGCAAAAGCCTACGTGTTAAACTGACTCTACATCACCTCCATTGTTGAATTGAAGACCATTCAATCAATGTCACCAGTAACACGATCAGCCACCCCCCCAACTTATTTCATACGATTTCGTTACATTTCTTAGGCAAACGTAGTCCGCTGGTCAATAGGCGCATATATACACGTGCCGTGCGCAGACGCCGTCTGCGTGCCACGTGCACAGTGATCTGGCGACTGCTGCTGCCGCTGTCGCCTGATTGTTATCTGAGGGTTGTTTTTGGGCGGTTTTACCTCTCCAAAAGCTGGACGCGTCTCTGCCGGCTTCACTGGACTGAAGTGGCCCAGATTGACAACTGGTTATTGCTCACAGGCCGGATGGGCAATGACATGACTCCGCTTCCATAGTTAAATTGGCCAGTGACATATATTCTCGTCAGTGAACAGGTATTTTTCTTCATTACTCAAACACCGTGCAATGTACTCCTGCGGTCTTAGACAATGGGCCAATCTAAGTTATTCATTACAACCACGAGACTTTGCATTGTGTGCAGGGTCACTTTCTTTTGTTCGAAGCTGTTTTTCGAAAGTGTAAATTCCTTGGGATGTTAGTAGACTCGTTAACGCTTCGTGTTTTCTGAAATGGTCATTGGCTCCCTCCCCTCCTGCTTCACCGAATCCAAGAACAGAGAAAGGACGTCAGGTTGGTGGTTAGACATCAGGCGGGATAGAGAACGAGGTAGTGGGTAACGACTGCGTTGATTATCTACCTCATCGGCTACTGGACGTCTTGTGGATTCTTCCGGTCTAAATAAAGATTCCGATACAATAAAGATTCTGATATCAAGGCGTCGATCGTTGGGTTGCGCGCGGTGGGGTAAACTGCGGGGCTCTCTGACCTTTGCAAGACGACGCGCCAGCGTGGAAGAGAAGGCAAATAAAATAGCGTCCACATGGGTTTCATAGAGGCCCCCTCTGGTGGAGTCCCTACGGCTAGAAGTGGCGAAATATATCCAGTATGACACATTCACACTCCCATCCTACACCAAGTTGTACGGTTGCCCTTACCCCGCACCTATGAGTCTCACGGTTGTCTACGTAGGGTGAGAAAGAAGTTTAAGATTTAAAAAAAATTACTTACCAGGGTAAGGCCCACTGAGCCCTTTATCTCTTTTTCAGAAGTCACCTGGCCACGAATGATAGCTCAACGAAGTGGCTTATCATGTAGACATTCCTAGCAGATAAATACTCTAAACGAGTGGTTCTCAACCTGGCGTGCACACACCTACTGCGGATGCGAGATGTCCTTTCTGGGGGTTCGAGACATGCCAGATTTTCTTTTAGAAAGTAAATAATGGAGAAAAAAATAATTTAGCACGGGCACGTAAGTACAACTACTTTATATTCTTGGTTCTTTCGGTAAGATCACGTAGAAGGGAAATAATAAAATAATAGAAATATTAAAAATAAAAAAATTCTCACGACGTTTCGACTGCAAAACAAGCAATCATCATCATCAGGTGTGAAATCCACGTGACTTTACCGAAAGAACCAAGAATATGAATCCCTGCAGTCACGAAAGCTTTAGATCAAAAATTACAACTACTTCGTTTCATCAAACCTATGTGTTTATTGACATTATATATGTTTTACGATTGAGAACCAGGCTCGTGCAAGCAGTAAAGGTGAAGGACCACTGCTCTAAACGCATGTTGACTCTAAATGTGGAGGGGAAACCCCGGGGGGTCTAGATTAAAAAAAAAATCCACGCAACCACGGGGAGAGAGAGACATACACAACTCTAAATATACAGCAGCAGGCCTCAGGGTCTGGATCGAACTCACGACCTCCTGTATACCAGGCGAAGAAGTTAACAACGGTATACTTACAGTATACATACAGTATACATATGTGTCACAACCCGAAACAGCCCGCAGAGAGCTTAAGGTGGTGAATTGGCTCGTTGGGAGAGTCGGGTGCGAATTGCGTCGTGGGAATTCTGTGTTTAAATAGTTGGTTATTTTTGAAAGTCTTGTCAACTGAAAGAATTCTGGGTCGGGGTCAAGTGACAGGAGGTGACATCGTGACCCCAGAATGTGTGACAGCAGTTGGAATGGCTGCTTCAGGCACGGTTTTTTTCATTCTTCAAGTTAAAAGTTTTGCAAGCCTGGCATTGGATGGTGTTCCGAGACTGCGAGGAACATGTTGACACCTGCCTAAAACACCAGGTTTGGGTAAGAATCATAATAATAACAAACCTGATTTACTGTAGAAAAAAATTATAACAGTGATTGCTGCTCGTTACCATAACAACGTCTCTGGATAGGCTACTTATGAGTCGCAGTTACATAAAGTTTAATTATGTTTGTTATTCAAACCATGTCATTATTCTTGCAAATAGTTTCTAAAACTATCTACCTACATAATGGACTTTGAAGACAGTAAATATCACGAGAAAGAGCAGGCCACCTTCTAAGCCACGTGGCATTGTTGTTGTATGGGATGAGCTCAAGAAAAATATAAAACTACGCTTACTGAGGTCCCCTTTGCAAGATAAAATAGTTGACATTTTGGGCCAACTAACTTGACTAAATACAGTACAGTGATTTTTGAATTGAAATGTATACATATTATACCTCAATATTTCCCTCCATAACAGTGTCCAATGACCATATGAGGCATCATGAGGCATTATGTGACTTGAAAGCTTGTGTGTAGTCATTGATGATCTATTTTCCTCCTGCTACATATTTTCTAAAACGTAAATTTTTCCAGCTCACAAGCCAATAACTATAGAGCGTGTTAAAATAGATGGTACACAATCAAGGTAGGTGCGTGACGTAAATAAGAAATAACTCTGTAAATAATGTGCGGCGTTTTTAATTACTCAACAATGGAGCAGCGCGTCTGAGGTCTAAATGGCTTTTTAATTATACTGTACATGAGTGGAAGCAAATGATTCAATGCAGTAATTTGTATTTACTATTGGGAGGACTTGTAGAATGCGTGCCATTGCAGTTTATACGGTTGCGGCTGGTGTGATTTTTCTGAAGCAAAACCACGCTGTTAAAAACGAAAATGACGACCCTACCTTTTCGGTTTGTTTAAAATGTAAAACTGCATACGGATCGCACAAATCCAATAAATAACCTTCAGCGTGTGCTGAAGAAGAGAGAGAGAGCGAGAGAGAGAGAGAAAAAAAGATAGATGCAATAAAAAGATAGATGCAATAAGAGGCATCGTTCGAACAGACGTCACATTCGCGCGCAGCAGAAATGGGGCCAGAGCGAGTGGCGAGGATTGGAAAAGAGCCCAAACTGCGAGCCGTGGGCATTGGAAGGCACCGTGCTGCGAGGGACACGCCAGCTGCGACGCGTCTCCTGCCCCCCCCCCAAGCCATTTGGCACCTGGAACAAAAATCATCACAGCACACAGAGCTCGGTGGAAATAGAAATAATGGAACAAAATTATAACAAAAATAATAATGGCACGCGCTGTGGACCAGAGGCCAGATATATCTACTGCTCGTCATGAGCATCGTCATGATCGTTGAACACGTATTTTTATGAACACGTGACTAATATTATCCATAGTAGAGGTTTTTTGGGTTGCATCGCGTAAATTTCAATGTGTCATTAAACCCGCCACCACCCGACACAGCAAATTTAGTAAGGTTTGTCACGTAAACAGAACATGCCAATTCGTTACTAGTTCGGCACACCGGTTGTGTTGGAGAGTAAACCCACACCATCGAAAATTCGAGTACGACGTTTTGCCAATAATTTACGTGACAAACCGTACTAAATTGGCTGTGTCGGGTGGTGGCGGGTGTAATGACACATTCATATTTAGGCGATCTAGCCAAAACACCCCTATTATGGACGTATATTTGTACTTTGTAAAGCGGTGCTACTCTGTGCTCACGTATTCCAAAGGCAAAAATCGGGTTGTCTGTCTTTTCAGTGGAACACCAGGCAGTTGCTCATATTCGCTGGTCATCCTAAGACACTGGTGGACAGTCTGGATAAGGTCAACCTCTGTTGTTGGTACCTACAGTACCTACAGTACCTACGTAAATCATCTTAGCCCGACTGATCATATGGCTACTGCATTCTGTGATCAACAGATACAGTATTATTGTAAAAAAAACACAACTGCCTTGCTTACGAAACAAATCTCTCCATATTAGCGGTGGAACAATTCTATTCATATCCAAGTAGATTAATTGATTGTCGTAATTCATAGTCACGATTTGATTCACTCACTCTTTCTTTTTTTCATTGAGGCCGCTAGCAGGGGAGTCACTAGAAGCCATTACACACAGCATAGGCGACTAGAAAAATCTCGATTCTTACTAAACTTCGATGCGTGTATTATAGACTTAAAGATCGACAGCGATCGATCTCTCAACCCCATTGTTCCACCTCTACTGGACAGAACAGCATGGGCCAACAGGAATCTGACTGCACCTTCGTGGAGACCTTCACGTGATTGCCACATCTGCATCCCGGCTCGCGAATTTTCTCGGTCACCCACGTGCACCTCCGTGCATAGACCTTCTACGAAGAGGCGGTGTTTGTGGTCATTGACATCGCAGTCGCCGTATGCTTGTGCGTCGCATTGATGCTGTGATTTGGCGTTCACTCCACCCGTGCCATCCTTGCTGCGAGGCGCCAGCGTGTAGCACCGTGCTGCCCAAGTGGAGCAGGGCATCCACCATCAGGTGACCCACGATTGAGCGTGCTGCTGCTGCGGCTGCTGCTGCTGCCTTTCGGGCTTACGAGGTAAGCCTTCGCACGACAGTGGCCCCTTTCAGGAATAGCACCGGCCCCTTACCCTGAATGTGTCGTGGTTTTCACGTGGGCGCCTTCTTCAATCCCCTGGCGTGCGTGCGCATTGCTCCGGCTGTCTTTGCCAGAAGGGGGTCCCAGAGTGGCACGTGGACTCTGGTGAGAGGCAGCAGTTGGACTGATCCCCTCTAACGCAGTGGTCCTTGACCTTTAGTGGCAGCCCTGCACCACTTTGTTGTGCCTGGGGAGGGATGCACGCTGTGTTGACGAAAAAAATAACCCCCCACACATATAAGTAATTTAATACATTGCCGTACACAATTAACAAATATATAAATAATTGTATCAACGACCCTAACAATTGAAACATATATATAAACACATTTTAAAAAATATATAAACGACACTCGACGCGCGAAACAAACGCATTCAACAGAACCGATTGACATCCGAGGGTTTGCTCGAACGGTTTGGAGAATGAGCGCAACATATTGTACAACTTTACATTTCGAGTTTTGGAATTGTTTTCATGTAAATTATGATTATGGTTATTAAATCCGGTGATTCGTGCATTACAATTGTTCCCTGCTGCAGTCTTGACGTAGAGGTGGTGCGATTTTATTGTTTCTGTAATTCCACAAGGGCATTTTTTACGCGCTTCGTTAAAATACTGTTCTGTTTAGAGGATACGCATTTTCATTCGGGCTTTGTAATCACCTTCCATCCTGTGACCTGCCGTGGATGCTGCATGACAAATATTTGTAACGTGAGAAAGCAGCCGTAGGCTTTAATAAATCTCTTATTATTATTATTGAAAATGAACTAGCATTGCCTTTCCGTTCCAAAATCGTCAGTAGCATCTCATTAGACTCACTTGACCCAACGTTGCACATCTATCTCCAAGCTCCATAGTAATGACAAGTTTATACCGCACATGCGTACAGGTTAAGCAGTTCACGTGTTAAACGTTCTGCTTTGCGCCATCCCTGAAATTTATCATTGACTGTTAATAAAAAAAAAACTGTGGATCTCAATCATGACTTGCATCATATATTTGCCGTAATTACATTTTAAAGTACTAGCATATACCATTTCCTAACAACGCGCATGCAGAGTGTATTAATCTCATTGTTGTGCGTACAGAGTCCCAGTAATACATTCAGACCTTTCGCAAGGCACATTGTGCTCTTCAGCATGCATGCACATTATGTTGAGAATATCCGCATGGAATTATACATTTGCAGTTCTCGCATGTGCGACTACAAACGTAGATTATTTGTGTAGACCTACATAACATTCTGTTCGCAATGCATGCGCTGTAGCATGTACACATCCTATACGATGCATCTTCTATTATCTGTGAGCATCAGTGGAGACCCCTTTAAAAGGAGTTACATTTGCAGATAAGAGGAGGATTAATCCTATCATCTGCATTTATTTTTACTCATTGTATTTCTGATATTGTTATCTATGAAGGCGTGGATGATAATCGGATGTATTTTATGCTTGACTCCTCTTATCCGTGAAAAAAACAAATCTGAAGCTTCAGGAGTGGAGTTGACTGTTGGCACGATGAAGTCTCGTATCGTGTGCCTTACCTCGGGGCTACAGCGGATTATGCGTTGACTGGAGACAGAAGCAGTGAAAATAAATGCCATTCTCATAATCAATATAGATTTGAAGCTTTCGTGACTGCAGGGATCCATACTCTTGGGTTCTTTCGGTAAAGTCACGTAGGTAGAAAATAAATTAAATCACGACGTTTCTGGCGCAACACAAGCGTCCGTCATCAGGTGGGACAACCACAGCAAGAAACAACTGCTGAAGTGGCAATTTCAGCAATTGCCGAAACGTCGTAATTTATTTTATTTTATACCTACGTGACTTTTCCGATAGAAGCAGAGAGTATTCTCATAATCGTCATTATCTTCATTATCTCTTAATCCTCATCATGTCATTAATTATCCACATTTCTGGATGATGATGATGATTCCTATTTTTCTTGTCTGTGATTCGGCCTCCAAACATGTAAGGAACGGGAAAGAAGAGAATACCGACCAGAGAATGGCTTAACGACGACATCATAAAGATTGGTGCCAGAAAGATGTGGCCGCTACTTGAATATGTTGCACAATTGGACAGAGAAAAGCGGAAACAAATTACGGAATGCGAAGTGGACACCTACCACGGGCCATCTGTCCATGGATCGTGATGATGATGCTGACTTGGCTTCCTGATAATCGCCTGAATTGATGTTATTTAGGGGACCTCAAAGGTAAGTAGGCACAGCTCTGCAATCTCTCTCACCGCCACTGGCGGAATGTCTTCCACTCGAGGGAGCTCTGGAGAGCCCCTTCAGATGGTGTTTTTTCAGACTCTCAAGGCTGACCAGACACTTCGGAAGAGGTGGGGAGCACCGACTGCCATTTCGCGCATCTGCACGCAACCCACCGATCGACTCAACTGCGGTGCACTCGCTCGCAATCAATGTCCACGGTCTCAACAGCCACGCGGGGAGACTTATCCTGCCAGCCTCTGGATTGCAAGTCCAGTGTTAGTACACTGGATTGCAGGTCCAGTGTTAGTACACTGGATTGCAAGTCGAGTGTTAGTACACTGGATTGCAAGTCCAGTGTTAGTACACTGGATTGCAAGTCCAGTGTTAGTACACTGGATTGCAAGTCGAGTGTTAGTACACTGGATTGCAGGTCCAGTGTTAGTACACTGGATTGCAAGTCCAGTGTTAGTACACTGGATTGCAGGTCCAGTGTTAGTACACTGGATTGCAAGTCCAGTGTTAGTACACTGGATTGCAGGTCCAGTGTTAGTACACTGGATTGCAAGTCGAGTGTTAGTACACTGGATTGCAGGTCCAGTGTTAGTACACTGGATTGCAAGTCCAGTGTTAGTACACTGGATTGCAGGTCCAGTGTTAGTACACTGGATTGCAAGTCCAGTGTTAGTACACTGGATTGCAAGTCCAGTGTTAGTACACTGGATTGCAAGTCCAGTGTTAGTACACTGGATTGCAAGTCGAGTGTTAGTACACTGGATTGCAGGTCCAGTGTTAGTACACTGGATTGCAAGTCCAGTGTTAGTACACTGGATTGCAGGTCCAGTGTTAGTACACTGGATTGCAAGTCCAGTGTTAGTACACTGGATTGCAGGTCCAGTGTTAGTACACTGGATTGCAAGTCGAGTGTTAGTACACTGGATTGCAGGTCCAGTGTTAGTACACTGGATTGCAAGTCCAGTGTTAGAACACTGGATTGCAGGTCCAGTGTTAGTACACTGGATTGCAAGTCCAGTGTTAGTACACTGGATTGCAAGTCCAGTATTAGTACACTGGATTGCAAGTCGAGTGTTAGTACACTGGATTGCAGGTCCAGTGTTAGTACACTGGATTGCAAGTCCAGTGTTAGTACACTGGATTGCAGGTCCAGTGTTAGTACACTGGATTGCAAGTCCAGTGTTAGTACACTGGATTGCAAGTCCAGTATTAGTACACTGGATTGCAAGTCGAGTGTTAGTACACTGGATTGCAGGTCCAGTGTTAGTACACTGGATTGCAGGTCCAGTGTTGGTACACTGGATTGCAAGTCCAGTGTTAGTACACTGGATTGCAGGTCCAGTGTTAGTACACTGGATTGCAAGTCCAGTGTTAGTACACTGGATTGCAAGTCGAGTGTTAGTACACTGGATTTCAGGTCCAGTGTTAGTACACTGGATTGCAGGTCCAGTGTTAGCACACTGGATTGCAAGTCCAGTGTTAGTACACTGGATTGCAAGTCCAGTGTTAGTACACTGGATTGCAAGTCCAGTGTTAGTACACTGGATTGCAAGTCCAATGTGCCGACCTCGCAGGTAATGGGGCGATTTTAGGGCCTGAGACGAGCCAAATAATCTGGGTTGATACCACTTAATCTGAAATGCACCAGATGATAGAAATCGCCAACAAATATTTGCCGACAAAGAAGAGTTTGTGCCTGTGGATAATAGGGTCATGGATAACGGGAGTTCCTCTTTGCTTCATTGGCACGTTCATTGCTAATGCACAATACATATTTTGTAGTCACCGTCAGAATGGTGTTTTATTTACTTAGATTCGGAGAAAAGATAGAACCGCAAATGCGCGCACGCAGGGAGTCTTATTTCCATTTTCACATGTGTAGCTTGTTAAATTTCCCTTTTGCAGAAATAGCATTTCCGATCGAAAGATTACCAAAACAAAACAGTTGCCATCCTGTGAATAAACATACTCCGTCATAATAATGTGGAATCTCTACCACTGACAAATGAGGATACTGACCACCTAATTAGCTCCGATGGATACGGGGTCCCATTTCCCCTTTCAAATCACTTTGACCTAATTATCAAGTGCAGGTGAATGAAAGGGTTAAGCAAAACCCCCGGCAGATTAGCCGCGCGCTTTCACATTCTTCCAGCCAAGCGGGCACGCGACAATCACGTGGGCCCCCTGCAGCACAGCCACCAACAAAACAGCAGCAGCCAGTGTGGGCTCGTTTGCAGCCTTGACCACACAGTGTACGACACGTCCAGTACTTCACGTTGTCTACGACGGGCGCCGTATGCATTTGTTTAACCTGTATTGCACGCAGAAGAAACGCAAAGCTTTTTCTTGCTTCTTTCGGTAAAAGTCACGTAGAATGGAAATAATAAAATAATACAAATAAAACTAGTTGGGACCACCGCATTACCGAAAGAACCAAGAAGATGAATCCCTGCAGTCACGAAAGCTTTACATCGAAATTTAAACGCAAAGCTGTTAAAACAGTTCGTGCAAAGAGAAATGCTCTTTTTAAATCCTTTGTATTAAGTTCACTTGCTTGCTTGCTTGCGCGCTTACGACCGTGCAAATCTTTCGGTCGTTTTTTAACCCACTTCCCGTGATCCAATCGAGCTGACATTTTGCACACAGACTCGTTGTGCGTGAAAATTTATTTTCGTGAAAATTTTTTTCCATAACTTTAGACTTTTTAGGAATTTTTTTTAAATATTTAATTACCAATTGCTTAATGGTGACAGGCAATCATCTGACCCATAGGTGGCAGCCATCTCAAGCCAGAGGACGAGAGGACTCTAGCCGCCAGGCATATAAAGGATTTATAGTGAAAAACTTTGTTTTTACGGGTTAATTTTTTTGTTATTATTAGTTGACAATGTGTTTTATTGAACCCCCCCTCCCCCTCTCCCCACACACACAATTTAAAGGAATATAGTTTACTTGGAATACTTGCGCGAGTTGCACGGGTGTGCAAATTGACTATGTCTGCAGAGCTTTACGAAGAATATACGAGCTTGCACACGCTCTTTGACAGTGTGCCACGTAACACGTCAAGTTGTGCCGTAGCCTAGAGCAGTGAACTGCGTCTCTATCCAAGCCGGCACGGGCTGCCCACGAGTACGGGGTTCTCCCATCGGCTTGGCAAAAAAAAAACTAGCTGGGACCACCGCACGGACACAATACCACTGATTAGACCTCAGGTGTCCCTTAGGCAGTCACGTAGCAAAGTGAAGCGTTTTCCTTTTGCTGACCCCACTGCAAATCTTCCCGTGGGATTACTTGGAAGTAATGATATACGTTTATCTTAAAATTGCCAAAGGGTCTATCTTACACAAATAACCTCCGCAGATGAAATCGTACTTTGCTCTGAGATCAAATGAAGTGCGCATTCAATCAGTTGTTTACGGACTGTGTCTCAGGCAGTCATTCGTGCACTGGGCTTACTGCATGTGACAATCTGGTTTCATCGGAGACTAAAACGGGTGGCCTGGATGCACACACCCAGGTGCTAAGTTTGATTATAGGGTAGGCTCAGAGCTCTGTCACGAACATCAGCCATCTCAGCCATCTGAGTAGCATAACCTGATATGGCTGGCACATGCAACCAAACACAAGCATACCTTCTATGATAACCTGCGCTTTCGATATTCATTCTTTCTGCTCTTGTTTAATTTGACGTGCGTGTGCACACACGTGTCGCGATGGAGAGCCCAAGAGGCATAGTATAACTCTCCTCACGTAGCGATGCAGTTAGGCAGAATCACCTATGAATGATGGCTGCTGGATCACAAATAATTAGGAACAGCTTTAAAACTTACTCGAGTGAAACTGAGATACTAGGGTACGCGAGTGGGCACAGGCCAACACTTCATCAGCTGGTTGACATACAAATACGAGTGAAGCAGCATCACATCGCGCTCTCATTCTGATGCACAAGAGTAAACAAAAGGATGTCTCCACAGGCAAAACAGCCCCCCCCCCCCCCTTTGGCGAGTTGCCATCGTGCCTGGCATTTGCACCCTGTGGAATCGCTAAACTTGATCGCGATTTCTCACTCGCGTGCTTGTGACGATAAGACCAGACAAGCCGCCTCATAGGTGCATCGCATTTTTCATCCATCAGTAAATTGCGCGTTGGGCAGTGCGGATACCAGCCCCAGCTTGTTTAGTGTCAAACCATGCGATCGCACGAGTGCAGGATTATCCTAATAGCAAAAGTAGCTACATATGCTACGGGCACCGCACTTTCAAGGGCCCCGCGCTAAATGCTTTGAAGCTATCAAGTCCGATTCAGTGATTCTGCACATGCTCTATTACTATAGTACTATACCGCCTTCAACTTTTATGAACGACTGGGTGTTTAAGGTTAGCGATTTGTCGTATTATCTGGCTGTATAGCAAATGATAAAATACAATTACTTTACTATGCAAGTTACAAACCAGCATCATCAGGAATTTGCCAAAAATGTGACAACCTTAGTATTTGGCTGTGTCGGGTGGAGGTGGGATGTACGACACATTCACATTTTTTTTACGCCATCTAACCCAAAAACGTCTTCGCGAATAGTATTGGTTGCGAAAACCCTACGGGTAATAAGATCTTGCGACCCAATGAAAAATATTAAACGGATTGGAAATATGTGGAACTGTTTATATAAATAAAATCCAAATTGAAGGTCATGATTTTTATTTTGTTTGCAAATTGTTTGTGAATTCCCATGCCAGGTATAGTCAGTGGAGATAAATAAAGACCAAGCTCATAGTGTTGAATTTAGATTTTCATGAATAATCTCACCTTGGTGTGGGAGACTTGCAAATCCCTGGGCTGTTAACATAACACCTCCACTTTGATATCTAGCAAGAGCTCTAAGTGGTCCCTTGAGCTAAAATTTTCCAATGCAAAATATTACGTACAAATAAGGTGATATGACCATACCATTAAAAGGTATGCCACATATGTGTATACACTTTAAGCCCTTGTAGAGACAAACAAACGCAGCACACGTCTAGAATTAGGGGTTGCGTGTACCATTTTCACTTCTGGGAGAGCAATGCAGTGTCCTTGTACTTAGGCATCGAACCTATCCTACAAAGTCTCCAATGACCGTTTGTCAATAATGTATTTGTATTGTCATTAAACTGTTGCCATGTCTGCGTGAATGTTTCATCTGCGGGGGGGCTCACTATACGGTGGCGTCTGGTGAGGGGGCCAGATTTGCTTTTCTCCAAAGCTATTAATACCGGCGAAGGAATGCGGTAACAGGGCACCACCCAGTCCAGTACGTGGCTGGCGGAGAAGTAACATTGATACCTTCTTTCGAACCCTCCCCCCCCCCAATTTTAATGTTACCTTTGAACTGGCTGGAAGAGGAGGCATTAATTTTCCACCGAGATAAAATCTGCCGAAAAATTCCACGCGATTTATCTGCCGATGTCGTGTTTTTTTTGTCACTGGTTTCTCGCCGTAGTGAATTTACTGAAATGCCTGGTAAAGAAAAAAAAGACAGAAAGGAGTGGCAGCACATGTACTGTGAACGCAAACCCATCAAAAGCGGCATTCACACTGAACTAAAGCTTCTTGGAATATGTTTCTGCCTGTCTGATCGCTACTGACCGTAACAGGTTTTATTAAACAAATCCCCAGCGAGCATCAATCACACTTCCAGAGAATACGTCTGTGTCAGCCCTTCACAAGGCTGGTTTACAACAGGCTGAATGTGTGTCGAGATTCGGAAGGATTTCTAAAGACGCTCTGCTGTAAGTGCTGGTATTTCACTCCATCGCATTTCTTCGACTTTCAATTACATTTCATAGAGTAGCCGAGCCTCCTCGTTGTCTTATTAGAGGCTACTTAATAATAAAATGACAAATCAGTGGCGGCATATTTGCTCATTGCATATCTGCTGCAACAACATTGTTCCACAGCCTGTTATTTCATGCCACCGATGTAAACTATTACAGTTGTGCTTTAATACATCCACACATGTGCACATAGAGTAAGGCCAGAACGTGGCGACAATAGTGCACTAGTACACATTTATCACTAAACCACCCTGAATGTGTTTTATCTTGTAAGCTAAGCCGAGCCTGGTGAGCCCGTGGCTGGGTGATCGTCATTCCTCACCAGGCGTTGTTGGGCGTATGGCCGAGAAGGCTCCCTGGTGCCAGGAGGTCACTGTATAGTAGTGGGGGAACAGGCCACAGTTACATCGATCTGTGAAGGCCATTTGAGCTTCACGATCTCATATTGGTTGTGTGTGAGAATAGGTTTTCCCCTTTTTTCTGGCAACAAAACAGCTGTGTTAAGATGTTAAAACACCAAACTGAAACCTTTTACAAGGAATCATGTGTGCATTGACCACATATACTTGTGGTCAGAATGCAAACAAAAAACATACTCTAATAGTATATGCATTGTCTTTGAAACTGTTGGGATTCTGACCACAGGCATTGTGGTTAATGCAGACATGATTACTTGTAAAAGGTTTCAGTTTGGTGTTTTAACATCTCAACACTTGTTTTGTTGCCAGAAAAAAAGGGGAAAACCTATTTTCATATTTTAGTCGTGGCAAAGGAGGTCCCATGATGGTCGTATGTGGTTACTCTGGTCTCATCCCACGTGCCAATCATACAGACATGGTAAATGCTTAATAATCCGAATGCATGATCCTCCTGGAACTGAGTCTGAAGGCGGAGTGAGACTTTATCCGCTGCACCAGTTGCATCATTCTTCGTATGCAAGGCCTTTCGACACGGTCGCTCTTTGATGCCTTATCGAACGTCGTCCTGTTGCCCTCTTCATTATAAATGCATGTCGACTCACTTGCTAATAACCGCATTGTAGTTTATGTTGTAATTACACAGTCAATAGGGATTTCAATTAAACAAGAAACAAGTGAAGATAAAATATAGAACATGAGGTTTCGAGTTCAATGGTGGCCTCAGTTCATGGTGAAGCACATTCCTAGGCCAATTCAAAAAATAAAATTATGCAAATATTTGGTTCAAAGGAATGTCGAGGAAAATACGATCCTTCCTGCAAAGTTGCGTATACTTCATTTAATTGTGCTTCATCTTCAGAACAACAACAACAGCGTCCATGCCACTTATGTAGGAATACACGCACATGAGCGGTTGCGAACAACACAGTCTCTTGATGGGCAGGTATTTGCAATGAGCTGTGACAATGTAGGCTTGGTGACTGAGGTATAAGGGTACATGCGGCTCGTACTTTGAGCCTGTGTGGTGGAGAAAATTGTTATGTTTGTTTGTCCTTCTGTTTGGTGGTTTGGCTAGGCTGGTGTAAAAAAAAAACTGCAGTTACGCGCACACACATGAACAGGCACGCGTGTACACATCTTATCAATATGTTTGGCTCAGAACACCAACCACAAGCAAGTGTTTCTACCAACGTCCGGGGGTCTCATTGGCCACGATGCAGCTGCACTTTGCCAGAACACGTGTGCCAAGACACTTCTAGGCAAGGTGATGCCTTTAACACAACGGGGACCATAAATAGAGGCTTTGACATGGCAGCACATGGCAGCATCGAGAGAGAGAGAGGGTGTCAATAAAAAGCAACCATTGCACCTCGGTTTCAGAACATGCCACTTACATATGCCTACGAGCACGTGAGTGCAATCCACTGGGCGGCAGGGTGTAGCAGTGGTAATCCATGCCCCTGACAGCAAGACAAGCCTGGGTTCGATTCCTGACTGCAGTGACTTCCTGCATGGGTTCCCTCTGGGTTCTCTGGCTTCCACCCAAAGCTAAAACAACGCACGAATTCCCTGCAAATACTCAATCGGGATTACACACAGCAGCAACGTCACTCTCTGTTGCAAAAAAAAATAAAACTCGGTGGGACCCTCTTCAAATAGAGTCGTGATACTTGCCGAGGCTTTCCTGTGGAAATAAGTGTATAAGTAAGTAAATAAATAACTGCAGTTCCACCTGAAGACGGAAGCTTGTGTTGCCTCCGAAACGTCGTGATTTTTATTTTATTTTACTTTAATTAATTTTAATTTTAACTACGTGACTTTACCGAAAAAAACCTAAGAATATGAATACTTGCAGTCACGAAAGCTTCAAATCTAGAATCCATATATTTGTTTTGGCACACGATGTGCCCACTCACTTTCTGCAGCAACAGTTTATTTGGAAGACACATCACATTGGATTTCAGTACTACGCAAAACAAACTACGGTGTTGCACATCTACTGGCGGAACCTTGGAATGGGTTGGGTGTCTCAATATGCACGCTTCGAAAAAGTTGTTAACATAAATCTTGGTGTCTCGAAGTCAGTGCTCTGGGGGGCGGGGGGGCTTAGGATTTATTTATTACTTATATTATTATGGATGCACTTGGAATCGATTTAGTCATGGGAACTGGTCCGTTACAGCCACATGTTTAGGAATAAGGCCGTTATCTGCTGCGGAATACAAAACATAAATTGCAGATTATATCGGTGGAGAAGTCGAGGAAGAGGGAATGCTTGAGATAATTGATGATGCAAAAATGGTAATGTTTTTCAACCATATTAATTTGAGTAATTTCACGTTTTATATACGCATATGATGCAATTCTGTACACTGTATAGAACACACGCCAAATGAAGGGCCGCACCAGTGAATTGTGTTCATAATGCAGTATATAAACTTTCGAAAAATAAAATACGGCGAGTATATAAATGTGTCTGTCTGCTCATACGACTACCTATGATCCCTATTGAACCAGTGGTGAAAATTCACCACTGGTTCAACTCCGTAGGAAAGGAAATGACCAACACATGTGGGGTCTTGTCAGTTTGGCTGTCATCCCAGGGGGGAAGGGGGGCTCTTTCAATCGGTCCCGCGCCTGAGCATGCTGGCATCATCTCGCTCGAGTCCCACGTACCACTGAGGCTGACTAACACGGGACGCGCAGTTTCCCACAGGATGCAATAATATTTGTCGACGGTGAGCACGATCCAATCACGTGGCCAATGCTGCATTTCTTCACGCAACAGACAGACGCCCTGATGCATGCTTTGACCGGGCTATGTAAGGGGTTATTTCCACGCGTATGTTGATAAACGTTGGGCCCCTTTGTCTCAGTGAGTGCCATGCAGCACACGTGTCGTATAGGCGCTTTAGTCTGCTTCTCCAGCCTGCATCATTAATATTGTTGCTGTTTCAACCCATAATCAAATGAAAAGAAAGTGGAGGTTCAGGGCTTGGCTGCGAACTGCAGGTCATCTCAGATTGCCAAGAAGCACCCACGTGTCACGATGCCGTTTCATAGTCGCATCACTAAAAAACACGCTGTGGCCATTGAGCAGCAGCTGGAACGGTGTGTGATACACAACACAAGTTAACACTGCCCTCTGCTGGAATACACCTGCTAATAAGAAAGCCACGATAACCAGTTAGAACAACGAACCCAATGTAAGCGTCTCAGATTTGCTGACAACTTGGTCATAGCGACCAATGGAAATTAACTAAAGAATATGCCTGAATCACTTCACGGAATATACCTTACTGAACAGTTTGAGCAGAGCAACAGATTTTCCGGACAAAGGAAAATACAGGAATTGTTGCAGGGATACAACTGATAAACACTGCAGAACATGCACACCGATTTCAATTATTGAAGGCGGATCAAGATCAAAATCAGGAAATACTGTAACGAGACAGACAAGAGCAGGTTTGAGTGTCTCCGAGAAAGCTAATCGTGACCGTGAAACGCACCACACGCTGTCTGAAGAGGAACGCGTAGATCAGCGTCTTATCGCCGGCTTTAACAGAAATGTGGAAACTGAGGAAGGAAAATGAGGTGAAAGAAGCTGAAGAGTGCGCAGAGAAGCGCGGAGAGGCGCAAGCTTGGAATGACGCTGAGAGACAGAGAGAAGGTCCCATCCACGGACGAGGTAAACACGTGCGAATTAACGATGGCACATTGGGCGCTAAGGGGGAACTGATCGGGCCGAGGCACGGACACGTTTTGCTCTGAATGGACGATTGGCGACTGGACGGCAGAGAGAAGGCACGCAGGTCGAGAATGACTGCGGTGGAGATGGATTGTGGCGATGTGAAGCCGTGAGAATGGGGGGGGGGGGTGCTCATCCAGCAGTGAATACACAAAAAAACGTGGCTGACGACATTTCTGCCGCGATTCCATTTTGTTCAGGCGCATGTGGAAAGTGGCACCGAAGTCGACATCAAGTTGAATTCACAGCGCACGTGCTGTATGCTGAGTGTACATACACTCGAACAGAGTGTCGGCCACCAGCATAACAATAATATGCATTTTTGGGGGTTCGAATTCGGTAACAAAAAAAAACAACTCAATATTTCAAGAGCCGCGATGCGCTGCGTGGTAAATACTAGACGGTGATTGTTCCTTAATAAATAACTTCACGAAGAAGTTCCTTAAAGAGCCGCGGGTTTCCGAACCCTGTAGTCGAGTAAGACGTGCTATAACAATACAACATTGGGAGCGAAATGCGTGTGCGTTACAATGTTTTCACGCCCTCTATACTTGACCTTGATCTATGCCTTCAAACTCATAAACCAAGATAATCAACCTGAGGCTATTATTACCCATCTTGACCTGCTCTTACCCTCACACTTGCATCCGACGAGCATGCAAATGCAAATGTCCCTTCATGAATAAACCGTTCATTATAAGTGTCCGCGCATGGTGTGCGTCATTAAGCCACGGAGGAGTTGATCACAATGAGACGAAAGAGGACCCTTCCCATAGGAAGACCTTGGCGATGGGTTCAACAGCGGTTGGAACATGCGACTTAACATCCCCTCTGTGGGCCGTGCACTTCATAAGCAAGGCTGCCAGAATGTGGCCGCAAGGACCTCTTTCATGGCGTGCGTTGTGAATAAGAGACGCCGAACGCAAAAAAAAAGAAGTGTGTTCAACAAGGAGGGCCCTGTCGCGTTGTCACCGAGACGCCGACTCTCACGTGGCCGCTTCCAGCACCGCGGTCACTTCCCTGGCAACCACCTCCAGGGCACCTGCGGGCGGTCCTCCGTTTCGCTTAGGAATGAACCGTGCAGCACCCTCCCCCCTCCTCCTCCACCGCCCGCCCCAACGCTGAGGGTAGCGCACGCCACCACCACCACCCCCACCCCCGGCGCTCCACTGTGTCTCGTTTTGATTCACTTGAAACAAAAAGAAAGCGCCGTGGCAAAGCGTCCACAGAGCCGCCTTGCTTGCCAGACGTCGTCAGTGCCAATTAGCACGAATGGCCGCGGATCTGGCCCGTTTTTTTTTGTTATCAAAGCAACATGCACGACTTCACGCAAAGTGTGAGCCGCGAATTGGGTGCCATTCAGGGGCTCGATTGTCCTTTGAAAGTGTGCCTCGCGGCAGACGTGATGAATTTGCTTTGTCGTTGCCTTCCATGGTCCTTTTTGAATAGAATTTCGCTCCACGGAATATCCACCAATAGCGGGATGAAAAGAAAGGGGAAGGGAGGAATGAAATGAATAGGCCCCTGCGAATGTCTCATTACACGTGGGAGTCCCCTACTCAAGCAGACCCTTTGCTTAATATCTTTTCCATGCAGTTATAAATAACGATCAAACACACAATCATTATAATAATGTGGGACCCTTTGCCACTGTTGGATGAAGCTCTCCACCTCGTCGCGTCGGTCAAGGGGGTGTTTTGTCCATACTTCACCACACTGGTCAATATGGGTTGCTGAAGGGGTTGGCGAGGGGGGTCCGGATTGGTTTAAATATGACTCACTGCCGGCATTAGCCATGGCCAAGAATCAAACTCAGGTGTCCCAGGGTTCATGGCTCAGCGAATTACTGCACTGTTGGTCCACCCCGTATCGTTATTATTCCATTTATACTGCAGAGAGCTATTTCTATAATTGTACATGTCCCTTCCACTCAATTGGCTACGTAGCACGGTTGGCTACGTACGATGCGAAAGAAGTTCAACACACATACATACCTACAATTGAGTATCATTGAAATGCTGTAACCGTGTAAGATGCCACTGAGGTTACAGTAAACGCATTGGGCAAGCTAGTGCGTTGGCGTTTGTCATCTTCTGAGATTTGGACACTGACATCAGCACACAATGGCCACAGCCTCGCAAAGTGGTGTTGCAGAGTAGATGAGCTCTGCTTCGCATCTGGTGACGTGCGCTTTTGGCAAATGAGGCACACAAACAGTTAATGTGCAGCTGTCGGTGTCATTGAACTCCCTCTGCTGTGTACAAGTTCTGCTTTTTTTTATAGAGAGCGGATCGACCGCTCGGTTTTGCAGCCGCACCGTGATTGACGTGGGGCGGTGACATGGCCTGACGTTCACGGCTCGAATCTGGCGGCCGACCGGGTTATTACTGCGGCTGTACGAATCGTAAAAAGTTGAACAGATATGACCCACCAAATTGCTCATTTGGGATTATACCACAGCAATTGTCCCCCCCCCCTTACTGTTGAAACTTTGCAAGACCCTCGTGACAAAGGGTTGAGACTGCTATTCTTGGGTCTTTCGGTAAAGTCACGTAGATCGGTTCAAAGAAAATAACAAAAACTAACAAAAAACTACAGGAAAAGAAGACGACCGCTTGTGTTGCGATCGAAACGTCGTAGTTTTTTTGGTTATTTTTGGTTATTTTCTTCGAACCTATCTACGTGACTTTACCGAAATACCCTAGAATATGAATTCCTGTAGTCACGAAAGCTTGAAGTCACGGTTGAGACTTAGACTTTTTCTGGTCAAGCGAGCGTAATAATAACGCGTAATAATAAATACAAATAAAACATAATAATAAAAATAAAAATAAATAAAAATAAAACATAATAATAAAAATTAAAATACATTTTTTTATTATGTTTTATTTTTTTATTTTATTATTTCCCTTTTACGTGACTTTACCGAAAAAACCAAGAAGATGAATCCCTGCAGTCACAAAAGCTTTAAATCGAAATGTGGCGTACGATTTAACGCTTTGTCAAATTTGCATCGAACGGCGCTGTGTTTAAGACCTTTGTGCAGCTTTTTGTAAAGGACAAAGACTGATCTCTGACGAAGGGCGCTGGCCTCGAAACAGCAGTGCGATTTATCCTCCCCTAGAGTTACATTGACAATCTGACTCTAAACGCAGCCTTACGAAATGGCCCTACAGCTAACTTACCGGACGCCTGTGAAAAATATCTTCATAGCTCATCGAATTATTTTCTAGTATAAATAAATATTCCGATTCTGATTCTGAACCGGCCATGCCAGACAAAGATTATAATCTCTTAACCTATTCACTGTTGAAGTGACTCTACTTTTAAAACTTCATATTTCAGCCCGAGACATAATGGCATTGCAAAGATATGCTTTTACCCTACACGTATTGTATGACAATGCGAACGTGGAATCTAAACGAGAGTGTGCAATCCCTCGGCGTGACGTAGAGGTGGTGCTACTGTCATCTGACATTCACCTTCACGCAATGATTCGCGTGTTGGTGAAGGATTCTTAATTCGTGCGGTTATTGGCCAACACGTTGACGATGTCTCTCAACTTCTTGGTTCTTTCGGTAAAATCACGTAGAATGGAAATAATAAAATAATAAAAATAAAACATTATAAAATAATTCTCACGACGTTTCGGCCACAACGCAAGCAGCCGTCCTCAGGTGAAGAACAGGTCTGTCGAGAAGTCATTCAGACTCTGTCTTCTCGACAGACCTGTTAAATCGAGACGTTTCTCAATTTCTGCCAACGGGACAAATGGTGACCGCGATTAGTTTCAGAGCTGCTTCGTCAACACCCGAATCAAGCCCCCGCGTTGCTGTGCAACGCGGGAGATCTGTATGGCACAGCCGGCGAAACCTTGCGCAGCGGACAGATGTGAATGTCCCAAAAATTGCACTTTTTTCCAAACCGAGACGTTTCTATGAATCCTCTTCGCTGATCTTTGCTTCTTAAATCTGTCACTTGAAAACTACATTCTTAGTGGAATCTGTCAACGATTACAAACAACCCAAGTAATATCATAAGAAACCTCTGCCATGCTGCTTACAGTGGCAGACCGTAAACACACCTTATTGTGTATTTTTTTACAGGGATCTTTTGTAGGCCCTATCATAAATTGAACAGGTGGGACAACCACAGCAGGAAACAACTTCAGCAATTGTTTCTTGTTGTGGTGGTCCCACCTGATGACGGACGCTTGCGTTGCGCCCGAAACGTCGTGATTTCATTCATTTAGTTTTATACCCACGCCACTTTACCGAAAGAACCAAAGAGTATGGATCCCTGCAGTCACGAAAACTTCAAATCTAGAATAAATTGAACACTATAACAAATATATATATATATAACACGATTGTGTAACTGGAAATAATTCAGTTTGTGGCATACATTTGGTGTTCATCACACGGAGTTCCTGGTGGAACCCTTAACACAATGGGGAACACAAAAAAACCGTGCACAAATAGCACTGCAGCTGCACTGGCTTTGAAGGAAAACGAAATGGTTCATCACGTGACGAACATCCACACCAACTCGTGCATTTTGCTCCGGATATTGCCAGAGTTAAACGCTGGGGACAATGCAAGTCTCTTGAAAGCATCCCACATATTGAAAAAAGCACGTAGCTATTTGGGAATGGCATGTTAACGTGAAGATATTCTTACGAATGGGCATAATCGTAGGAGTTATAACTACCGATGTTGAACTATGTTGGTTTTCTAATAATGAAGTTTTTTACTTTCGTGTGTCATCTTTAAATAGCATTACGGCAATGACATGCTATGTTGTGCTTGTTATTCGTAGATTAATCTGTTATTTGAAGGGAATCCGTAGTCGTTCGGATTCTGCCGTGATGTAATGGTTGGCACACTCCAACTTGGGATCCTCAGGTTGGCGGTTCGACCTCCCGTTACGGCAGGTGAAACAATGGGCAAACCATGCACCCCTCGTGCTCATGTTCTTTGGTAGCCTTTATCTATTGACAAAAATTATGGATTTTACGGTAATGCCAGCCTTTCCATAGGACAACCGCTGTTGACTGCCTCACAGCGGTACCTATTTTATTGACCCTGGAGGAATTATGGGCCCAGTATTTCAATAACTGCGATTTTTTTTGTTTAATCTCACAATCTTCCGTTTGGAAAGTCGGGTGCTCCGAAACAGCGCTGGATAATTCGCATTAAACATCGAGTACAACGCGTGGATATGTTGGTGCAATCCATCTGTACGTACGCAGGTTGAACTTCTTTTGCACCGAACGTAGCCAACCGCGCTAAACGGAGGTGCCGGCGAAGTACGACAAACTAAACACAAAAAGCAGCTCTAACGAAAATGCATTTTCAATTTGCTCAACAAGAAAAAAACCCGCGTTTTTTTGGCTGCTTCTCACTGCACACTTTCTGCACCACAGCAGTAGAAGTAGCAGCAGCAGCAACAGGAATAGCAGCAGCAGGAGTAGCAACAGCAGCAGCAGTAGGAGTAGTAGCAACAGCAGCAGCAGGAGCAGCAGCAGCAGGAGTAGCAACAGCAGCAACAGCAGCAGCAGTAACAGCAGCAGGAGTAGCAGCAGGAGTATCAGCAGCAGGAGTAGCAGCAACAGCAGCAGTAACAGCAGCAGTAGTAGCAGCAACAGGAGTAGCAACAGCAGCAGCAACAGCAGCAGCAGGAGTAGCAGCAGCAGTAGTAGCAGCAGCAGCAGGAGTAGCAGCAGCAGCAACAGCAGCAGGAGTAGCAGCAGCAACAGCAGCAGCAGGAGTAGCAGCAGCAGCAGTAGTAGCAGCAGCAGGAGTAGCAGCAGGAGTATCAGCAGCAGGAGTAGCAGCAACAGCAGCAGTAACAGCAGCAGCAGGAGTAGCAGCAGGAGTATCAGCAGCAGGAGTAGCAGCAGCAGCAGTAGTAGCAGCAGCAGGAGTATCAGCAGCAGGAGTAGCAGCAGCAGCAGTAGTAGCAGCAGCAGGAGTAGCAGCAGCAGGAGTAGTAGCAGCAGGAGTAGTAGCAGCAGCAGTAGTATCAGCAGCAGGAGTATCAGCAGCAGGAGTAGCAGCAGCAGCAGTAGTAGCAGCAGCAGGAGTAGCAGCAGCAGGAGTATCAGCAGCAGGAGTAGCAGCAGCAGCAGTAGTAGCAGCAGCAGGAGTAGTAGCATCAGCAGCAGGAGTAGAAGCAGCAGCAGCAGGAGTAGAAGCAGCAGCAGCAGGAGTAGAAGCAGCAGCAGGAGTAGTAGCAGCAGCAGGAGTAGTAGCAGCAGCAGCAGGAGTAGCAGCATCAGCAACAGCAGCAGGAGTAGCAGCAGCAGGAGTAGTAGCAACAGCAGCAGGAGTAGCAGCAGCAACAGCAGCAGCAGGAGTAGCAGCAGCAGGAGTAGCAGCAGCAGGAGTAGTAGCAACAGCAGCAGGAGTAGCAGCAGCAACAGCAGCAGCAGGAGTAGCAGCAGCAGGAGTAGCAGCATCAGCAACAGCAGCAGCAGGAGTAGCAGCAGCAACAGCAGCAGCAGGAGTAGCAGCAGCAACAGCAGCAGCAGGAGTAGCAGCAGCAACAGCAGCAGCAGGAGTAGCAGCAACAGCAGCAGCAGGAGTAGCAGCAGCAACAGCAGCAGCAGGAGTAGCAGCAACAGCAGCAGCAGGAGTAGCAGCAGCAGCAGTAACAGCAGCAGGAGTAGAAGCAGCAACAGCAACAGTAGCAGCAGCAGGAGTAGCAGCAGCAACAGCAGCAGCAGGAGTAGCAGCATCAGCAACAGCAGCATCAGCAGCAGCAGCAGGATCCACATCCGTGACCTTTTGCTCAACTTCGCTTCGTTGCGGCGCGCTCGCCAGAGAGCACGCGGTGGGGCTCTCGGGGAAGAGGCGACAACAATGGAGCCCCATTCCTCGGGAACGACTCACCGTCACCGCATCCTCTCAGCGGCCCGCCGTCACGTCTCACGCAGCACAAAGACTCTGTTTGTGTCGCGTCGCCGAGACGACCGAGCGGACCCGCTCTGGGTATTTGTTTTTTCTTCTTATTCCGGGGCACTCGCAGGTGATGAGCGACGCTCCTCCGCGCTTTGACGGTTTAGCATTAAAAACAAACAAAATCAGCACGACCAGGGGGCTATCTGCGCGGTGCGCCCCGGTTAGGCGACGTCCATCTATCCACGCATTCAGCAGCGCAGCAGATGCCCTCTTGATCTCACGCCGGAATTGGCAGCAGATGGTAATTCATACTTCTGTGATATCTGGTGGGGTGGAGCTCCCAGTTGCTTACCTCACCGTAACTTGACAGAATTCGACGTAACTCCTCGGATTCCTACCCTTAGGTTTTTTTTCGGTAAAGTCACGTAGGTAAAAAAATAAAATTAAAATTAATAAAAGTAATAATAAAAATAAAATAAAATAATAAATCACGACGTTTCGGAGGCAACGCAAGTCTCCGTCATCAGGTGGGACCGTCACAGCTAGATTTACTGTATCAAGTGTGTTGCCTCCGAAACGTCGTGATTTATTATTTTATTTCTATGATTACTTTTATTACTTTTAATTTTATTTTTTACCTACGTGACTTTACCCAAAAAACCTAAGAGTATGAATCTTTGCAGTCACGAAAGCTTCAAATCTAGAAGTAACTCCTCGGGTCAGCTTTGATTGACGATCCAGCACTCTTTTCGATTTAAAGCTTTCGTGACTGCAGGGATTCATCTTCTTGGTTCTTTCGGTAAAGTCACGTAGAAGGGAAATAATAAAATATGACTTTGAGACCCCCCCACCTCCTACGCATTCTACAAGTAGTGACTAATCCCATATCTGCATTTCCCATAAATATGCTAAATTCCTCTGTTGATATGCAAATTCCTTTGTCAAGGCGCCCTTCCTCCCCTAACCCAGCTTAAATATACGCTGCCAAGCATGGTGGTGTTCATTCAGACGCTGTCTTTCCAACAGACCTGTTCTTCACCTGAGGACGGCTGCTTGCGTTGTGGCCGAAACATCGTGAGAATTGTATTTTATAATGTTTTATTTTTATTATTTTATTATTTCCCTTCCACGTGACGACTTTACCGAAACAACCATCAAGGTCCAGCACTCGTCCATTCAGTCCAATTACTCGCTCACCGGCGATCAGTCGCCTCCTCATCACTCTTCTATCGCTACTAACATGAGTGCCCTTATGGTTGACTTGACCCATCGGTTCTGCCTTCCGTGTCGAGGGCTCGTCGTGCTGGTTTGTGTTCGTTAGTCCCATCGCCCGGTGCCGTGTTCACTCGCTCGCTCGCTCGCCACACTGCAGGTCGCAACGCCAATCTGTCTGCTGCTGGAACTCCCTCGTCCCATCATCGCCTCTCTTTTGGCAAGCTCTCACAATAACCGAGCCTCAATTCAAGAACCGTTTTCAGCCCTTCGCCGATTACAGCTTAGAGAGTGCTGTTTGTTGCCGGCCATTTGACGTTTTGGGCCTTTTTGCGAATGTGTGCTCAGCAAACTCTGTTTTAAGCAATAAAAAAAACAATATTGTCAGCTCGGGTCTTCATTGATTTATTTAGCATGTGCGTTTGCAACGAGACCAGGCAGCAGCGTCATTATATTCTAATATTATGTTCTTGATGAAGGGAAAGTTTGCATCAAGCCTGCAGAACATAATCATTACTCAGTCAGATCTCGTAAGTTATTCCCATCAGTTATTCATGCAATGTCAAAGCACGTAGCAGAGTCAATGTTAAAGCCGATGTTTATATCCTCTAGGACCTTGTGTGACAGAAACTGGTTACATGCCCAAGCATGCGCAAACCCAATAACTGCAGTAGTTAACGTGCTCACGAACGTGAGTGGAGTGGGGAATACGTGTCGTGCTTAGGATAATGCACACTGATGTGGAAAGGTTTGCACGCGAGAGTTCGGGTGCCATTAGGGATGTGCTCCCCATTTTCAGATCAATTAGAAACATCTGAAAACCCAGCCTGGATTTGACATTTGTGACAAAATTAATTCGGTTTGGGATTGATCCCAAAACGGACGGCATGAATGTGACGTCACTGCCATTATTTTCCCAACACGAATGGTGACGTAGCATGGGTGACATCACTGTTGTTGGCAAAAATACAATTTACATTTCTGCATAATGTAAGTGATCTGAAAAGTCAATGTATCCGAAATTGTTCTTATAAATCTAAATGTGTAAAGTTTGAAACACATTACTAGTTGTTATCATTCGCCACAGATATTCCACTGCTGGATAAAGTCATCCTGCACAATCCTCCATTCGTCGCTTTCAGTTGCGCTTTTGCGGCCGTCTGGAACGCTCTTCCATCCGATATTTAAATCTAGATTGAAAACTAATTTATTTAGAATAGTTTTTTGTGTTCAGTCTGTTGTTCTTCCCTCGCACCTCCGATCAGCACGGTTGGCTATGTACGGTGCGAAAGAAGTTCAACATAATTGCACGTATCACCATCACACAAAGTCATAATCCATCTAGCACCTGCACACAAGTTCATTTCATTGCTCCAACTCTTCGGTGGATGTGCTTTCCTTCAGCTGTCACTCATGATTATTCTTGATCATGGACGATCATCCCTTACAGAGATGTGTCCTGCCCAAGCCAAATAACATTTCTTAACGATTTGGATGTTACGTACGTGTTAAATAAACGTAGAATGTTGATTAATGTTAACCATTACAACTTGACCGCGATGTTGTTAAAGGTACAAATGGTCAAAGTTAACATGAAGTCAATTGGAGGAAGCATTTTAACTGGCCTTAATTCAGTTATAATGGGATTTTAAAAATGATTTTTTTAGGAAATGTGAGCTAATTTGATTTGAATCACAGTGAACACGATTGTCGTGTTGCCTTTCTCCCTCCTTACACTGTGCACATGTAAGTGTGCGTCATAAAACCTCGTTCTTAAAACTGAGCCGTGATGTTCAACGGATACCTACTTGGTTAAACCACAAATTCAGTATCGATTTGTTGTCCCCGGGGGTATACTTCAGTGTGCAGAAGGGTGCAATAAAATGTTCAATGAAACCCTGATAGAAAATGTAGCATTCTCCTCTCGATTCCCCAAGTGTGCACGCTCATAACGAGGCGTGGATGAGAGACACCGATACGATCATTTGTTGAGGGGGAACAAAGGGTACGTTGGCTAAAACTTAACACGATTCTCCATTATATGACTTCTTCAACAAAAGTGCAAAAAGTACTGAAGATGTGAGTCTTGATGCAATAATAATAATACTTTACAGCTCGTTTCAAGCCACTGCTGAGTGAAGGTCTGAGTACTCAGATTGTAAATGTTGTGGCTGGGCTCTCTAACACACCGGGTGTGCTGTACTAGTGACGAATTGGCCACGTTCTGTTTACGTGACAACCCTTACTAGTTGGCTGTGTCGGGTGGTGGCCGGTTTAACGACACATTTATTTACACGATCTAACCCAAAAAAACCCTCTATTATGGGCCTTGGGTTGTTTGACCATACTTCACCATGCTGGTTCGTACAGGTTGGTGAAAGGGGGAGGTTCCAGGGCCAGTTTAGATATCACTCGTCATTGCTGTTAGCTGTGGATAGGAATCAAACTGCGGTCACAGGGTTCATAGCTTTAGGGCATGCTCACGTATTCAAAAAGCCAGTGATCGCTGCCCTTATTCAACACGTGAAAAAACACATGGTTCAGGTGGCTTTCAATGCCACCCTAACCCTTAAGGGATTGGGTTTATATGACGGGTTGATAGCATTAAAGGGAATAAATGACTTTATTTGTATGCACTTGCAGTAACCTCAAAAGGGAAGAGAAAATATGTCCAATGTGGGAATAAATACTGCCGCCATTCAAGGTTTTCCAATTGTAAGTGTTAAATTATAAATGACAGTAAATTCTTTACTGTAATTGTGGTTTAAAGTACCCCAGTGCTATTTACTGTATGTTGAAAAAGAAACCCACTATGGGACTATTATTCAAGCTGCCGATGGAGCTATAGAATCGCTGCTGGGTGATTAGTGATCAAGGAGCAGCAGCACATCAGCGCTTGACTCCCGAGTGTTCAAGTACAGAGACCCCCGCCATCAAACGACGTCGCTGTGCCGCGCGCCAGCCTCTGGGTGAGCCAGATTGTGGACCTGCGTAAAATCACCACGGGTCTTATGATGAGTCATTGTTCCAGCAATTGACCTGGATTTTTGGCATACGCACACACCATTGCAGTGTGCGTTCATTCGAAAGCTCTCTCTCTCTCTTTCTCTCTGTGCACACATCAGTATGTGCCGTGCGAAACGAGCGCCGTTGATAGCGCCGCCAAAGAATGCTATAGAGCTCAGAAAGTCGAGTCAAAGTCTCCATGCTCAAACGAGAATTACGCTGCTTTGCTTATCTGTGTGAGCAGCACTGAGTCGGTTGTGGAAATGCCACTTTTCTAGGCTGGGGGGCATGCTGTGTTTCTGCTCGCAATGAAAGTAATATTTTTTAATGGCAATAGAATGCACTGTATTAAACCTCTCACCTGTGGCACACCAAGGGAATGGGAGTGGAGTGAAGGAGGTAATGAATGAAAAAAAACTAGAATTACATAGCTCAAGATCAGTGACGGATTATCCTCGTAGCAACAGTATCTACATGCGTAGTAGCTACATGTGTAGTAGCTACTACATATGCTACGGGCTCCGCACTTTCAAGGACCCCGTGCTAAATGCTTTCAAGCTATCAATTCCGGCTCAGTTATTCTGCACTTGCTCTATTACTATAGTACTATACTGCGTTCAACTTTTATGAACGACTGTATGTTTAAAGTTAGCGATTTGTCGTATTATCTGGCTGTATAGCAAATGAAAAAAATACAATTACTTTACGATGCAAGTTAAACATTTGTGTTTTAACATTTACTTGTGTTTAAAACATAAATTAAGAGCTCCTTTATAACACTAGCTTAATCCGGCACTGCTCAAAATGAGCAGCAGGAAGAAAGAAGGTGCACTGAGCATGAAGTAGAGGAGAGGAAGAAGGAAGGACCGGGCCAAGGTTTCGGGGACGAGAGGGTGAAGATGAGAGGGGAGGGAAGAGAGAGGGAGAGAGACAGAAGGAGCGAGCAGAAGTGTGCCGCGTGGAGCGGCGTCTGTTTCCACGGGGGGCGGGGAGAGGGGAGGGATTAGTCACGTGATGTATGGGAGGCTTGTGCTGAAGTGCCGTTATAAAGCGGAACAATGTACGTAAAAAGTATTAAAAAAATTGCAGTTTATGGCACTTTGTTTTCAAATCACACGAATTATTTACGCACATGATTTCATTATCACAATCAGCCGTGGTCTATCGACTGGACGGAGGCCTCCACCAAATGTCGCCATGTCAGTGTTCATGTTCATGATCCTTGTGTCACTGAAGGTAAAATACTTTTGCTTATTACTACAAAGTTCAGTTTTACAAAAAGTACTGCTACTTGTTCATGCCCTCATCTTCGTGCCAGCAGCTTGCTCCCAGTCCAATTGGGATCCATAAAACTCCCCAGAGACACGTTTTGTTGTTGTTAGGACTACTTTCATGAGGCATGGAGGATTATTTCTATGTGTGTTGAACTTCTTTTGCGCCGTATGTAGCCAACAGTGCTGATTGGGCAAAACCAACAATTAAAGTTTGCACGAGGGCATTTTCTTTAAACTCGCTGGGGCACCATGCGACCGGAACTTATGTGGACACGACCGAGTCTGGCTGGGTTCGTGGGCGTGTTCCAGCGACCAAACACGCGGACACACGAAGCTAAACGTGTACGGACGTTAAAACAATGAAACCCTTTATTTTTGTCGCCGTATCTGGTGGAATGTGGTAAAGAATGTGCTTGTTCGGTGGTTAGAATGCCGCTATTTTGCTGTAATGGAAAAAGACGAAATTAAGATTTAATGCATTATACGCTGGGCCACCAAAAGCCTGTGTAATGAAGGTATAAAAATAAAAATACGTTTTACCCTTTCTGGCAAATAAACAGGTCGTAATATGTTCAAACACCAAATAGATGCATTCTGCAAGGCATCAAGTCTGCGTTAACCACACATACGTGTGGCAAAACATGCAAGCAAACATGCTCTGATAATATAGAGCATGAAACTGATTGCAGCAAAAGGGACACGTTTCAGTTTTCAGTTCAGTTTAATTTATTTGGTATAGCCCTGTGAGCCATTCGGCTCCTGAATCGTGACTTGGCAGAGGACACACCTTGGCCTGCGTGCAGTCACACAATCTTGGTGATGGCACTACCGGCAAAGGTTTTTTTTTTCCACGAAAAAAACACAGCCCCTATTTTTTATTCAACCGCTCCGCGCGCCATCGCAGAAACGGAGAGGGCAGCGCAATAAGGCGACCGCCAGAGGGCGGACAAGCCTCGCGGTTCTTATCACACCTGAAGGTGGAGGGGGGGGGAAACGACGATTTAAGCAAAAAAACTACTTCAGCATTTTTCTTGCTGTGATTGTTCCACCTGATGAATATTGCTTGTGTTGCGATCGAAACGTCGTGATTTGTTTTATTTTATTTCTACCTACGTGACTTTAGCGAGAGAACCAAAGAGTATGTGACGATGGTAAAGGTTGTGGATTTGCTCTCCAACACACCGGTGTGCTGCACCAGTAACGAATTGGCACGTTCTGTTTACGTGGAAAACCTTACTAATTGGTTGTGTCGGGTGGTGGCGGGTTTAACGACACATTTGTATATTTACGCGATCTAACCCACAAAAACAATATTATGGATAATATTGGTCGTGAAAGACTACGTGTTAAAAAAGATACGGGAAAAAACGAACTTTTCAGAGCCCATTTAAAATTAATCTCCCACTCTCTTCGTTTTTTTTTACCCCCCTTTAACAATTGTTTAATCCTAATTCAAGGATGTTCTTTTTAGGCGGAGTACTAGCAAGAGGCAGTGCTTAAATTGTGCTGTTACCTTTGGCAACCACACGCAATGATCATGCATGTGAGGCAAGATATACAGTAGCTCAAAGAATATCCGTTCAGCCAATAATCAAACTGTAGATTGTTTATGCCTTTAAAACACATATTTTGTATATTAGGGGTCACACTTCACCACAACCGCTGCTACAAGACCGACGTTTTTCACGTAACAGTCAAGCAGTACAAACATTAACATATTATTAACTGGAGATTCATCAAAATCAAGTACAAACACCAGCTTTGAGATGATGTCGAGATAATCAACGCGCTACAAATAAATACTCGGTTCAAATACGGGTGGCGGACTCGAGTTCAAACCCAGCATCTAGGATGGGTACCAGCACAGTGCTCTGAATTCTAATCCAACCAACCACCTCAAGCAGTTAAATACTTTTAGTTAAATCATCACATTTTCTCTCCCATCATGCATTGCAATTGACTTATCTAAACCCACCTCTTTTAAATAATTAACATAATAATCACTTTCAGGCCTCCGTCAATCCGACAAAGGCTTCCCCCACACTATGTGGGTCACGGGACTTGTTTCACCATACTCTTATTTTTTTCGGTAAAGTCACATAGGTAAAAAAATGAAATAAAAATTAATAAAAATAAAATAATAATAAAAACATTTTTTTTACCTACGTGACTTTACCGAAAAAACTAAGAGTATGAATCCTTGCAGTCACGAAAGCTTCAAATCTAGAATTGTTTCACCATACTTCACCCTGCCGGTCAGTTTTGGTTGTTGAAGGGAGGCCGAGAACACGTTCAGATGCGCTACCTTTGGTCGGGAATCAAACTCATGTCGCTGGGCTCATAGTGCAATGCATTTGCCCTTGCACCGCCGATGCAGCCCTTATCTCGTGTTACGTTGTCGAGAATGTCCGCCTGAAATATCGACACTGCACCTGGCGCTAATTGTGCTCGCTGAACTGAGCATTAAGCAATAATGACTATCCCCATTTGTTGCAATGTATAAAAATATTTGCAAATGCAATTTCGGTGACAGTACATCATGGCAGATCTCACAGTTGACCTAGCACAACACTGCGTGGCGAGGACAACACTTGCACTTTTTTCACGTTCATCGGTCGATAAAGCTCTTCACTTGCCCTGTAGCTAGTACTCTACAGCGGTGGGAAGCAAGAGTTAGTCTCTGGCTGTCTCGATCATCATTCTTGTTACCCTCAGAGCGACTGTAGGCACCGCTAATTCAACTGCGAGCAACAATTCCACGGCACAGATCAGCCTGGGACCTTAAAAATCGAAGCGCGGGAGAGAGCCCCTTTTCACCCGAAAGGGTCATGTCAATTTGTTGTCTTTTCCCGCTGAGACGTGAACCCAGGATCGTTGAGATGCCGGTTCAGTCCTCTTAGGTGGACATTTAGCTCCGTGAACCAGCCGGCAATGGAACGATGTGACTGAGATGAGATGTGATACTAACTGCACAAGAGAACCTTTCAGACCTCGGAAACCATTATTTTATTTTCCCTTTTCTCCCCCAGGCCTTGAACCTCGGATCAAAGAATTGCTGACTCAATATTAGCCTCTCGCAATGCTGGACCAGCTACATTGCATCGATCTTGAAGTAAAAAAAAAAGCACGACAGTTCATTAAATGTCACAGGAATCAAGTATATGGCACGACGCTTCGTGTCTGTAAATCATTCTGGAAACTAACTGCATTGTCGATGTGTCTTCCTACTCGATCAACAACGAGGTGGCGACCATCTCAATTCATTTCCCGAGCCAGTGGCGGAGAGTCCACATCTTTATGGCGAGCCCAAAGGACTACCTAGCAGGATAAACTTTCACAAAGCAGTTACTTATTTTATCAACGGTGAAGATGTGATGGGCCAAGTCGACCCTGATCAAGATTAGAAGTCCGAACCTTGTAATTGCGAGCTCAGTGCTCTAACCCACAGTGCCACCTGGCATGATGCTGACGTACGAGATGGTAGTGATGGTGAATTTGAATGGCGTTTACAAATTGGTGTTTTGAGGGGTAGGGGTAACATCGTGGCCAGGCCAAGGTGGCTTCCCCCGATCTCAGTGGTCAATTTCGCCTCCGCTGAATCGTACATCACACTGTCGGCTGCTCGGCCTCTCTCTTAGCTTTCCCACGGATATGTCCCATTAACCGGGTGGCGTCCCGACAGGCCGTGTAATAACAGGAAATAGTTTGTGTGTGAGCACGGATTTACTCTCCTCTCCTCCCTCCCCTGCCCGTACCGTTCCCCCCCAACCCCACCACCTCTTTTCTTCACGCAGCGCGCGTGGGCCAAAAAAAAAAAGCCACACCACATGCACGCACACAGCTGGTTAATGTTACCGAGACTGTGCGGGAAAAAGAGAGGCACTGGGAGGGGGGGGGGTGGAGGGGGGGAATTGAGGGTGGAGAGGTTTCATGAAACGCTGCTGCTGATACGACGACGACGGGACGTGTGGAGCAATGGTAGAGGTGTACTCTCAAAGGGAGGCAGGAAAGGTGCTGTTGTAACATACCAAAAAAACCCCTAAAGTATCGTTGAGCGTCGAAGTCTCAAGGTACCATCGTACCCCCCCCCCTCCCCCGTGCCGAAATTATTTCTGAGTGGGAAGATTGCAGAGTTTAACGCAGCTAAGTGCCACCTCTCAAGAACGTGGGCTTCCAAAGTTCCCACGAGAGCGAGCGTCTGATGCCTCTAAAAAAAATTAGGATGGTTTAGCGAACCTATCGGCATGTGAAAGTGTAAGTCCAAAACCCAAAGGTGCACGGCTGAGCACGGGAGGGCAGAGGTGGACAAAGTTAGGACGTTAAATCCAGCCCACCTCTCTGTGTACATGACCCAGGCTAACCCTTACCAAAACCGTAGCCACCAACACTTACTTGAGCCCTCATTCATCACCAACTTTCTCTCCCCCCCCCGCGCCCGCCTCCCCACCTCTCCTTTTAAAACGACTGTTTTCACTGTATTAGCATTTTCAGAGCAGAGCAATTTTGACACCGATGCAACACGATAAGTGGGAGGAAGGCCGTGGTCCCATGGCGTCTTGTTCTGTAACCAGCTCCAGGCTCTGCGTTACTTCTTGTGGAAGCCCGATGGGGGGCTGCCTCTTTTTCTGCTTCTCTCCGTAGAAGAACAACAACGAAAAAAAAAGAGAGAAATAAAATGTTCACCAGCCGTTGTGTTTTGCAGCAGATGTCAACGGATGCCGATCTGCGTTTCGGTGTTTTTGTTGTTGCGTTTGTTTGACCCCGTCGTTGCTCTTCCGTACAGACGTCTGGGGAATGAAAACGATGAAATGAAGTTGTCACTTGAAGGAGTGACGGAACCGCACCGTCTTTATTTCGTCTGTGAGTTATGGGTGTAATTGTCGAATGCCGAAGCCTTGTCTGGAACGATATCTGGCCTCTCGAGTTCTTACCCGGTTAGACAAAATGAACTTGAATCTACTGCTGGATGAACGTCTGCGCGAGCAACCGCCACCCCCCCCCCCCCCGGCGCCTCCCATTAGCACTGTTGGCTACGTACGGTGCGAAAGATGGTCAATGTACGTACGTACAACCCTCACGATCCTGCAATGCAAGAATCCACCCACCACCGACACACCAGCTCACCGCTTCGTCGCCACGGTGGAAACTCATTTGGCTGCCACTCAGTTGTTACTCTCGCCCAGTGGCCCATTTCGGTTTTTTTTTTCTGAACACTCAAAATTGTATCTTCAACCGGCGAAAATGTCCCATAATCCGTGTTGTTCAATATAAAACTAAATATTCTTCTTAAATACGTTATAAAAATTGAACGCAGAGTTTTCAATAGAGATGGCAATGAATGTAGCAATGCAGAGCGAGAGCGAGAACTGGAAAAGGGCATCCAGCCACGCGGGAATGAACGTTTGGAGGAATAAGATTTATAAAGTAAAAAAAAAACCTAAATAACAATTTATACCCCTTCGTCAATCCACTGCCGGAGGAGGTCCTTCCCACGCTGTCAGTCACGAGAAGGGGGGCCAGGTCCCATAAACACTGCACGTCACTCACGACTGGGCAGCATCTCAGGTCGCCTATCTCGGGGTGCAGTGCGCTCACCAATTCCGCCACTGCTCCACCCTGTTCTTCAACTGAAATGCATCCACTGAAATCAGCCACACGCATATATTACGATTCCACGGGCAAAAATTGTTTTGGAGAGAGAGAAAAAGAACCGCTCCCCCACCCTCCCCACCCACCTCCCCGCAGATTTGTCATTACGAACGTGCCGTGGTTTGTATGAATCGTACACCGATATGCATCGCAACACAATGATTATTGACCTTTGAGGGCGGTTGATTTCAGCAAGTCGCTGGGCCATACGGTGGGTACGCAGCGGGATGGTGAGGTCACTTGAAGTAACAAAGTCTCGGTAGGTTGAGCAGCTTTTAGCGAATGGCTGAAATCTTAGCGCGAGCAGCCCCACCAAACACACCCACCTACAAACATCCCCGCGTCGATTTGTCTTTGCACACACAATTAGTATTTGCAATTACGCATTCCCATCTCCTTTCCCCTTGCAGCTGCACGGAGATTTGATCACCGCAATACATCTTTTCAGAGGCGCGCACACACACACACACACCTGGAAATTCCTCCCCGAGTTCCAAACACACACACACACACGAGTTAAGCTCTAGTATTTTATTTAAAGGTGCCGATTTAATCGCCAAACATTTCTCACAGCCCATATCCACGTTCTTGGACAGCGTCCGTAAATTCGAGGCGCGGGCGGAGAGAGACCCGATCGGGCGTGCTTGTGCCTCCTGCCACGCGCGCGCGCTCTCGTGCACAGCGCGCTAGCGCACGCGCGCGCGCGCTCTCATGCACAGCACGCTAGCGCACGCGCGCGCACACAACGATAGATTTAGTGGAAGGCCTCCTGAAGTTGGCTCCTCACTGACACGAGCGAAGTGCACCGGACTTGGGGTTTTCCTTCACATTACCTATTCGTTGTGGGGGGGGGGGGGGGGGCGGGCTGCATCAGCACCTTCTGTAAAGTGGGGCGACTGCTTTGATGTATTGAACTATTTTAGCTCCATTACCGATGTTTGGGAATAGAAAAAAAATTAGGTTTTAGCTTTTCGCAATTTGAGGGCATCAGGGTGAATGGGTATTGGATAGGGGTGGAGGCATTGTGGAAGGTTTGGGCGCAGATAACTGCAGAATGAATCCGTTGCTGTGGAATGTTTAATCGTTGGACGTATCAGTGTAATATCTCGCATTGTGCTAGCGATGGTGCGTGCATTTGGATGATGAGCAATCCGTTGCGAGTTGCAGGTGCTGTTCACGTAACACGATGCATCTCATGATTTACCATCTGCCTGTGCGATTCAATGCAATGCCATGATTCCAATCTACCTTGATGATTCATAATGTGCTATTTTTGTCTCGTTTATCCTGCCTTGTGAATGCGTGTATTGTCTGTCTTTTATGTTCTATCCTGTGTGATTTATCTAATCTGTTCCGTAATCCTACAGGGTGCATTGGCCATTAATGTGCATAAATCACAAATAATCCTTACACATACAATATGAGTGTAAGAATCCATTTTAATTGATGAACGCATTAATCTTTGCAGGGCTTCAACAAAAAAAACCTATAAACTAAAACTAAAAGGATTGCCACCCGTCCTGATTTGGTGAGACGTCGTTCCCTTTTTTTTAGGTTGCCGTCCAGGGAAATCTACAGTAAGTCTTCCCAGGGACACCAAAACTCCTGTGTGTTGTCACTCGCGTAGTAATACCACACAAGAGACCATGCAATCCCCTTCCCCCACCCTGTATAGAGTATTGTGAGGCACTCGACTACCCATGTTACGTTCCCCCTCTTTGTACATCAGAGCGAGCAATTCTCCTACCGACTGGACTCTCACTCAGGGTTTCACGTCGATGTCGTGTTCAATCTAGTCGTGTGAGTTTTGCTCTCATCGAAGTGGCTGAGCTGAAAACTCTGCTCTCGTTTCGCCTAAAATGCCTCCTCGCAACATGTTCGGTTTATTTTTTCCTCCCACGTTCGGATGCTCACGTTTTATATCGACTTTTCAATGCGTTGCACGTGTCCCCAGCCACGGCCTGATGTTGTCTTTGTGACATTCAAGGTGCGGCGGTGTAACGACAGGCTGTTGCTCGCGCACGCGTCGATACGGTGGCAGTTTGTAGACATTTGGCGGCCGTAATCCTAATTCTACTCCACAGGTACCATGGGGAAATTGTGAGCGCGTGGTTGTTCGCTCTGGAGAATACGTTAAAGATGGCATTTTTGTTACGTCCCAGCGTCATGGTGGAATGTTGAAAATGTAGTGAATGTGTTAAAGTGTCAACAATATTGTTTTTACACACTTCAGTTGAATAATTGATGTCTTTGTGTATGTCTAATTGGAGTTTGTTTTGGGTCCTTAATTGACCAATCGGGCAATGATTGGTATTAAAGTGATCTATGTAGAAATTAACACATTTTAATTAAAATTCTTGTTCACTTTCACAAAGGTAGAAGACATGAAAGACTTACTGGAGGGTATTTCGACCTATCATATTCCCAACATTTGTATTAATATTATTGCACTTACTACCCGCATCCTAGGCCACGGTACAATACTTTGTGAACGTTTCACCGATGTAGTTCTCCTCAGACATTGTACCCATTCCTTCGTGCAGGCGTCTCCATGGATTTTTCCACCTGGTCATAAATAATGGATCTGATTGATTTATTGAGAAAAAACGCCCAAAAGCGTTATTAGGTTTCCTAAAAGCCCAAGGTGGGTGGGTAGATGCTGCGCTGCCGAGTTGCCATTTGTCAAATGCGAGTTGAGCCGTCCACTGAGATTTTGTTCAACAGTGGCCAGGGCCTGGTTTGTTAAAACAACTTGCCGTAGCAGCAGTGGCTGTGCCCAGTGGGACATGCTTGGGAGGAGAAGAAAAAATAATAAAGTGTCTTTGTTCCGAGGTGTTTCGGGACGAGAGAGAAAAATCGGCGGACGACAACGCGTTGAGCCTTATTCCGCAAGGCGACGGTAAATGAACACAAAAAACAAGTGGCCACGCCGGTGCGAGTGTGCGTGCGCATGACCACGGAGAGATTCCTTTTAGAATTGTAATTGCATTGCCGTCTCGTGGGTATCGGTGCTGCAGCGGTTACTGCGTTGCGGCACCTGAGTTCAACATCCAGCCGTGGCCGACGTCGGTGGCGAGGGACGATGATCAAACATCCCCCGTGGCTAGCACAGCTTGGTTGAGGCCTTCATCAATTTGACTAAATTCTCACGACGTTTCGGCTACAACGCAAGCAGCCGTCTTCAGGTGGAGAACAGGTCTGTCGAGAAGGCAAACTAAATAATCAGCATTCCGACTCTGCTTTCTCGACAGACCTGTTCTCCACCTGAAGACGGCTGCTTGCGTTGTGGCCGAAACGTCGTGAGAAATATTTTATTATGTTTTATTTGTATTATTTTATTATTTTCCTTCTACGTGACTTCACCGAAAGAACCAAGAAGATGAAGCTCTGCAGTCACGAAAGCTTTAAATCGAAATTTAACTTGCAAGAGTTGAACGTCTGGTGCCCGCCACACAGATAAGAGCAGCGGGCAGTTGAAACTGCCAGTGAAGCAGCCTGCACAACCACAATACCTGCCTGCATCTGTCACATTGCCTCCCATCATTGTGTGACATCATTGGGAGGCAATGCGGTTTTTATTGCAAACATTGCTTGGCCCAGGTATTGTGGGGACACATAAAGTATTTATTATCTCGAGACGTAATGATTTGTCTCCCTAGCGATGGAATGCATTTTTAACAATTGTCATGACATTATTTTAGAATGGTTTCGTTTTTTTTGTTTGTTGTTACATTGTGGTGAATTTAGTGGCTTGCAGTGGCTGGAGTGGTCACATGAATCCATTCCATGTACGATATCTGAATTTAAAACCGTCGTTTCGTCGTAATTTGATGCTCGTATCGTGAACTAAATAATCAGAATTAATATTTAAACGGCTGCACTGTGACACCTCTTTCGTTATGCCTTAGTGGCGGTGTCACGCGAACAACTGCGAACACATTACAGGTGCTTTTAATTGTTCTGAAGCAGGAGTGTAGAATGTGAATAGAGGAGGAAGCGAGCAGAGTGGGCCTGCACCCTGTTTGTGTGTCACGTGGGTTTGTTCACAATCTCGTGGCCAACAACGTCACACGCCATGACGTTGCTGGGAACGCCGCGGTGCAGTGGTGAAGAAGACTTTGTCTCGGTGCGTTGTCCCACCTGAAGACGGACGCTTGTGTTGCGCCCGAAACGTCGTGATTTAATTTAGTTGTTTTATTTTTTTTTATTTTTTATTTTTTCACCTACGTGACTTTACCGACAAAAACAAAGAGTATGGATCCTTGCAGTCACGAAAACTTCTAATCTAGAATGTTTCGTTTTTTTGTTGTTGTTGCTGCTATCAAAAGAGCCATTCAAGGAGTGTTTCAATCGATGATTGATAACAGCTACTCTCATCTGTGGGAGTCGCTTCATCGGAAAGAGTGATGAGTTCCAAATTGTCTCTGTCATTTTGCCAAACTATCGGTTGCTGGTGTCAGCATTACTTGATAGTGGTTAGTAACACTGAACACACACGACAAAACCTTAATCCAATATTATGCTGCTGCAATGAGATGCATGTGTAAAAAGGAAAACACAAAATACATTCCATGATACATTTGTGTGTATGTCTTTGCAAGGGCATGGTTTTTCGGAAGTTGCGCACGCTTTATCCGATGAGCATGTACACAAGGCCCGCATGCAGTGCGTATTATTATTAATATTCGCAAATGTGTGCGTGCGCAAGTGTGTACTCTGGGCTTTACTGAAGGCTGCAACATCAGTGCCCTCACACTTTCCCTACCTTCCCCCCCCCCCCGCCTCATGCTGTTCTTAGGCTGCCTATCAATAATGCAGCGTCCTCTTAAATAAGAAATACGAGCAATGCGCGAACGCAACGTGAATCCTACTAATCACTGACATAACGTACCTCCTCTCGAGCCCTTATCAAGCAATTGCTGTGATTAAACTGTGAGTGACTTTATAAGAAATTAAATATTTAAGAGGCGGGATTATCGCTGAAGGCTACCAATCTGGCTGGGGCGTAACCCCGCTGTGTGTGTGAGCAAATGGTTTTGATGCGCGTTTTTCTGTGGTCGATATCCCTGAGCGGACATCTCGGCCGCTGTTTTCGATAAGAACGTCGCTTGCACACCCGCACGTGCGGTGTCGTCGTTCCTGCGATTTAAAAACGCTCGCACACACACACACACTGCACTGGGTCCGAAGCGTGGTGGAACTTTTCAAAGTTTTAACTTTTGCAACGTGACTGCTGAGAAGGAGACGCCTGAGATTGTCTTGAACGTTGGAGAGGAGAGAGAGGAGAGAGAAAGAAGCGTTGAACCGTGAGGTCGTTTTACCTGCTTCAAAATAAATCAAAAGTAAAATTTTAAGACATTAAAGAGAAGTTATTTTGTTAGCCGGTAAAAAAATGTCCACTGAATCACCAGACTATTTGTGTCAGCAGGGTCCTCTTCGAGTGTTCGCTAATTTAGTTTTTGAGTGCAGGCATACCCCGTTCAGCGTGGGGGATGCGTGCCTGGAAACGAGAGTGCCAGGCGTATCAGCTGTATTTTGGGTTATTATAGAGCATATTCCCGATGGAGATGCGTTTCCGATATCGTCATTTATCACACATTAGGGGTTCATTGGGTTATTGGAACAATAATAGAGATGATAAACATGATTTATACAGACTGTTAATGGTACATAAATATTTCCTCTTATCCGCGAAACACAAAGATACAAAACCGCCTCTCGTTTGTGATGAATTTCTTTCGAAAACTCGCACGAGGGAGGAGATATGGCCCCTGCCGAATACATGTGAGTGGCACAACAAATGTTTAAGATTTGCGGAAAAGAGGAGCGCTTTAAAAAAAAATGTTCGCTGTGTATTTCTGTTTAATAAAAAAACAATGGGTAAAACGCAACACTGTAATTAATAAAAACGTGCCGATGGACGCTTGTGTTGCGCCCGAAACGTCGTGATTTATTTTATTTTCTACCTACGTGACTTTAGCGAAATAACCAAAGAGTATGGTTTCCTGCAGTCACGAAAGCTTCAAATCAATATTGTGCTCAAAAAGGTTCATGTCAGGTGTCTCATCTCCGCTCACTGTGACTTAGAAGGAGTCATCTCGCCACGGTGCCTTGTCTCACTCTATCTAACCTGCACATCCTGCAAATGAAATCAGATATCAAGAGCTACAGCAAATTCTAACTAAACGTAATTTCCAATAGCGCTGTGTAAAGAATCTAAGGCATTGCCAAGGAGGGCCTGAGATCGTAGTATGATACCGTCGAACTGAATGTATACTTCGTATTTTTAAACAAACCGTGTGGATCGTTGTGTTTTTTTTTCTAAACTGTTGAACATATCGTTAGAGGTATGCAATTTAATGAATCGTGTAGGCATGTACACTGCGTTTCATTTGAGATGAAACGCATTTGAGTTACCTTAAATGTGTATCTGTCCAATTGATTTTTGCATCTGAGCTTCTACTGCTACAGAATCGAGCTAATATTGACAAATCACAATTGAAAGGTTGTAGGATAATGAAATTGGTTAACCTTGTAGAATACAACTTCTTGTATGTCCAGCATGGCGTTAACCAACTCGAAAGATTATAGCAAAGCCCATTGTGCCCCATTTCCCAGAGTCATAACTTTATGGATTTTAACGTCTTCATTAGACTTGGCTTCCGCAATTGGGATGGGGTTCCTGTTAACTTAAATATATATGCAATGCAGGTCTATATTATTGCTGTACTTTAGCAGTAGGGTCACCATGGTGTATTTCCTTTCACCCTGGACTTGCAATCCAGAGGCTGCCAATTCGATCCTCTGGCTCGGCATTTGGAACAACGGAGTGACCTGAATCCCCCGCTCCTGTCCACCTGACACCTCCGATTGGCGCGGTTAGCTACGTACGGCGCGAAAGGTCAACATGCATACAGCAACATGAATCGGCTACTCTACGTTGCGTGTGATGGAGTAATATGTGGGTAATCTCACCTCTTCCAAGACACGTGGTCAGTTTAACAGAGCAGTCAAAATATCTAAATATCAGCTCACCTCTAGCAGAGGCCATTTAACCAGCAGTGGCATCAGCAAGCAAATGCAGGGCTGTACCCTTATCTATTTCAACGATACAGTAGCTGTATCTGTTTCTCAAAATTAATATCGTGACATGTGTTATGGCTGTAAGTTGAGGTTAGTGGATTGTACGTGTATGAGCATTGTGTGTGCAGTATAAGGATACCTGTTCTGACTCGAGTGCTCTTGGAGAGGGTGCAAGTTTGAGCGCTTATTTAAAACTGAATCTATTACGAAGGGCAAATTACCATTGCGGCAGAACTAACTTATTTTTTAAATTATACCGGGTAAGGCCCACTGAGCAATATAGCTCTTTTTCAGAAGTGACAAGTCCCCAAATGATTGCTCAACGTCCATTCTAAATGTGGAGGGGAAATCCGGAGGATCTGGAGAAATATCCACGCGACCACGGAGAGAACATGCAAACTCCAAAGATACAGGCGTCAGGGTTGGGACCGGACCCACGTCCTCCTATATACCAAGCGAGGTAGTTAACTTCTTGTGAGAGCGGTGCACTGAAGGGGACATTTCTCACGAATCTATACAGTCGGCATTGGCATATGGAGCAGACATTTGGTGTCTGCCAGAAGAAATGTTACAAAAACCGAAAATCACTCAAAAGTTGCACAATCGGGATAACTCAAACAGACACGACAAAAACACGTGGATTAGAGAACAATTACGAATTGGCACCATCACGATTACTACGGAGCAAGACCAAATTGGCTCGGCCATGAGCTGTGTCACCACGAGGAATGACATTCGGCCGATGAACAAAGCTAACGACAGCATGTCAGTAGATGTAAGGGAATGCACTCGAAGGAGTGACAGAATGGGAGAGTGAGCAGTTACTAATACAAGGAGGAACACGTGGCAATAGCAAGCAGCGAGTGCGATCATACGCATTTTTCAGTTGATTTGAAATGCATTGAGATGGTAGTATGAAGTGTCTCCGGCTGGGTGGCACTGTGATTGGAGTGCTTAACTTGCGATGGGGAAGTTGCGAGTGAAAAAATCATCCCAGGTTGGAGTCTTCTCTGCCCATCATCCCACTCGGGGTTGTGTGAAGCAAAGTTGCCATCTGTCCTGGTTTTCTCAGGATCGTCCTCTTTTCGAGGTAGCTGTCATGAAAAATCACTAAGTCTTTTGGCGATATTTTGCTCTTTGCTTAATAATTCACCAGTCAAGACAATTCCCCTACCGTAGATGCAGTTCTCCACTCTTCTTGTATTGTGAGCTTTGAATGGAGATTTGAGCCACCCAATTCGTGTATGAGCAGGAATTCTGCTATTTTATTAAATGTCATGTTATGCACAGCGCATGTATTGACAGTCACTTGCTCACTGAATTATGGCTTTTGTTATCATAAAGTAATTTTTGTAATTTCGTTGTAGAGGGTAAATCGATGGTTCTGTTAGCCAGCTATGGTGGCACATGCTGTAATCCAGCACTTTGGAGGCAAGGGCTGGTAGAGCCATCCTCTTTGGCTGCAAGGTGCCCAGCAGATGACAGCACAGCAAGTAGGTTTGTGAACCGATTTGTGCAGAACGTTTGAGTGTTGGAATTTCTGAGGTTATTCCATTCAACAACGCATAAAAAAGGAACTTTCCATATATCATAACGCAGGACCCCCCTAATACGAGTATTGACACTCACGGACACTTTGCTGGATGACATAAAAAAATATATTTGTATTATTCTGAAGGGGTAGGATACACATTTTGTATGAAACCAAGATGTTTCAAATGTGGTATTTATAATAACAATTTGAGGATCATGTTCAAGAAAATGTATATATTTATTCATAGCGCAACAGACTGAGATTGCCCTGCATGTGGAGTGCAGTCTATGAAAGGAAACGGAGCAGCTATACCACTGTGAAAGATTTACACGAAATAAATAAACAATTCTGTTGGAATGAGCATTAGGGAGAGGATATTAGGCAAGGACCATTGGTTTACAGTGTGTAATTTGTGCGCTCAAAATGTTAAAATGTAAATTTCATGAAAAAAGGCCACGAAAAAAATGCCCCGATGAAAAAAAAAATTCGTACTTTACTGCGCCTTTATTTATATGCAATGGTTAAAAATGCAGGCCCCTGCATAAGCATTGCTTCACATTGTTGGCGAATGACTGCCTGAGTGCTCATTGTAATGTAAATTTCATTTGCAAGCACATCTTGTAAAGCGCACGGCTCGCCTGAGTGGGGGGGGGCATTTCATAATGTACTCCGGTCATACGTCCAGTGATGCAATCGGTAAGCGGTGACACACACACACAAAAGGGATCGATGCGTTCGCCATCGTGTCTGTTAAACAGCGCTGTGTGGAAACAACTTTGGCAATCATTTCTGAGAAATGCCTCTTCGGGTTTTTGTACATTGTAACTGCAGCTGTTTGGCCTCTCGATAAGAGTGGCTTGTTTTGAGGGAGCCGAGTTGGCACGCATTCAGCTCTCTCTCTCGCTTGTGGTGCACACGCATTTGGGAATACGTGAATATGGTATTCCAGAGCAAAGTGATTCGACTGCGCAAACGAAAACATCCCTAAATATGTTGCATTTTACTCCGCAATTGTGTGCGTGGTCGACTCAGCCTCAAATCAGTATCTGGTGTCATTTGTAATCATCGCCACTTGGGACACAAAGGCGGCCGGGCGTGGTGCTGGCCACCCAACCCTCTCGTGAGCTGCCAGCTTTCATAGGCGCTCGCTAACCACACTTGCCCCAAATGTATGCTTAGGTTATACAGGTGGTCTTTGTCTTTTGTATGTAAATATAATGTAAAGGGTTTCAGTGAAACACGTGGAGTAATTGTAGGCGTCATTTGTCATATGTGTAAAGTGCGTGCCTGTTTAATTGCACAGCCTGTAAACTCAAGCCACCATTCAGTTTGTTAGTCAGTTTCATAACGCTTGTCTGGAGCAAATGTGTTGTTTGCGCGTATTGTTTTCGGTTTCATGAACATCAGAGGTAGAATGCATTGGGTTTTCCTCGCACCTCACCCCCAATGTAAATCACGCATGCTGCTCGTTCACAACCGCAGGGCGGCTAGGGTTGGTGTTTATATGAAGTGGCGGTCAAACACGATCATAACTTCATAACTCAGAGCGAGTGAGGCGAGGGAGGACGGAGATCGGCGCTCAGTAATTGCGCTCAGGGCTGCAACTGCAATTAAAGGTGGCAGGGCGGTGCCTCCCAGCAAGACGGACCTGGGTTCAATATCTAACTCACGTGTGCCTCTCTGTGTCCAGGTTGCATGTTCTCCCTATGTTATGCGTGGGTTTCCTCTGGGCTTTCTGATTCCATTCCATAGCTAAACAAAAAAAAGTTAAATCTAACCGGAATTGGCCAAACATCCCAATGCTGAAATGTACCTGCAGATTCCCCAAATTGGGATTCCACAAAGCAACATCGCTTCCGACCGCAACAATTGGACATCTGTGAAAAAAAAGCTTCATAGCTCATCGGATTCCCTCCAGTATATATATATTCTTATATTCTGAATTGGCAGAACCATCCTGAAGAAGGTCTCGAGACTCAGTGAGACTTTCCAGGGTAAACAAGTGGAATGATGATGACGACGACGATGATGATAATATTAAGGATTCCCATGTAACCCCGGTGACTTTGTGGTTGATTGGCGCTTGCCAGTGTAACGGCCCTCCTGCCTCACTGCACCGTTCGCTCCTGTCACTGCTGTACCCTCGCCAATCTGTGCGGCACCGGTGTGGTGGATTCGATGGCACCTACCCAAAGGTGAGGGAGACGGAGGTTGAACCCCCACGTGGTCACGTGGAGAGTGCGCCATGTGCGCGCGTCTGAATCCAAGGCCTCTGTGCAGGTTATCTCAAGTCTGACAGGCAGACGCGTAAGACCCCATCAATGCAGAGCGTATCCCTAACCGTGATGGCGTGAGGTCGTTCATTCGCTGGCTTGTTAAACAGTCCGTTTTCACCACATATATCCTTTCTCAAGATGCTAGTTCTTGTTATTGTAGTGCAGTGTTCATATATATTTATGTTTTTTTTTTTATATGAAAATGTTATCCAACGCATTGTGTAAGCTCTGCTGTGAACACGATGCTACTCAGCGTCGACAACCTTAATCCGCACCAGTTTCAACACCAGTTTGCTCACACAGCGAATACATGCAAAGTTACGATTTGACTCAGGCTTTCGGCCCAATGAGAAGAAAGTGTTCACTCATCATTGCGACCACGTGACTTTTTGACTTGAAGCCTACACGATTTCAATGTGAGCGCCTGCAATGTTATGCACTCTACGCCTATGGCCAACGTAATTTCGTCTCAAACTGACAACATTCCACCCATGCTTGGGCATTCATTTCTCTCCATAGCTCTGATGAGTGTAACATTCGAGCAAAATGCAGGCATCCTGCTCGAAAGTGATCTTGACTAGTTGGGACAAAAAAAAAACCCCGAAGAAGACGAAAGGTTTAAGATGGCAAAACATTCCATGACCTGGGGCAGAGCCGTGAAATTTACTCAAACTGCCAACAATTATCAATGACAGTTATGGCCACAGTTAACATGCCACACCGGAAAAGACTTACAGGAGCCACACATGCCGACACGATGCCAAAGCAAATGGAATCGCGGTAAACTCTGCGCCGCTCAGACATCTGAACCTTAAACTTGGCTCGCATCCTGTTTACATGACCACGCAGTGCAGAGATAACGTTCATCGCTCGGTTGTGGAGTCCCATCATAGAGTTGTGTTGTTGTTGTTGTTTAAAACCCTTAGTAATTGTATCTTTACACATCATTATTTCCACCTATCAGACAACCCTCGCGTGTGTGTTATTGCAGTCGAAACAACTACGAGGGCATTAGATTGGGTTTTAGAAATCTGGAGAAGGTATTTGAGCATTGTAAGCTGTCCGCTAATGTAAACGCGCACTTTACTGTATGTGGGTACGTTTGCTCGCGTCTTTGAGCCTACTTAAAGTGGTTTCCCGTGGGAATGAGTGTGAGGTAGGGATAATCAACTGTTTATAGTCATGGGCCAATCTTGGAAATTCCATGTTTTCATGGCTGTCGTAAGTTAAACCACATGACAATTACCACATTCCCAGTGCTATCCATAAACTCTGTTTATACTCGTTTGCCTGGCTGTCTGAGATAGCATTTTTTTTTTCAATATTATAAACTGAGTTGACCTCTTAATGGTAAGGATGTTCTTCAGAGCATCAAATATACAACTTAAGTTTCTCAAAAGTGGTTTAATTCACTGTGTAAAAAATAATTGTTGCAGTCAAATATAAAGTCAAATTGCTCTGCATATAAAATTCATGTTGACTTTCTTAAATAAATGAATCAAAATTTGTGATGTAAACCTCAACTGAAATATGATTTAATAATATTGGCAACATCTGAGTTTGATTATTTATTTTGACTTGTTTCTTCTCGTTTGATCGCTAATTACAAACGAGCGCACAGGATTGGCGAGTTATTATTTTGTCACATGCAGACTGGTCAAAGTCTCATCAAATACAAAAATAAATGACATTGGTTAAGGCAAACAGATCTGACATCTGTGTGTAATTGGAGAGTGGCACACGTGGATATGCAAATAATTCAGATGTGTGCTTTTGAGCATAATATATTTCTGCTCGGCTCAGATTTTCTTACTGATCTGCAAGCTCTTATTTATAATGCAAGGACAATCTTGCTTGCTTTTCACACGATATTCCAAACTGTCTGCTGTTGCAGTGTAGAAAAATGGCTCTTCGCAATGGGTGCAATTATATAGGCAAAAACTAGCAACGTACATAGTTTTAGACTCGTTGTTGCCTTGGCTTTGCGGCTGTAAACAACACAAGACAGGGGCGATCAGCAATTTGTCCAGCAAGGCAGTGCTTGGGTTTGAGCCATCACAGACTGAGCCCAACTAAATTCTCAGCTTTAATCACCCACAACATTATTCACAAGTTGGAGCGAGTATGTGGAAACTGGGGTTGCTGTGATATTATTTTTCACGATATGATGCGATGTAAAAAAAATCGAATTATTACGTTTTATCGCAATATTACGTTTGCAAAACCTTTGGAAATTCTCATTTTGTATTTTATTGTTGTAAGCTGCTATACTTCCAGTACGGATGAAGATAACTCAAACGTTCTCCAGGTGTGCTTGCCTCGACTTGAGTCCGCCATACATCTTTCTAATTATTACAATCGATACTCGCTCATAGAACACGTGCAGTCAGTTACTCTGAGCAAACCTACAGTAAATAAATATATGCGCTACAAAAATGATTACGTCATATATGTCCATGCTTGTCAAATATGGCAGAAAACATTTCCAGAGCATTGTTTTAATTGATAATAGCTATTTATTTTGCACTTTAACGGATGCGTTTTTTTTACATATATATACATATTTTGTCAGGAAAAAAAAGTTTTTTTTGTAATGTTGTAATGAGCAACGTTAATTTTTTTATATTACGATACAGTGGTACCTCGGTATACGTCGTTAATTCGTTCCAGAAGGTAGGACTTATACCGAAAATGACGTATACCAAGCTAATTTGTCCCATAAGAAATAAAGAGAAAGGACATAATCCCTTCCAGAGTATAAGACATTATATTTTATATGGCATATTATACATTAATGGGGTTGTATAAAATAATTTAGACACTACGTATTACTAAAATGCATACATAAATTAAAATAAATGCATAAATAAATAAAAAAAAGTGAAATAAAAAAAATTAACGTCCCCTTACCTTGCTGAGAGGAGTTGATAGCCTACGAGGATGGTGGTGAGGAAGGGGATGAGTCGTGAGCGGGGTCTACGCGGGTACACGGTGACTCATCCTGACCCATACAAGTTCTAGCAAGCGCGTCGTATCCCAAGCAAGACGTCGTATCTCAAGACATTTTTTTCTCGTCAAAACACGACGTATACCAAATTCGACGTATTCCAAAGTGGTCGTATACCGAGGTGTGACTGTATTTTGAATCGCCATATTATGGCGACCCGAATGAAACGTGAATTCCAGGACTAACTCACTGAGAAAATGCATGATTTCCCTGTAGACGAGTCCAACCCAGCATTATGTAAAGACACATCCTCAATCAACAACATTCAATTGCACATGTTAAATATTTCAATTACATTGGTACAACACGCGGGTGAGTTACATTATTCAAACTATTAAGAAACGTAAGAGGGTTTGGGCATAACACGTCACTCTAAAGGATCATGGACGATGGTCAAGAATACAACGATGATGTTAACCACGTCACGTGGTATACAGGAGGTTGTGGGTTCGATCCCGACGCTGACCCCTGTATATTTAGAGTTTCCATATTCTGCCCGTGGTCGCGTGGATTTTTCTCCGGGTCCTCCGGTTTTTCCCTCCACATTTAGAAGCATGCGTTTAGATTATTTGGCTGTTCTAAATTTCCACATGATAAACCACTTCATTGGGGTATCATTTGTGGCCAGGTCGCTTCTGAAAAGAGTTATACAGTTCAATGGGCCTAACCTTGTAAATACAAAAAATAGTTTATAGTTATATAGTTTAACAATAGAATGGCAGCCAAGGAATAGAACATCCATGGGGGAGATGGAGTGATGAGGTCGGCTCGTGTGCAGGTGCTGGATGGAACGTTGAATCACAGGATTGTGAGAAGTGGTGGTGGCGGCGTGGGCAAGCCTTCATCCAGCAGTTGATTTATCATAGCTGACGACGATGATACGTAGTCAACCGTGATAATCGGAGGTGCGGGGAAAGGACATCAACTAAACACAAGAAGTAATTGGTACAATAGTACTATATTTTACTTACAAAAATAAAAAAACCCATTAGAAACAAATATGAACAAACTTTTAAAACGAATGAACAAGTGTGGATTGATTTCGATGCCATTGCCGTAGAGCGTAAAATTGCATGTGGAGCAAATTGAAACAAACTTGACAGTATTCTGGAATAATCCAAGTTAAACCTCGGATCTGTTGCTGTTAATGTTACTGTATACCATGCTATTTACATGTTAGCTCTAGTTCAACACATACTCTTATTTTGACTGCCAAATTGCAATGTTCCCATGCCCTGCAATTATAAATACAGCAGGTCGCATATCTGACATAAGGTAATTGGAAATACAATACTGCAGTTAATGGGAATATTGTGTAATGACTGGGATGTCATATCGTCATGCATTGTGGTAATTTGTTGCTACTGAATTTGGTTTCTTCGTATTCATGGAATGAAGGACACTTATGCACAAACTATTAAAACTAAACAATTTTGATTTTACCAGGGAAGGCCCACGGAGCTGTATAGCTCTTTTTCAGAAGTAACCTGGCCACAAATTATAGCTTAACGAAGTGGCTTATCACGTGGGAATGTATAGTAGCCAAATACTCTAAACGCACGTTGTTTCTAAATGTGGATAAAAAAAACGGAGGATCCGAAGAAAAATTCCATACGACCACGGGATGAACATGCAAACTCCAAATATACAGCGAGGGTTGGAATCGAACCCATTAACTCCTGCATACCAGGTGAGGGAGTTAACATCTCCCCACCATCTACGGTGGGTGCACAGAACTCAAAAGGGAAAAGTGTCAAAGTCTTCATTGTTCAAATGAGCGTTGGGCAGTGCTCATCACGAGCCAATCGCATTGCACGCCACCACCATCGCCATCACCGTGGAAAATAGTCAAAGTTATTGCTTGCTCAATTGAGCATCAAGGCGGTGCTCGTTTCCCGTTTAAAGCCCTGACCAGGTGGTGTCAATTCCACATTTCTATGACGGGAGCGAGTGTATCCAAAAAACAAGAAAGTGGTACTTGGTTTTTAATGACCCCTGGAAGGATGATGGGCTGAGCCAACCCCCATGAGTCAACCCCCAACCAGGACTCTGAATCGCAAACATTCCGATTGCCCTTTGCTCTACCGTTTAGACGTACCCAGTATCACATAGCAAATGTCAGCTTCAAATCAGAAGCTACTGTACTGCTCGTCCAGGTTGTGTGATTTTATGAAGGCCAGTCTCAGACAAAGTTCACTTTCTGAAATATGTCCTAACAATGTCTTTTCATTTGCCCTGCAGCATAGTTTTTTTTAATCTTGGGTTTGTAATTGTCACAACCTTCTGGTTCACCTCATCTTATATTCTGGAGGCATGAGCAAACCCACCAAGTCATTATTTCAGAAATGCTTAACTAAGTTTTCGTCTAGCCTTGAATTACCACCATTTGATGTGCCATCCGTGGTTGGTGCATGCTGGCGCCCCCTTGACACTGGTGCAGGGTGGTTAGCCAGCGGCTTTCAATTGACACATTTGCACCATGTGCTGCAACAGTGTTATTGCCGAAACCTTGATTAGGGGCCTCGCTGATGCTGAGGGTGAGGCCCTGGGACCTAATAAGGCTTCAGGAATAACTCAGGGAGGAAGCGAGAGTGCACATTGATGTCACACCGAGTGGCACCAACTGCAAATCCGTCGGGCGCAATGTTGTTTTCAAACATTTATCGCACCTCTACACCCCCAATTTATGAAACCCAGCCACCAATGCGATATTACAGGACGCAGAAACCTGCAAAGTTTTCTGCCACTGCTCTGTCTGTAGTCGCTATGTGTGGCGCAGTAAAGTACTCATTTAAAGGTGTGCGTTTTAAGCATTTAAGGGCCATATTGTGAAAAAGTAAATAAAGATATGATCCATTCGGCCACACGAATATTAATTTATTTCACGTATTATGTTTGAATAAAATAAACACGTAACTGATATAGTTGGAACTACGTACGGTGCGAAAGAAGTTCAACGTATGTACATACCTAGTCCACTGCTGACCCAAGCCGTCCAGCCTTGTGCTCATGAGCCATATGGCCAACTCCCTGCCCCTGTTCAGATCTGGGCTCAAGACCTTTATCTTCTGTCCTGTTCATCACTGAATGCCTCCTCATCTGTGACGTGTGAAATAGATTATGATAATACTACTAATAATAACAACCTGTCTTCCTGTTATCAGTGATTCTCCGTGAAGCACGTGTTCTGCTTTGTGTACAGTGTCTTGATGTGCAGCTGCTGGCTGCATGCAGACGCTACAGAAAGCTAAATTGTATTGTAAAGTAATATAAATGAAAATGAGTGCCATAAGATTTATCAGTGCTGCACGTGGAATGTTTTTGAGTCGCGCTTTTGTTGGAATGTGATTGACAATCAGTTTAACAACTCTGAGTAAAGCTATTGCGAAGACGAAGAATAATGGGAAGTTAACATCATGAATCTCAGGAGCAACATTGATGAGCCTTCTCTAGCATGGGATACAAAAAAAAAATCAACGCACGCGCCTATAACTCTGCCTTAAAATGTAAATATGTAATTGGTGACGTTTCGGGGAATGGGTCTTCTTCATAGCGCATGAGAGCATGGAAGGGCTGCTGCCTGTTTTTATAACAATTATATTTAACATTGATTTGCAAGGCGCCTTCCACTAATGTATCAAGGTGCCTGTATATATATATTTGTTTTTTCGAGGCCACAGTGTTATTGACGAATGTGCTAAGTTTTTTACTAATAATTTGCGTGCGCACCACTGCCAATGCAGTATCACCAAACAATTTGTCTCGAAGAGCAGAAGCGAAAACTGGGTGGGGGATCTAAGTCACCTTGTCAATCTTTGTAACTCCGGCCACGCTCTGTTCTCTCCATCTGTCCACTTATATTTTGTTCATTTCAGCTACTTCTTTTTGTGCTGACAAAACCTTAATCTAAGGCATGTGGCCGGGATGTACACGCTGACAAAAACACACACACGCACACACACGACCAAGCCAGCCAGCCAGCAACGACATTGACCTCTTCCTTGAGCCTGGCTTGTCTATTAGGGCAAGTGCTGCTCGCGAGCATTAAATGGAAAGGCTGGCGAGGCCGCAGGGAAGGCGGTGTGACCAGCAGCGCACGCAGCCACCTTTGCCTCGCTGAATACCGTGGCTCTGTCAACCTGGGAGAGAATCACACACATCAAGAGCGGACGCCAATAGCCACTGGCTGTTGAGAAAATTGCAACCTTAGCCACAATTATTGCAACACCGATGTATTGATCAGTATAGCATTGCACCTTAGAATGAATGTACACGAAAACACACGCAAAAAAACACATCTAAATATCCACTGAACATCCATATAGACTGTTGGGTCAAAGCGAGTACGTCAAAATAAGTTACCTGTGTTTGTAGCGCAGTGGCGCGAATTACTGCACTCCCTACAGAGATAAAGAGAGGCCTCAAATAGCCTGTTAGCAGAGTGTTGGTGCAAGTGCTGTGAGTGAGAAGCACCTCTGAAGGCCGACACACCACACGAGGGGTTGGGGCGGCCAACACCACGCCCGGCCGCCTTTGTCTTCCCAATGCTGATGTTTACACACTGCACCAGGTACTCATTTAAGTCTGAGTTGACCTTGGTTGGCCCGGTTCGTAGCGGAGTTCTCTCAGCGCTATGCTTCTGGGCACATAGATAAAGATCCCCCGTATATCCTTTAACAGACTGTTGGGGCAAGTGCTGTTGGCGATTAGTAACCAAAGAAGGCCGGCACGGCACACGAGGGGGTGGGGTGGCCAGCATCACGCCCGGCCGCCTTTGTCTCCCCCAGTAGCGATGTTTACACATTGCACCAGACACTCACTTGAGGCTGAGTCGACCTAGGAGGGAATCCCAGAACCGATTCAGGTAAATCGTCACCGGTGTTGGCATCGTGAGTGGCAATCGAACTCGGACCCGCCAGGGTTCGCAGCGCAGAGCGACAACCGCTGCACCACCGCTCCCCACACGCAACGCGCACTTTCCACTGGGGCTGAACGATGAATCGATTTCAAAAGGAAATCGCAATTTGAAACAATGCGATTAGCAAATCGCAAAGGCTGCATTTTTTGCGATTTGAAAAGTCCAATTACTTTCTTATTGGAATTGTTTTATTTTTAAATTATTATTACAACTTTTTTAAATTTAACTTAACAATTGTTCTACGTTTGATTGCTCTATTTCATCCATAATAGAGGTTATTTCTACGCGATCTAACTCAAAAAACCTCTTATGGATGATATTGGTCGCGAAAGCCTACGTGTTAAACTGTTCTATTTCAATTAAAACATTTTAATTAATAAATGTTAAAAGCAATTCATATTTTTTAAGTTCTCATCCTTGCATTAGAATATATAGAGCAGTTCATATTTTGATGGTATCATGTGGTAATGCTCCATCACAGTAAACATTGAATTGAAGCTTGACTTAAAAAAATGTAATCGCAATCGCAATATCTGTCAGATAAATCGCAATTAGAAATGTTCCCCAAATCGTTCAGCCCTACTTCGCAAGCCGCCACGCGCGTGCAGGTCACGCGCGTGCAGGTCACGTGCGGGGACGTCCGCTCTCAAGGCGTGGACTTGGCAGCGTCGGGGCAGCTTGCGGTGCGATGCCTAGCGCAGGTGATTGCCACGCTCTGTCGACAGCCGCTTAAAACAAGAAGCCACGCAATTCCTCTAATCCCGCCCCCCCCCCCCGCTCGCCGCCCCCTAATCTGTTCTCGTGATTGTCCGACACGCGTAATTACAGTCGAAGAGTGGGATTCTTCAAAGTGCAATTCAGGCAGGCGGGCAGGCATCCTATTATTCTCTCATTTGTGCATAGCTGCAAATCCATTTGCTTGGTAAAAGTGTTACACGGATGCTTGCGATTAGCAGTGGCCATTAACTTGTGCATCGTGACAATTACAACGTATTTGCTTAACCCCTCCACACCTACACTTGACAAAACACGAGGATGTAACTCGTGCGAGGTATAGCGTGGGGCTTTCTTTCATTTGGCAGTTTATTCAGTGGTGTTGTTTATGCATATAAGATAAATACGAGCATGCCAAACCTTAACAACGAATGAAGCTACAGTTGATCACCTATACTCAATATGATTTTGAAAATTGTTCCAATGTGTGTGCGTGTCTGTGTCTGCGCAAGCTGCAAGTTCTGCATAAATAACTAAACCCTGGCCAATATGGCCTATTTGGAGGTGGCGCGCGATCGCACGGCGGTTAGCACACTGCACTCGAGAAACCCGACAACCTGAGTTCGAATCCCAGCCACGGCTGCCAGCAAGTGGCGTGTGATGGGTGAAGTTGCTCCGGGATAGACCTTCACAATCCCCACTGACCGCGTGGCCGGCAAAGCAACGTCAAACGACTTTGCACGACAAGCATGTGGGGGCCTTCATGCAGCAGCCAACTGACAAAGTGGTGTGATTTAAAGTAGACGACCATTGTCATGGTCTCATTGAATCGCGCGGTGGCTTTCGGATGCGCTTCTCCGGCCGTCTGTAACGCGCTCTCCTCCGATTTTAGGAAACCACTGGAGCTATACACTTTTACAATTTTGATTGAAAATTATTTTTTACAGCTGTTTTCTAGCACGGTTGGTTACGTACGGTGCGAAATAAATTCAACATACATGTAGACATGCGAGGTTATATGACGGTGGGATTGGTCAGACAACCTTAGGCCTTGACAAATAAAGGCATGTGCATTGGATTGAAGAGATTTACTCAACTTTCAAAATTGCTGAAATGCCCTTTGTACCACCATGTATCAAAATATGAAGTGAATTAACGGATTTACACTTATTTTCAGTAAGATACTTATCGTTAATACCAACATATATTTCTCATCCTTATGCGGCGTGTGTCGTGTTTTTTGCTTTCACATTTTTATTGTTTAATGTGAAATACACCTCGTGGGTCACTTTGGGTGGAGAGGGGGTTTCAAGTGTGAAATTCAGTGGGTATAAATGGAAAGGCAAGGTCAAGGACCCGTGCGTATGTATGTTGAACTTCTTTCACACCGTACGTAGCCAACCGTGCTAATCGGATGAGGGTCAGGGCATTATTATGCAGTGTCTGCTCTCATTAGCAAACATCACAGACGATGTGAAGAAGCCATGGCGAGGAGGGAGGCTGAGTGGGAGAGGGGGGGCAAGGCCGTAGCCATGGAGTCAACATTGGGGGGGACCAAATCTTCCAGGGAGTCTGCCCCCCCCCCCCAGAAAAAAAAAATCTAAATTTGAAAACGAATTTCCTGTCTAACACATAGGATGGACTTTATAACACATAGGATGGACTTTATATTTATTTTAACAATGACGTCTAATAGTGTATTGTATTACATTGCTCTTTTTATATTTCTTCATATTTTCTTGTTTCATTGTATGTAATGGCCGAGATTAGAGATTAATAAAGTACAACCATAACCACAATCATATAAACAGAAATCTATTTTACAGCAATATATTGGGGGGGGGGGGGATATTTTGAGCATATTTGATTATTATAATTACGGCCTTGGGGGGGGCGGGGTATTTGTTTTTCGAGCAACTGCTGCGCATCAGTCTCAGAAAAGCAGGCCCATTGGCCGTTCATGCGAATTCTGAATTTACTGCATGCAAGTATCCCAACATGCCATTGAACAACAACAACAACAGAAACAACCTCTTCGTGGTGGCGCGCTTGTTTGACGTGTCAAGAAGACGGAGACCCCCCCGAACCGCACGCAGACACAGTTCGTGGCCCGGGCCGATGCCGGCAACGTGAACTCCCAATAGGTGGCGACATTCGGCAAGGAAGGTCCTCTGAGGATTCCTGACGTGGATGCGTGAGGGGGGGGGGTGTGGGAGAGCGGTAGTGTAGCGGTTAGCGCTACGCTGCGCTACGAACCTGGCCACCCGAGTTCGATTCCCGCTCACGGCCAACACCCAGTGACGATTGTCTGAACCGGAGCTGGGCCTCCCCTAGGTCGACTCAGCCTCAAATGAGGCGCTCTTCTTCCACCTCCAACCCAGCTTATATATAAGCTCCAAGCTTGGCAGTGTCTCATTCTTCACCTGAAGACGTTGTAGCCGAAACGTCGTGAGAATTATTTTATTATGTTTTATTTTTATTATTGTATTACTTCCCTTCTACGTGACTTTTTCCGAAAGAACCAAGAAGATGAATCCCTGCAGTCACGAAAGCTTTAAATCGAAATTTAAGAGTACCTGGTGCTTATGTATAAATCTCCACTGGGGAAGACAAAGGCGGCCGGGCGTGGTGTGCTGGCCCACCCACCCCCTCGTGTGCCGTGCCGGCCTTCATAGGTGCTGCTCGCTAACAGCACTTGCCCCAACAGTCTGTTAAGGCTACACGGGGGGATCTTTGTCTTTGGTGGGGGGGGGGGATTGAGACATTGCCTTGACACGCTCTGACCCCACCATTAGGCGACGTGCATCGCCCGCGTGGGGGCTTGTGTGGCTCAGCGCCTGCCGCACAGCGAGGGCCACCATCCCTGCTCGCTCCAGCGACGCGTCAGCGGTGGTCGTCTGCAGACGTGTTCAGCGCAGGGCGACTTGGCTCGCACCCGATTTAGATTGAGCGTCACGTGCAGCGCAGAGAGGTTTATGTTCCAAACGCCATCTTTGTGCGTGTCTATTTTACGCAGGGCAATTTTAGTCTCAGGTGTGGACAAAATAACATTAAAAACAACACTTTTTTTAAAAACACGCTTTTATGAAATGTACTAGTAATGGAAGAAAATCCACGACTCTGGGAAGTGGCCCCGAAGCTTGGCATAATGTAAGGGACCTTGGCCAATTACAGCCAACGTCAGTTTACCGTGGACAATTAGACCCAAGCCGAAACATAACAGATAAAAAAGATTGTTTAAAAAAAATATATATATATTTATTTTTTATGATAGAATATAGACATAAGTATACCAAGTTTGCAGTCGATACCACATTGGTAAGTGGGTTAAAATTGAGTTACAAGGTTTGAGGATATGACAACAGACAGAGTGAGTTAAATGAAAGCCGCACTTGCACTGCGCTTGCATTGTGTAATGCACACGTGTTCTTGTTCACGTGGGTTTTGTATTTTGTGGACCGTTCCAAGTATATGGTGAATTGAGGCTGATTCCTGGGCCTCCACTAATATCACTTGCATATATATATTGAACTTCTTTCGCACCGTACGTGGCCAACCGTGCTGATCGGAGGTGCGGGGGAAGGACAACAAACTCGCACAAAAAACGAAACAAGTTCTAAAGTGCAGAGCTTCAGTGGCTTCCTAATACCGGAAGGAAGAGCGTTCCAGACGGCCGCAGAAGCGCATCTGAAAGCGCGCGATGCAGTGACCGTCTTTGTTCGATGTCTAATATAATATCTGTCGTATAATATCTGAACCTGCTCTGGCTCCTCCAACTTCACCAACCCACATTGTCCTGCGTGACACATTTTGGTCAAAACACATTCCTGCGGAGAGAGCTGGTAGGAACGTTGGGGGTTGCTCGGCCAATGGCCAGGGTCAACGGCGGCGTGGTGTATTCCGCAAATACGGCCGACTGTGAGGGCGGGCACAAGCCGGAGTGAGTAGGTTAAACGTTGAGTTTTATAAGGGCACCACGGGGTGACCAGCCCCTCCCCACCCAGCCCCACCCTCCCCACCCAGTCCCTCCCCACCCTCCCCTCTCTACCCAGCCCCACCCCTCCCATTTTTGGATGCACGACGGACGGACGGACACAATAATCCCCTGTGGGCTGGTGTAACCAGGAGCTTCCTACCAGTATAAACCCCATGACCAACTAAGCTTGAGGAAGCCTGCATCCAGTCGTGGATTGAGAAGGGGCTGAAGACTGAAATTTTGTTTCATGTACACTCGTGGGTAGTATCAGCACTGGATGAAGGCCTACCCACGCCGATGGAATTCCTCTTGGTTTTGCAATTCTACAGTGTACCTCGCCCCAGCACACGAGTTGATCTCATCTCTTCTTTACAATGTTTGGAACATATGCAAGAGAACTCCTGTGAACCCCAGTGATATGGAGGGCCAAAATAGCGGATTCTATTATCCATGGGACTATCCACAATTTCCTCCTCTTTTACACGGGGGAAAAAAATCATGGATAACCCGCATATAAGATGATTAATTTGCCACGTGACTCCTCTTATCCGTGAAATAGTATTTTGAAGTAGCTTCGCTATGTGTTGTGGGTTAAAAAAAGTGTGACTAATCGTGGACAATTGGAAGAAATACGGCAGCAGGTAATAGGAATTTTAGCAGATCTTACAGCTGCCATGGATAACAGGAGTTACGGTAAAAGAGCCACAGATAAGAGTTCTCCAGAATGTATGTTGATGTCGCTGTGAATATATTTATTAAGAGCGTATCTCCTTTTCCTATAGTTTAAGTTAAGTTTGCATTACTTCCTGAAATATAAACGTAGCTGTTACAGCTATATAAATACTCTACAGTAGTTTTGTTAAATTCTATGTTATTTTTATGCACTTTTATTACGCATGCTTCGTTATTGAGAGCCTGAATCACTGTGTCAATTAATTGGTCATCATAGTTTTGTCTTTATTTTGAATGGAATAATAATTTAACGCATCATTCCACGATTGAGCTCTTCCAATTCTGTGTAAACACTTGGTAAATAGATTTGCTAATTTTGTTACAACAGCTGGTGCTGCTTCTTTAATGATATCCACAGTTATTCCATCCAGTACAGGAGCTTTCCCTGTTTTCATACTGTGAAGGGCAGGTTATACCTCCTCAAGTTTGACATCTGAAACCTCCTCCTCCTCTTCATCTGAAACAAAAAAAGTATTTGTTTCCTGGGAAATTTGATGTTTTTTGTGAAATTAATCCGTCAGAAAATAAATTCCTACACGGGGTCCTTAATCACGCATTATGGGTTCATCTTGCTGTCTTTAAGCTACTATCTATGACTTACCAGTCATTAACTTCCTTCTTTACGAATTTCTATGATGCCTTTAATGACTTTTGTGTTGTGTTTTCTGCTTTCTACTCTGCGGCTATACCTCTGTGAAATTAACATGATAGCATGGATAGTTGGTTTACATCTGTTAACAAAAGTAATTAAATATTGTTGATGCAGCTGCATTATGAAATCATTAGCTACATTATTTAAAGACTGAACATGACATGGGAATGTAGAATGTTCTCCCAGTAGTTCAGCGCTCACATGAGATGTGATCACCACCCAATTCTCACTTTAGCACTGACTAGTATTGACTTTGAGTTGAATAGTAAACAATTGGTCGATACAAAGAGTACACGAGTGAGTGTGGGAATGTATGATTATACTTTTTTTTAAATTAAGATGATCTGTTCTGGTGGAGCAAGTTCTCAGTGAAATTGCTGGTTCTCAGGCTAACAAGTTAAAACGGAGCAGATAACTGCTTTACGTTTCTTCTTCTTGATTCTTTTGGTAAAGTCACGTAGAAGGGAAATAATAAAATAATAAAAATGTAACATTATAAAATAATTCTCACGACGTTTCGGCCACAACGCAAGCAGCCGTCCTCAGGTGAAGAACAGGTCTGTCGGGAAGACAGCGTCTGAATGAAACACCACCAGGCTTGGAGCGTATATTTAAGCTGGGTCGGAGGGGGAAGAGCGCCTTGACAAAAGAATTTGCATATCAATAGGAATTTAGCATATTTATGGGAAATGCAGATATGGTATTAGTCACTACTTGTGAAATGCGTAGGAGGTGGGCGAGGAGTTTCAAAGTCATATTATGCCTGTGCATTATGCAGGATTAGCAGCATCAAAGGGAGGGGATAGGGGTAGCATTAATAAAGGGAAGGAATGTTAATAGTATGTAGCTGCAGTAACTAAACCACCACGTAAAAAACTAAAATATAAACTACATGGTATCATCAGTATACTTTACGTTGCTCTGCTGTCGCACGCTGACCTGGGCATCATCAATCTACTGCTGGACGAAGGCCTCGTCAAGCTCCATCAGTCACAACGGAGAGAGAAAGTTGGTTATGGGGGAACCAAGGCCCTGTTTATAATATAGCACTCGCCACTGATGTTATTTGTCGTTGGGAGTCGAACTTAAGTGGCTGGGTTCTTGGCATAGCGCACTAACTACTGCACTGCCGCTCCGCTCGTCCTGTTCATAGCACACGTTTAGCTCATATCCAGTGTACGCATAATGTTCCGAGATTAACATTAGCAGAGGTCTCCAACTTGCGTAGCTTGAGGACAGGCGTTGGTGAACTAGTTTAAACAACAAGAGCTGCGATTGGTCGGGAAGGGGTGCAGAGAGCTATTGGCAGGATCACTGTGAACAGTTGGATTCGGTCAGAAATGAGGCCGAGATTATGGGGCATTTTCTTGGTAGATACCTCTGGCTTATCTTGGGACGATAATGCTAAGATTTTTCAGAATTCAACAAATAATGAAGGGGTCTGCTTGCTTGTTTTCATTGTAGGAGTGGAATGGGATGGAAACTTTGGTATGAAGTCAGCACATAACCCAACTGTCAAAAGGCAAATCTGTATTTTAAAATGTTAACGGGATTAATACGTCAACAAACGAGTCAATGGGTGTTTTTAAGAGATATTATACCACCCATATACCTTGTATACGCGTTTAAATCTCTGCAAATAAAGTATCACTATCTTGGCCGGCACTCGTGGATGCCTATTAAGTTTTCCACGTTCCCACAAATTTAATTTTGTACACATGCTCGTGTTAATGTTAGCTTTAGCACAGAACATTCTAATGTTTTCGTTTAATTTCATACAGTGACCTCTCTCCAAGCTAAATTCCTAGATAAATGACCGTGTGGGCACGCACAATCCTGTTTGGTGGAATTGACTGACTTTAAGACACTTAAACACCCTATTGACTTAAGCAATGTTTCATTGGAAAGTTTATTTGATAGGTTTCCTCACGTGCTGGAATTAATAAACATATGAACATTGTATATTTTGTTAAACACAACTATTTTTTCAATATCACCAATGAAATTCTACCTTTCCCATAGTTTATGTGGGCAATTAACACAGATATGCATTTCTTTTCGTTGCTATTGGTTGGGAAAGTTTATATTATTCCTCACCTATTTTGTACAAACCATAATATAGTATTTGACAATGCCACATGTGACCGCGAATAGATTTGTAAAAATCAATTAGGTTTTAGGTCATCCAAGGAAATTGTATAGATGACGATTGTGTTTATAAAAATACACTCCTCCTTAATAAGTGTAGAGCTCGCATGTGGTACGGTGTTTGCGTAATTCTCCGTTCCTTCGGCCCGTTAAGTTTCTTGCGACCAGTTTATAGGCCTCAGATATTAAAAATTAAAAAAAAACTCCGTGGGCACTTTTAACCGAAGAAATTCGTTCACATTTTTAATGATGCGCGCCACAATGGCCCAGCATTTGGAGACACCGGCACGTAGTTTCATTAGAGAGGTTTTCTTCTCTCGCTGTTGATGTTATTATTATGAAAGCAAACACTGCCCTACCGCTAAAACACACCAGCTGGTACACATCACACGGCACTGTACACTGTTGGCTTAAACTCGAATGGCCCCGGTACCCTCCTCCACTCCTCGCAGCAAGGCTTAACATGTTACATGTTACTCTCAACGACCTGTCGCTAGGTGAATAAAGGTAATGATGCAAATATCGAACTCCCACAGCAGAATGGAGCAAAGGGTCGAGAGGCTCCTACACGTGCAAGAGATGGAAACATTTGATGAGGAGCAGGTAAGAAAGTTTTGGACATATTCTTTGGAATAATATTTAGCTAATGTATCAGGAGGACACGTTCCATCTATTGCCTCTTAAAATGAAACACAGTGCAAACACGGAAACAGCTGTGCTCTAAGTGCCAGTTTGTTCGGAGTGTTCCACATTTTTTCCATGATGCATTGCAGTCCCTTCACCCTATTTATTTCTGTAAAACGCCTGCCATAAATAAAATCGCAATCTCAGCGAAACGGGGCCATTTGTCAGATGGGCTTCCTTGTGTGTGGACAGAGCGAAGAGGTGGGGGAGGGGAGGGAGAAGACGCTCGCACGTAAACACTTGGACACACGTGGACGTCACACGCGTGTGCACGCGCGCGGTCGGAAAAAAATACTCGTTGGAAATATTGAGTCACAGGTGAAGCGCTGTGTATCAACCCCAGCTCCATTGCTTGGCAGGTATGGCAGGTATGGTCGAGCAAGAGGCACACTTTTGCACCAAGCCACTTTACATGGTTAATCGTTCGGTTCCTGCTGATGCCTGTTAAGATTTGTTGGGAAACTACCAAACATGGCCGTCAAATATGGTGGCATTTTTAACAGTAGGTATTTGCATGTCAGTTTTATAACATAAATCCCAATAATTTTTCCGAGTGAAAAAAGAAAACCGGTGAATTAGCAGTTGTTGGACATGAGAAATAACACATCTTCATAGGCCCGCGTTTGGTGAAGCCAGTGACTTTGCATTTTGACCATCTGCAATGGAGTCACCTGCCCAGCTAAGCGAGTCTGGTCAGGGTCATTAAGCTTGCATCGTTATTTCAACACACACACCGTGGCCACTTTTCCCACGGGCATCAGCCAATCCAAGCTCTGCTTACCCAATGGCAGCACACTTTCACATGCACACAGCTGCCGGCAACAAGGCCCCAATATATATCTCCAGTATCTCTTTTATATATCTGCAGTGGACACATTATTTACCTTAGCCGCGACTGCCTTTTAGTTTGAGGGGGTGGAGATTTAGTGCAAAACTTGAAACGCCAAGCAACTCACATCTGTGTTTAATTGTTAAAGTTAACAGTAACGTTGTTTATTTTACATTTTTTTCACCACTTTTTCTTTCGCGCTGGTAGGACGTGTGCTTGTTTGAAATAAACAAGGCGCAAGAGCTAATGCGCAATTACATCCCTTAAGAAACACTCTGGTTTCCCATACCGCTCCCCCCGTCCAATATTAAGATAATTTTTTCGTACATTTCAGGAGGAAATAAGTGACAGTTGTGAAAGCGTTACCGACCCCTTGCAACACTGATCATTGGTATCTATGGACCTTGTTGATCCCATAGATACCAATCGTTGGTGTTCTTTCCAAAGCCCTGGAGTGTGTGTGAACTTATTCATTGTTTAACCCCGGAGAACTGTGAATGGGATCATCTCTCGCCGCATGTTTAACTGGTCCTCATGGTTACATATGTCCCTTACAGATCACAGGGCACACAGTGCTGGGACGCGAGTAAGTGGGCCGGTGGAATACACAGGTAAACAGGTAAGCAGGGCTTAATATTTCATTAAATATTTTATGGAGCCCCCCCCCACCAACATTCTATACTTATTTCCCCCTGCCAGTTGTGTGGGGGTGGCTATATTTTCTGGAACTCAGCCCCAGACAGCTCCAGATTAATTTAGGCCCGACAGGTATGTAAGTAGCAATGGCAACGTAGCTATTTTATCCCGTAATTCCACCACTTATTTGTGGAATGACTGTGTTTTCATGGAAAACCGGACCAAATCTGCACTTTCAATCCGTGTGGCCAATTTCACGCAAAAAAATAATTACCCATTCCCTGCCATTCATGCCTATATTGTGCAATTGCCCAACGTGGGTGGGTTAGGATAGGGATAGGGGCATGGCCAATGATGGTGAAATGTTTCTGCAAATATTTTCTTAAAGATGCGGGAACTTTCCACCATTGTGTGGAATCACAGCAATTACACACTGCAGCCATGGCAAACACCAGTGGCTCCAGTTCTGAGCCTCCACTATGGTGACGTAGTTTAAATGGGTGGCTGGCACTTTTGTGTGCGCATTGTTTGTTCACCAAAGGAGAGGGGTTGGTGTGGGTTGATGGATTTGGAGTTTGTGAACTATCGTCAGCTTTGGCAGAATCATTGGTATTGTGTACATGATTATCATCAGGCTCATTTAGAATAACTGTTATCATTGTTATGATCATCATGTTCATAGCATAATCATTGCTATCATCATCATCATGTTCACGTAATAATTGTCCCTATAATCATTATGATAATCATTATGATGATGGTGATGATTATTTTGTGTTTAGTTTGTTGTCCTTCTCTGCACCTCTGATTATCACGTCATAATCTTCATCATCGTAACAATCATCATGTTGATATTATAGTCCTCACTATGATCATCGTAATCTGCATCCTTACCATTCTCTCACAGACACACACATGAGCATGTGTGTGTGTGTGTGAGAGAATGAGGCTGATTGGTCGGTTAAGTTCATGAGCCGGGCAAGCATTCTGACGTCGGCATGCACGTCTCCGATTCATTATCATTGACACGCCCCCAGCTTCGGATTGGTTGGCAGGTTTGAGGCTCCACCCATTTCCGCCTGGCAAATAGGGCCGAAAACTGATATTTGGTTTTAGCACAATGGCTTTGAGTAATTATTGATTAACACCAGAATTCCACAAAGGTGTGGATACAAACACGAGGAGTCCTTCATGGTCTGTATGTGCACATGTGGTTTTCAACAAAATGTGGTGACATCGCTACTCGGACACGAGCACAATCCAGGTGGCCCAAGTTAAATTCCTGTCCATGAACAACACCACTTGAACCACTGACCGTGGCCTCCCCTAGATCAACTCAGACTAAAAATGAATACCCGTGCTTATCATCACTCGTGAGACAAAGGTGGCCTGCCACATGTGAACATATCTGACGACACCAACCCCTCATGCAATGCCAGCCTTAATAGGTGCTCGCTAACAGAACTTGCCCAGATGCAGTCTCGGGGACTAAGCAAGAGGGATGGATATGCATTAAGAATGATCAAATATTGAAATGCAAGGGCAATTGTCAGGTGCATGAGCATCGCTATTGGAGAGTGGCCGTATCCTTCTTTATTACAGGTTAACATAATCCATTATCATTGCAATTATCGTCGTCATCGCTCACAACTAAATTTAATATGCCCCTTACACACTTCTCCATAAACGAATTGAAATTACTAATATGGAATAATGCATGATTGTTATCACTGACCTCATTAGCTAAGGGTTGACGTGTTTGATTAATAAACATCCACATTTCTTTTTATTCACGATATATATACAGTAGGTGCCTTCTGTATGAAAGTCATAGAGTCGAATGGCTGTATAATTAAGGAGAGGGTTTCAATGGTTTGCCATGTAAAATTTAATAAGGAGTCTCTTCCTTTGTTGCAACTATGCTACAATTATAATGATGTGTGGTTACAGGCAAAATCACAACCACACTACGGATCCGTGTTTGTTTGTGCCATGTTGGCTGCAGTAATCTCTGAGCAGATTAGACCCGTGCCGAACACTGTAGAAATATGAATCACAATAATAACGTTTTGTTATTAATAACTGCCTATGACCAAAATCACCCAGAATGCACCCAATCTTGTCAAATCATGGAAGCATTTGGATAGTGCAGCAGTGGGAATTGTGTCTGAGTTTGAGGAATGCTTCTTTGGACGCGAACCATGCGCAAAAAGAGGTGTTACTGGCAGCAGACGGAATTTCGGCAAAATCAATTGTTGTTCTGTATTCCCCACATCTTCGCACACCCGCAATGACCAGCAGAGGTGAAGTATGGTGAAGTATGGTGAAGTATGGTGAAGTATGGGGGCTCTCATCTAGCAATGGGTTTACCAGAACGGTTAACAGGCAGTGCGCGTACATTACTAATTATCATAAGGAATGTCTATAATAGCCATTACCTTTACACCTTTACCCTGATGCGCAGTAGCGATGTAATGTGTTGCCCCCTTTTGATTAAGTGTCACTCTTTAGGTTTGCGATTTGATTTGAGAATCAATGTTTTTTTTCGGTGAATGTGGAACCTTTAAGTGGCAGGAAGGGGCATGTGAACTCCTCACATATAAGACACAAGAATAATAAAAAAAACCATTGATTTAATACACACAATTCAGTAGGTAATGTGAGCTTTAAGAACCAATATTAATTGATGAATGGCACCCTTACACCTCTAATGCACAGCACACTACAGCACACACACAATTTTAATTCAGAAAGCTTCCAAATGTGACCGCATGTCACGATGTCGTACACAGAGGAATATATGCATATTATGAGATTGTGGGGGAAGAGGAGTGGTTTTAATTTAATGGTGAGAGAGGTGAGTTTTACTTACCGAATGACAATTTGGGCAGACGCAAATGGTCAGTCGAGGGCAAAAAGAAGGGCAAAGTCTTGAGCCTGGACTTGAACAGAGTGATGTGAGTCAGCCATGTGGATCGCCATGCGTGGGGGTGTGTGTGGGGGGGGGAGATCCAGACAGAAGGGGGCAGCATCTAAGAGGAAGTGGCTTCAAAAGGAGAAGCGAGGTTGGCTGTGGGGACTTTGACAGAAGGCGTCATTTGCTTGGTTGGAGGAGTGTAAGGGTAGAGTGGGATGAGAAAGGGGCCAAACCTATGGAGGATTTCTGCAGATGGTGAGGGCAATCGTTGTAGCTGGTGGAGGATTAGATTGGGAGCCATTGGTGTGATCGGAGTACTGTATTGGGCCGATGCCATGCCCTGATTAAAGATGTGGCTGAGGAGTGGCGTTGTGGCATTTTGGATCATTTGGAGGTAAGGGAATTGGGGATGTCATAAAAAGAGAGTTTGTTTGAGAGAAAAAAATAGTAAATTTAAGAAACAGATGAACAGACGCACTCAACCAAACCGCCATCACTAATATGTTGTTCTCTGAATATAGCATCAGATAGTGTAATACCGAGAAATGTTATTCCTGGCGTGGGGCATGTTATGACAGAAATGTGAGAGAGTCTCAATCCTCAAGCAAGCATTGGGCAGTAATCTCCATTGGCAGGCTCAAGCACGCCGTAGGAATACAATCACGGTTAACGTCCCACAACGTAGTACTGATTTTACATACCCTCCAGGGGGGTGATAGGCTAAGTTAGCCCCTAGACAGGATTTTATCCTGTCATGCCAGAAAGTAAAACTAGAATATTGCTGTACTGTAGTTTATTATTAAAATCCATACAAATAGGTCAAGCCTTCTATAAGCATCTCGTTACATGCAGAGTTGTAATACATGGTTTTGTTGTGCATACAAAAATGCCTGCATTGTTGTCATTGGTCATTCTCAATCCACAGCTGAATTAAATCATCTTGTACGTGTAGTCGCAATCCTTATTGTTTCCACATGTGCCACGATAGCATTGCTTCTTTTCCTAACGTGTTCCAATTTTAGTTCAACCAAAAGTGGACTTATCTCTTCCCTTGAATTCGTGTGACCAGCTCCACATTAGACTTTTTAAGAAATAGATAATAATTGTTGACATATTTTGCTTCAGTGAACATGTACTTCAAGTAACAGGTTAAAAACATATTAGCAGATATATATAAAATGTTGTATCTGTCATCGAGAGGAAAGTAAAATTTTCGCCAACTGCTGGTCTTCTTCATGGGCACAAAACGCCGTTGTTTCCTGGTTTGTTGTCCAGCCCATGCTTGTCCATACATACAGATGTATACTAATGTAGATGTTTTAACCTGTACTAGTTTTATAATTGCCAGCAGCGAGGGCACCTCTGGGTTCCTCCCTGGTTCGAAGCTGACCCGAGGAAGTCGGATTAAGATGAATTCTGCTCCGATGACCGTTGAGAAATGTCATGCACGGTGAGTTTAACGGTCTCGCCACAGTTTCCCTGTGGACATTCGTCAACTGAACACTCACAATGAGAAGGTTCCGCCTTTTTGTTGGTACTGTCGCTGCTCTTTTAACAGGGCTGTCTGAGGGCGCCGCAGGCATCAGAGAGCTCTCTCGCCTCACTCCAGCAGGGCACTTTTCTGCCCTAGATTGTGGGCTCAGCTTGCCACGACAGCAGAAATAAAAATGACGTTCTGGACCCCTGGCATCCAGACACGCATGGATTTCCATAATCACTGCACAACTTCTCTTTCAAAGCCCTGTTCTCCCATGATCCCATATGTCCCCTCTTGCCAATGCTCCCAGCCTCTAACCTATTCACCGAACCTCTGTCTCTCCCTCATTCACATCGCAATTTTCATGCTCGAGGCATAAATTTGAACTCGGGGTATCTGCAAGATCATTGCACCTTACCCCTGAAAAATAAAATCTTATAGCCCCATTGGTCACTCTAGTAGAAGAAGAAATCACACGTTACAGTTGGAAATGTCAAACCTAGTACCGACAAGTAACTGTGGCCTATATGAATGATGTTACCATAAGTTTAGTTTTTTGACACTTAACCCTTGACACCAAGCCAAACTGTATATGTAGAGTGTATCATAAGCATTCTCAAAAATGATTAAGAATACAACATAAAACAGTTAGTTATGTCATTTGAGACTTGGAATTCGCGTGTGAATAAGCTGTGTGAGTGTGTGGGTGCAATTGTGAATCTGCCTGTTCGTGTGGGCGCAGGTTTATTGTACTGAAAATTAAAGTAACAAAGTTACATCTGCTTACGTTCACATTCTCAAAGGCTTTTAACGGCCCACATATATACTAACTGTATATTTGCTTACGTGCGTATAGAAATATGAATTTCGATAAAATATTGGGCAAGAATAACAAAGGAGGGATGGGGGGGGGGCGTGGGGGTGGGCAGAGAATAAAATAAATAAGCAAAATAGAAAATGAAAGAAAAATAAATATATATATTTTATTCAAAAGGCGGAAGGAATGTGAGTGTCAAGGCTTGGCAGGGCACAGGGGGGGGGGGGGGGCAAGCCAGGCCACCTTCTGATCCGCCCTTTTCATTAATCCCACGTCACATCATCAATCTTGAACGTGGTCTGCACTGACGGCACTCACAAAGGTGAAGCCTCGCAATACATCACCGCTAACGTGCTGGCTCTAATGCGCGCTGGCACATTAGGTTAACCTGCGTTATCCGCCGAAACGTACGGCTTTTGAAGAAGTCGCTTACATGAACGGCATATTTATTTACTGCGTTCAATCGCTCCTTTACCGTTCCCCTCAAGAGGCGTCGGTGATGACAAGTGTGGTCTGGTGTTCAACGGTCCCTTTCACATCACATCAGCGGGTTGGGGATTTGTCAAACATTCATGGCGCCCCTTTAACTGACAAAAAAAAAGGATATTTTTGAGAATGTTGCTCAATGTTACGAGACATCCATGAAAATAAAAGACATTGCCAAATCTCTGTTCAATGTGGTATGGCCACATTTAGGTGCCCCGGAGTATAGGGGATTTGTAAGTCTCGTTGAGAACAAGTGGCATAAATCCTAGAAACCGCATAAAAGCCAGGATCATACGAATGCCCTAGATTCGGCATGCTGTCACTGCGTCTTTGTCGCAGGAGCAAACTTTACAATAAGACAACACGCTTTTGTAAGCAGGCTTTGCATATCGGTACTTACATTTGTTTACAAAATGAACTACCGTTTTTTGTTCTTCAATTTGCTCTTGATGGGTGAAACGTCCAAAAGTGTGTCGGTTCTCAAAATCTATCAGGCTGTCTACGTTAGTGCTCTTAACATGTTCAAGTCAAAGTCAGGAGCAAGACCCATGCAGCTATTATACTGATGTTATTTACCCCCACAGGGAGCTTGTTCAGTTTTTGAACTTGTAACATTCTAATTTAGATTTTAATAACCCACCACAGCACCATCTAACTATAATCTTCAAAGTAAAATTACTGCATTTGCATAAATGGATTTTTTAAAACCATTTTTTCATTACGGCAATGTTTCTAATTTCAATCCCCATTAAACTTTTTTTAAAGTCATAAGTTAGCAATATCAATCCTTCCCTGGAATCCATAATGACTGCATCGGGGCGTGTGCTTAATGGTCACTCCACCTTACCGTGCTTGATGAGCATCCCTCCACAGCGACGCACACGGATGGACTTACGCCACACGGGATTTTATCAGCTGGTGGGCTCAAGTGCAGACTCCACAGGCCACAAGGAGGTCACCTCGAGCACACGGCCCAATTGTAACATCAGGTCACCGCAAGGATGTGCCTCTAGATTATTTCCAGAGACACGCGGCAGCCGACTTCATGTTTTCTGGAGCTCGTTTGGCATACATTCCCACAGATTAGGCTTACAAACCTTTCCCAGATGTGGCGCAAGCAATGCTGCCTCAGCAATCTTCCCAGCCCCCCTTGCGTTTTTGCCTTTGGCGTCCGAGTTAGCCCAACAAACACGGTGTGACCTTTTTTTTCCTTTCGTGTACCCTGACAGTGTGGAAGGAAGAAGTTGCAGTCTGTGATGTACGCTTGTATGTGTGTGTGTGTCTCTCTCTTTAGTGCAGCTCTGGTCTGCTTTAATAGGATCGGCACAGACTTTGATGCGCATATTGAAGCGGTGTACAAACACCATCGCTGCGCAGTATATCCCATTGAAGTAAAAGTGCATCGGCAATGCGCTGGGTTTGAGAAAACGGATGCCTTATTGGTGTTTGTGATTTTAGCAAGGCGCACCTTTCATTAGCAACAAAGCCACATTCCTAGTTTCAGAAGAGTGATCTGCGTTGGTTTTTCCTAATTCCCTGTGCCAGGTGGGGCAAGTGGAGTTAACGAGCATGTGCTGCTAAAAGGCATTCTTCAATTAAGCCTAATGGTCTCACCTGGCACAAGAAAGCAGAAAACCCATGGTAAATAACTGTGAAAACTGGCAGCACGCCACAGCACTACCACTTTTAATTTGCAACAGAACAACAAAATGAACGTACGTTTTAAAAATTACTCCCAATAATGAGTGAGGGATTGTTTCTTTGGAATTAGATTGAGTTTTGCGTTTGGTGGCGGTGTCCATGGGAGAGAGAAAGAGAGAGGTCACGAGTGACTATCAAATCATAAATTATTTTAATACCTCACTTTGCATCGTCAAGGGTTTTCAGTCTTGGAATTGAGCAGCGCGTGCACGAAATGACCATGAATGGCGGTGGTGGTGACAGTTGGGGAAGGAGAGGGGGCAGATTGTACAGACAGCCGGCAGGGGAGGGGAGGTCTGCGGAGGGTGAAAGCGAACACCCCACCTGCCTTGTGTTTGGTAGGCACTGAATCTGTTTTTCCCAGGTGCCCTTGCAATAACCACATCCCCCCCCAAAAAACAAAAAGCCGCTCCAAAGTCAAGCAAAAGTGAACGACGCCGCGTGAGCGGGATGCCTTCTGCAAAACTACCCTGATCAGATAAAGCCACAGCTCACACGACACTGGCATTTTGAAGTTAGCAATCAATAGACGGGTATTAAAATTGGGGATGGGTTGATGAACAAATACAAAAGTTAATCAACAATTTGGCTGACAGGCATCCATTGCATTAGCGTGCAGGCTTTCACCCTGAATTGATTGAGAGCCACCGACTGATGTGGCCGCGATTGGGCCGGTTCGATGGCCGCAACTAAATTCCTGGCAGAGTCATAAATTTCCACCGCGGGGAATTAAAGCGGCGAATTCAGCGTGATTTGCTGGCATGCATTCCCGACAAATTTGTGATCAGCCAGTGGAGGGGTAGATTGAAGGAATGGGCAAAGGCAGAGTGTGGGAGGCGGTGGGTGGAAGTTGGAGCTGTTGTTGTGGTGACGTTGGGTGCGAGAAATTCCCTAATGAGGTCAGGAATTCACGAAAAACCTGTTTCCATGCAGGCGTCAATGAATTCCCAGCTGGATGGCCGACACAATTCATGACTGCTTTGGGCAAACAATAAAAGCAGTAAAAAAACTTTTTTTAGGCCCTAAAATGCAAGAAAAGCAGCAAAGAAATTGCTTTGAAATATTATTAATGAATTAAACCATCGTGTCATGAATTGAAATCCTTAAGTTTTTTTCGGTGCCGCTATGTGTGTTTTGTATGTTTTCGTCGTTAACTTTTGCTGTTTTGACATGCGAGGTTCGTTTCTAAAAACGTTTCATTGTTAATGTCACCATCAAATGCAGAACTAGATCATCCCTACGCATGAAGTGCTTAGTAACCCTTGCTTGAGATCAATGTGTAGGCGGAATGTATGTCTCTCAATGCCCTCGTACATGACCACCTCTTTTGACTGCAAAACTCTTTTACCTACGCCTTACCTTATTGATCATGAACAAATCCCATAACTAATGGTCACACTGAATTGCGTGGTGATCTCGCTGGTTGGTGTATGCCATGGCGCTTGCCTCTCCATCAGAAAAGGCTGCCCGTTTCAAAGCCAGGTTGACTCAACTCATCATTCTTACTTGGTCTATAAAATGGGTACAACTTTGTTTGGAAGATGTTATTAATGCGGTATTTTCAGCACCATTGCATGTCCAACATTGGTAACCAGCATCACCAAATGCTCATTTTGGCATTGAGACTTTTTTTGTCGTATTACTTAAACATGTTGAAGGGATCAAACATTACGGCGTTTGTGCGCACAGTGCTCAGGGTTTGAACCCAGCTTTCAAAGACGTTCTAGCTTGGTGGTAACGGTGTTAAACATTAGTCTATTGAACTGCCCAGCCACTTACTGTTTCGAAGTGTTTTGACCACAATGCGTTCACTTCGGCTGTTAAAAGTTCTTTGTCCGTTTTTTAAATGTCCGAGCAGTTCCATTGGAAATTACCGTTCGTAATTGGTGTTGTGTAATCCTAGGCCATTTACGTACACATTTCATCTCCATTTGAAATGCAATATGCGACTCATGAAAAAAAGTATATGTTGTGCATTTCCGTGGCGCAGTATGTTAAACGTATTTTTACGATGGGTCAAACGTATACTTTGAGGCAGGTGTGCATCTGGAAATGTTAAAGAGCCCCCCGACTTACATTAAATGTGTTATTGCTCGCAAATTCTGAACTGCTATTTCAATTAAACAACTGCAAACTAAATCAGCTAGGTGCGTTTTATGGTGTTTCCCATTTTAGAACAAGCGGGGGAGGGGGGTACACGAGGAAAAATGCATTAATCTGATAAACATGCTATTTATTATTGCTTTCCCTGAAATCTAATGGTAGCACACAATGTGTCCATGGGGCCCCTTTTGGCCATACTCGCACCAATAACTACATCTCAAAGCTTTAAAAGCACATTTACTTACATAAGCACACGGGGGATTGCAGATCCAGAGATCATTCCAGTGCTAGGAATTCAAGTCCCCATTGTTGATCCTCACGGATACTAAACATTCTTTTCTGTCATCTTCATCAAACATTGTTTATCCACTACACGGATGAAGGCCTTCCCACGCTATTGCCATTCCTAATAGTCCTATGATGCCACATATCCGTCTCACTTCGACAGATGCACTGATGATCAAATCATTCCTTCTGCACAATTGCTGTCTTGCCAGGCATGTTACATCCTTCGGCAGCCATTGCAAAGCCAGTCTTGTCCAACGGCCATCACTGTTTCAATCAATCTGTCCTGTCCAAGTCCCGTTACTTTTCTGAATAGCCCATGCGATGCCTCTGGTTTGCATCTGCTCCCTTATCAATGTGCCCCTACAATGTATGTCCCTCAGTGTAGTTTACTGACATGCATTTTTCCATGCTCTTTCATGGGTTTTGTTCCACATTCTCCGCCATTGTCCATTTTTGTGACCCATTCATCATAGCTGGTGTGACCCGTGACCACTGAGCCTCGATGTTTCCTCTGGCCGTGGTCGTTATCGAGGACACAGGGCGGTCATCAATAAATTAACCTTATGGCGATACGCCGGGGTACCATAGTTCCCCGGCTCTCGCATAATGTCCGTGATGCAGTCATTTTTAGTCTGTTGATGGTCGGCAATGCGGCAATCGACTCATCTCGACGAGCTGTACTCACGATGCACCACCACGGTGCGTACCGCGAGCGTTCAGGGTTTCAGCGCAATCGTCCTCGCTGCGTTTCGACATCGCGGAGTAGCACTGATTTCGGATTGATTGGTACCCCAGTCGCGGAGTTAAGTACACCCCTGAAAAAAAAATAGTGTTCCAGAAAAAAATATTTAATTGCCTCGACCATTTTGGATAAATTGGTACCCCGGGGTACCGCCATGAGGATCAAATGATGAAATAAAAGTTTTGGTAGCACTCTGCGTTGTTTTCCTTGGTTCCGCTGCGTGATCTTCCTTTTTTGTCAACTGTCACACGGCTCCCTCTCACTCCCAACACCGGCCATGTGCTCACAAGGACTTTGAGAGTTTGACGGGGGTCCAAAATCTGTTTATTTGTCCTGCTCCCAGCAGACAGACGTAGGCCAACTGACCCCCCTGTCATAGCGATATCCTAGCGTCACGATTGGCCCAACGATACCGGTCATCCCTGTCTTCAAAATCCTTCGGGAATGTCTCGTCCAGTGGTCACGTGACGCTGGCAACTGAATCACGTGCCTGCCTATTGTGAGAGTTTGATGAAGGGCGTGGCCTAACGTATCACCCATTTATCCCCAAGCCACCTGCAACATTCACAAGGTCTAACAAACACTAATTGTGTTGGAGTGCGAATATATGCGACCAGGGGCGGTTTCTTCATTAGGGCGATTGGGCGACGCACCACCAATGTCATTCAACCACAGAGTCACGCTAGCCGTCACTGTGCCTCTGGATATAGTCCAATCAGCGTCATGCTACGTTCTGTGGAGTACCGCCTTTTTTTGGGCGATTTCCCTCCAGCTGAGAATCGCCCCGAGTGGTCCCATAGACTTACATTCAAAGATGTTTTTTTTCGAACGGGGGCGCTGCAATGCATTCTCTATGGCTTCCGGGAGGGCTCGCCCTAACGTGCTTACGTCATCATACGTGCTTACGTCATCATACGTAAGCACGTTTCATACAACAAAATTATTTGTCGCCACCTAGTGGAATCTTTAATAAAAGAAACATGAGTGGTTTGTTTTAATAGTGAGTATAGAAACAAACAAGATGTATTGTAAGAGTCACTTTATTTTTCATTAATATTAAAGAAGTGAAGTTGCCTTTTCATGCTTAAGCTGTTAATTTATCCTTTGCATGGGTGGACCTTATCCTTATCAATCATCCAGGCATTTGCCCCCCCTGAGAGATTTTGCAGGAGCCGCCACTGTATGCGACATTTATTAGTAACACAATCACACTGGTGACACTGGCAATGTTCACCGATTGAAAATGTCGTTTTTCATGCACATGGGTATGCTGTATTTGTATTTATCAAATTCAACTTTGCAAAAGTAACAGCAGCTAAAATGGATAAGTATTTTAGAATTGAGATCTGTACGGGGTGAGAAAACCTATCACAACAAAAACACTATGGTGGGCCAGTAAACAAATGGAGTGAACGACACACGCAGAAATATGCAATGTATGTACACAGTCTCACGGTATTATCATGACCACTAGTGGTCTGGAGATATCTATACTACAAAATAATGTTTATCCAATGCATTGGTTCTCTGTGTGCCCACCAATTGGAGCATTTAAATAAACTGTATATATAATAACAGAGGATTAAGAGCGGTGGCGCAATGGTTAACATGCCTGGAATGGAGGTGGTCGTGAGTTCGATCCTAACCTGTTGATTTGGAGTTTGCATATCTGTATCCCCGTGGTCACGTGGATTATGCTCAGGGTTCTCCGCTTTCTCCCTCCACATTTAGAGACATGCATTTATGCTATTTGGCTGTGATAAATTTGCACATGATGATACACTACTTCGTTGAGCTATCATTTGTGGCTGGGTTGCTTCTGAAAAAGAGCTGTATTGCTCAGTGGGCATTACATGGTAAAATAAGATACACATTCCTGAGAAGCCACAGAAGTCAATGCTCTCTAATTGTTTGAGGAGTATAGGTTGGCACGAGAATATTGCATACATTAATACCGATATAGTTTTGCCAGTCACCCTTCACATCATTTTATTACGTTTTGCAAGGAACTGTCCATTAACGGAAGTAAAATGCAATCGTAATTGCAAGATCAGTTTATGCCCTTAGCATTTAGGTACTTAATTTTGTCATTTCTTAATTAGCATTATGTACCATTAGATGCCCGGTTTGAATAGCAATTGCTGTCTGTTTCAATTTAGGAGTTAAATGTACGTTTTATACATTTTCTTTTTGTAAAAAAAAACACAGAAAATGCAGAACGTACCGTAATTATTTTACTTACAAGATGTATACTGCGTGTATATTTGTTGTAAAAGATCGTTTTCGAAACCACACATGCTCTTGTCAACGCGTGTATATCAGCAGTGTATGTATGCAGCAACATGTGTTAGGTGAGGTAACTTGTTACAAATACATGACACGTAAAATTGTAGCAGCAACATTATGTATGGGGATAAGCATGTTTACCTAACATGATGTTACTAAGCAGTGCACGCATGTTTTGTTAATAAGCGATTATTAAAACAGTTTGTGTGAAATTGAAGGTGATTGCATAGCTTGTTTGTGCACAGTGCCATTTTGCTTTTAAATGTACACGTTCCAAAAGGTTGTGTTTCCCCCGACTTAAAGTGGTGTTCCTCTCTTTTTGTAGCTCTGAGCCAGAGGTGGAAATTCTATGTTCCTATGGCCGGGATCTCAGAGGTGCAAGCCACACTGTCTAAGTTGTGGACGTGCTCCTGTAAAAGTGATTGCCGCTAGTTATTGGGTAGATTACAGCTCGCATCCATGAGGTTCGCCACCCACCACTTCTTCACACCTAACAGCAGCGTTGAATGCGCTAGAGCCGCTTCGCGTTTTAACGCGCGTTCACGTCACGAGATTTCGAAATAGCGCGTTCAATTCATTGACATTACCTTACCGTTATGCGCCTAACTGTTATTGAAACGACGCTCTCCGGCGCGTTGGTCGCGGTGTGCGGAATGCGCTTCGAGCTCACCGTTCGTCAGGAAGCAAAGGTCAGCAGCGATGTTGCTTCAGGAGCAGCAGGAGCAGCAGGAGGACGGCAACCACAAGAGCGGGGTATAGCAGCAGCAGCAGCTCCGTCTCACGCGACATTTTGAAGATCTTGTCAGCGTGAACTTTGTCTCGTGCACTCATTTGCCTACCAATATGTCCGGGGAAGGATATCAGTACGTGTTGAACATCTTTTCGTTACACTTTTTTTGTTAAATATGCTGTTGTTATCTCTAATACATGGTAGTATTGTAAATATAATACGTATTGTAACCAGTGAAATATATAGACGTAAGAATGAGGTTCGACAGCGTGTTCTCCCTAACCCCAACCATTTCCTTTATTTGTTATGCGAAATTTAAGTTGAATTTACGCGATTTTGAGTTACGTGCCGTTTTTTAAGAACACAACCCACCGTATAAAAGGAGAGGTAGCCATTTAATTATATTTAAATCTACGTAGCTATTGGCGACTGACTTCGCACCGAACCGTATGCGCACTACTATTGTGTATCTACATGCGTCGTCATCAGCATGATCAAAGTTTATGTCATCTTGTCAAAGGGAGACAAACGGGACCTCAAAAATTCCATGATTTTTGTTGTTGTTGTTGTTGCGTCTCGGGCTTTACGGGTTGTTGTTATTGTTGTCTGGGTCCTCCACAGCAACCACAGTGGCCATGCCCTGGCTGGGGCCCAGTTTCTTAAGCAGGACAACCACTGCTGACGACCCACGAAGTGACCCCTCATTGAATTGACATCGAAGGAATGAAAGTGGAGCTAGTCAACCACTATCCAGGATTTGAACCCACAAACTTACGACTGTGAGTGAGGTTCTCTAAAGTACCATGCCAGCTGGGCAGATTTATATTTTGTGAGTGGGATATATTGCAAAACCTGTATTTGTGTTTATAGCTACCTTAGTATTTTTTAAAAACTGTATAAAAACAAATTGTACAATATTTTCGCGTGCTGTAAACATTGCCCGCTGCATCTGCGTAGGGAGCACAATCCGTAGAGCTCATTTTCTCCAAATCAGGCCTCAAATTGGATGAAATTTGTGTTTAGCTCTGTGACTAAGTATCGTTAAATGTCACCACAATAGCAGTACTGCCATAACAACGTGTAATGATCTGCACCTCTGCTTATAAGTAACCTGAGTAAGGTAAATTGCCCGGCATGTGTTATTTACCGTTGCGTCATGTTTGTTCTATGTAACCGCTGCAGTGTGTACCCAATAACAGAACACGATCCCACGCCATCGCCAAGAACCTCGTGTGAGCACGAATGTTCGGTCTCAATTGCCCTTGCAGGTCAAGTACTTCATGTGAACAAGCCAATGAATGACCGTGCGTGCCCATTGCTCTTACACGAAATGTGCCTTCTCATCCGAGAAAGCAAATTAAATGAAACAACATTTTTTTTTTAAACAAAACAAAGTCAACATACAGAAGCAAAACATACGGGTTAATCTTGTGATCTTTGCTGGAGGAGATATACGTTGTCTGCACTCAAGGACAGCCACTGTCTTGTTAATTATACATTTTGTACACGAAGACAGAGACAAAGATCCCCCCTATAGCCTTTAACTGACTGTTGAGGCAAGTGCTGTCAGCGAGTACCTATTTAGGCTGGCACGGCGCTCAAGGGAGGCTTCGTGACAAGCGCCTCGTCTGGCCACCTTTGTCTCCCCAGTGGCCCATGGTCTTCTTGTGTGTTAAACGCACTCAAGCCTTTGTAGATTATACAGCACAAAAACCATCATCAGTTATTGAAGAAGTACATTGTGGGTCCTCTTGGCTTATAGGTGACCATCAAAATACATTTTAGCAAATGGGACTGACTGAGAGTCAACTGTTGAAAATAATAGTTTTCCAGGCCTGCACTATTTTTGTTGTTGTTGTTGCTATGATGAGTTGTTGTCATTTTTGTTAAGTACTGTTAGCGAGCACCAATTAAGGCTGGAAAGGTACACAAAGGGTTATCAGGGCATGAACCACTGCCCATTGCTTAATGTTCACATACTACTACACCGCTATACTCATGTATGGCGGAGTGAACCTCAGCGAGGCCCAGTGCAGGTTCAGAAACCACATGATGCTGCTGGTGTTGTAAGTAACCAGAAATCAAATCCAGGTGACCATGTACGTATGTATGTTGCACTTCTTTCGTACCGTACGCAGCCAAACTGTGCTAATCGGAGTTGCGGATCGCAGTGCAGAAGCGAACTACTAAACCACAACTCCCCTGCATTCTCAGATAGACGATAAATGTACATAAATGGATATATAAGTTATTCATAATTGTATTTTATTAATAATGTAAAAAATTGTGGAATCCTTTTTCAATCCGTTGCTGGGTAAAGGCAGAGTCGTCGATCGTGGGGTTTGTTTGACAATACTTGACTATGTTGTGCAGTTTGGTTTCGTGAATACGGGGCCAAGGTCCAATTCGTATATCACTTACTACTCATGTTAGCCATAGCAGAGAATCACATTCAGGTCAAACAGACCTCCACTATACTTTGTTCGTTGGCGGTGGAAGCTTTGTTGTTGTCAAGTGAACAGCACGGCACGAACGCAAGAACACGATGATATAACAGGTGTGATGCTGCTCCGTTTCATCCCATTTGAGTAATTTTAAAGGTAATTTTACAGCATCGGAATGTTTGACCAAGAGCAGCTTGCATCGTGTCCTTTTGTTAGCTGATGGGAGGTAAACTGGAGAACCCAGAGGGAACCCATGCAGAACATGGGGAGACCATGCAAACTCCACATACAGAGGCACTTGAGTCACGATTGGAACCCAAGCGCTTCTTGGTATGAGTCCCTTCGACCACTATGAATTTAAATCAATGTATACACATATTGTTTCACTTCAGAGAGTTTGTTTGGTACTCAATGGCTACGGATAGAAACACGCTCGTTTGGCAATTCAAAACTGCTCCTTGGTCAACCTTCGTAACATTTCCCAGTTTTTTTTTGGAGGGGGGGGGGGGTTTGTTTAGGGCGCCGCAGTTGAAGGTTTAATTTCCGAGTCAGTCCGCTCTCCGGCTTCTCCTCTCTCGGTCTCTCCGACTTATGTGGCGAATTTTCCAAATTGCACACCACTGTCAATACATAATGCCTTCATTTGTGTCTAATCAACCACACACACACACACGAGGGACGTGCTCCTAAATTACAGATGAATCGAAAAAAAAACCTTTCCACTTCAGATTGATCCAAACATCGAAAGGAACGCCAATAGCAACGACGCCTAAGCGGTGCCACGTGGCGTTTGGTGACGCCACTTTTGTCAGGGTGAAGACATTTTTGCATTCGTATAACACATGAAGATGCAGAGTCCTGAAAACGATTCGCAATTATTTCCAAAAAATCCTAAACTCGGATATGTTCAAGTCCAAATAGCATCCCCCCAAATACGCACGTATGACATTCACAATACATTTCCGCGGATTCGTTACAGGTACATCGACCACAGCGCAGCTTGCATGCGTTGTCCATGTAATAAACAAAATGTTCATCAACAATAAAAAAGAAAACAGAGTGACCCACTTTTGGAGTCTCTATGCTGCCCGCACGACGAGAAAACGTGCCGTGAGATGTGTGCACGTCAGACGATACTTAACTCGCGGAGCGCGTCGACAAAGACGGGGCTTTGTGCGTGTTCACCGGCGTGTTCCACTCCCCTGGGCTCATGGCATTGCACGAGGAGCCTTTGCTTAATGACGCGTTGGGATAAAGGGGGCAACAAGGTGCTTTGTCCACCTATGCAGAACGACAACTCTCTCTATTTCTCTCATTTGTGCATTGTTTTGGTTCAACAAACCAATTGTATGATTGTGGTTGTTTTGCAGGGAAGGGTGGCCCTACTCAAGAGTCCTGCTTGTTTTAACTCATCCTCGCCCCCTTCTAATGTGTTGTTGGCTTCAATCTCACAATGCCGCATTCTCTTAGAGACATGCATACGATGGTCAGTGTGTGTATTTGCATGTATGGTATTCATATAGATGTGATAAGTTACGTGTAACTGTTCAATATATTTCATTTATAATCGCATGGTATATATATAATCTCTGTAAAACTAGTTTACATGTATACTCTTTGGTTTTTTCGGTAACGTCACGTAGGTAAAAAAGAGAAAATAAATTAAATCACGACGTTTCGGAAGCAACACAAGCAACCGTCAACCTGATGAAGGTTGCTTGTATTGCGCCCGAAACGTCATGATTTTATTTATTTTCTCTTTTTTACCTACGTGACTTTACCGAAAAAAACAAAGAGTATGGACCCTTGCAGTCACGAAAACTTCAAATCTAGAATTAGTTTACATGTACATCGTTACGTTTATGAAATTTGTTGCTGTGGCGTAACGGTCAGCAGACCCGACTGGCATTCCAGAGGTCAGCGATTTGATCAGATCACCCGGCGTGGCAGTTGGAACAATGGGCAACTTTCTTAAGTGGGACAACCCGCACCCCTCCACCACTGCCTATGTCCACTTAGCGGTTACGGATGGGTTCGTCGCAGCGAGTAGGTCGGTAGGTCACGTGTGTGGGGGGGTGAAGTGAGGGCTGCTCACACCTCTTCCAAGATGTCTGGCCGGCGGGGAAGAGTAGGCCAAATACCCTCGTGGAGACCCTTCTGTGACAGCAGTGGCACGAGCGCACATTTGCAAGCATGCACCTTTAGCTCTGCGACAAAAAATATCTTCCAAATATTAACGGACAGTTATTAAACGTATAAACTATGATAAAAGTACATGAACTGAAGAAAATACGCACCCGTACAATGTCACATCATGCGACCAAAATATCGAGTAAATTTGCTAAGTAAAAATACTCCAAGAGGCATAGCTAGATAGGTTAGAAATTGTAGGTAGTTGAATTTCTTGAACCGGTTACCAACGGCACATGTTTGTTCGTATGATGATGTATTTACTTACAGGAAGGCAGTCCTTGGGAAATGGACATTGGCTTTGCAGTGTCCCACCAGCACCGAGAAATCATTTTGATAGCTTTTGGTGACTAAAACATACCTTCGATATCTTCCACCAGAGTAAGCCTAGACAATGAACACCCCCTATCCTCAGTTAATGAACAATGTCGGGAACAGTGGACGGACAATCTATTAAAAAGGACTTTACATGGCCATTGGGGTATTTATTTATTTTTCCTACTATTAAGTCTGCGTAATACAACTAAGCCATCAAAAGGGGGCTGTAAAAAAAAATGTTTTACATAACAACACCTGCCATGGGTTAATGAATGCAGGGGGAGAACTTCAAATGAAAATAAAACCGAATGATTTAGGGAGGGCAAGCTAGGGGGCCAACCTTACACGTCTTCATAAATGTCTCGGGACATGCATTACAAAGCAGTGCGAGGTGGGGGGGTGGAATGCCCTTACAGTTACACATCGAACACACTCACGTCATTTTAGGAATTAAAACGTGCACGAAAAAATGTGTTCCACCATATGGGGGTGTTTTGTGTTGTTGTTCAAGCACTGTAGGAAATTCACCAAATCATCCTCAAGCTCCAATCAATTGGACTGCTGAATTTCAATTAACATCGTGATGTGATATTAAGTACGTATCTTATTTGAACACTAAATATTCTTATAATTGTGACAATTCATTAACAGCACGATACATAACCAATTGTAACAATTCCCACTGTTGGCATGTGTTTTTGAACTTCTTATTCACGTGGGATTGGCATTTGTATATCCTCGTTGTAATTCACACTCTATTTACAGTAGTTAAATGTTGCGTGTATTACATATATCTCATGACAGGTATTTTCTAAAACTAAAGCTATGGGTTTTTATTAAAATATAACGACGACTCTCTGGTTGCAAGGCAAAAACAAATTGGCACGTGACGTCACAGCAAAGATTACTTTGCAAAATGTTGTGACGGTTTACCAGACACTATGCTGAGCTTCAAACATTAAAGAGGACAAGCTTAAACAAAACAAAAACATACACAAAAGGGACAATTAAACGAAATTACGTAGGAATGGGACCCCAGTCAGATCCGATCACCATCAGTAATCCCCGATGCATTTAGATAGTGACCCAGTAATTATATCGGAATCGTGCGCTGAATGAAACCAATAGCTAGATCGTTTCATCATCGGCAGCCATGCTCAATTCGCTGTTGGACAAAGGCTGCCCCAAGCTAACTAGCACCTGCACATGAGCCGACTTCCCTTCTTCATCTCCTAGGTCGATACATTATTTGGATGCATTCCATTCCTTGCCTGCCACTCCATTGGTATTGTTGACCATCGTGACGTTTGCTGCTCAAGCCAACTTAGTTGTCTGAGCAGTTTTAATTACGGCATTAACCTGTGGTATGTTCCCCCCATGCGTGTGTTCCTCTTTTCTGTCTCTTTCACGTAATTCCATCCATTATTACACTATTTTTTTTATGCACGTTTCAGTTATTGTTCAATTCCTGTCAATTACTATGTCATAGGAGGTAGTTTAACACGTCGGCTTTCGCGAGCAATATTATACAGAATAGAGGGTTGTTTTTTGACATTATATCGCGTAAATAGAAATGCGTCTTTAAACCCGATACCACCCGACACAGCCAATTAGTAAGGTTTGTCACGTAAACAAAACATGCCAATTCCTGACTAGTTCAGCACATGATGACGTTTTTGCCGGTAATTACAACCATCCTCATCAGGCGATAATGCATATTACCTCCTATGAGGTAATATAATTTTTTGTTTTTAAAGGCAGAAATTGCTAATTCAGTAGTTTATTTACCTGCCTTTATCACGGCATATCGACGGTGTTGGCTCCACCAAGCATTGGTTGCCTTCCGCCCCAAACATCCAAAGCTTGCTCGTGGGCCTGTGGCCCTCAGTCTCAGCAGGTGCTGGTGACAACAACAAGTGGTGTCACTCTTGTGAGTGGGAGCCCCATCGCCTGCGATTTGGCCTTTTCATATGGACCGTATTTGTCAGTGACAGCTGCCCCACAACTCCCCATCCTTTTGTACTTAGCACACATAAGGGGGGTGGGCGGGAGCGGGAGGGAGCAATAGAGGCTTAGTTCCAGGGCCAGAATTTTGATTATTTTTTTGAACCAATGAATGAGAGCAGTCCATTGTAAACAAAGCCTTTGCATATGGAAGACTCCATTGTTCCATTGGAGCTCATTAAAAGCAGGAATCCTGGTATTTATACGTTGAGAATTTCTTTTAGACATACCTTAGAGAGAGAGAGAGGGAAAAAATTAATGTCAACAAAACCCCTGCAAATGTTTTTTCTGCATTTGTTCTGAAAACAAAAAAACAAAGGGAATTCCAATGACAATGTGGAAATGACAAAAAACTTTGTTCGGTAATGTTTTGCAAGATTTAGTTCAAACTTAAAGAGAGTAATGGAAAATATTGATATTTAGTTTTTTTTAATGAATTGTTTATACATTACACATAATTGCAATGATTGTGCATTACAAATTATGCGTATTTATTTCGCACAAATCTGAAGAAAATTGTAATCAGATAAACAATATATTAATATAAAATAACAGCAATTGTAATGAAAATTATTTCACAAGTTTTCTACACGCTTGCCCTGGTTTGTGTGTTTAGGCATTTGCAGAAAATACATATTTAGTTTCCATCACCACCTACATTTTTATCTTTGTAATTATCTACTTATTTATTTAAATTTCCTAATTAAAACAGCTTCACTGTGTAGCGTGTTGCTAATGCCTTTGGAAACATTTAATGATCTATTTCTAATTGATGTTAACCATTTCTCGCTGGGATATCTCAAAGCCCTCTGCTATGTTCAGAAGTCTCTGTGCCCAAATCAACCCTGATTCGTGGTCATTTATGGTTTCAATACAGGACAAGCAAAACGAATGATTTTTTTTACTTATTACATAATTTTTCAGGAAAATTTAGTATACAAAATCTCGGAACTGGTGACATTAGTTTTATCACACAATGAACCTGAAAACTGAGAATTATATATTCCTCCTGAGGTTGACAAATCAAACATTAAGTGCTAAACTACAGCACTTTGCTTCATTCTCATCATCAAGATTGAAACAATGCATATAGTTATTCCAACCATAATAATTTTCAAGACACATGTTTTAACCGACTTTGCGTTTTGCATGAATCAGTATGTAACAGCCATATGTCATCACACACATAGTTTTCCCATAATTGTACGCTTTGTTACACCATATTTCCCAGCAATTTTCCAGTCTACAACATTACATAATTATTATTTTTCGTAAATATTCCCCCGTGAAATAGCCTTTGCCATGTTATCTTTTGGGTGATGTTGCCACATCAGAATGCACATAAATCTCAGAGGGATGAAATTGAACCGACGCATAACAACAGGCTTCTCCAATCTTCATCTGAAGGGTTAGATATACTGGTTGACAGTGCGCCAGATGAGAGACATTCTCAAGCATATTTTCAATCCCCATCAGCTCCAGTATTTCTTCTAAGGCGAGGTGACCTAACATAGGAGAGATTTAGAAGCTGTTCCGTGTGTACTTGAGCTCCCCGAGCAAATTATGTGATACCTTGAGCGTCGTAATGTGTATGCTAAATGTGACAATGCTTACATATTCGTGCACACGTGCAATCGTTGCGTCTATATACGAATAGTATTCGCACTCTCCATTTATGTTGCGGGAATTTGTGTGAATTTGTGTATGTGTGCATGTGTTGAGTAATGGGAGTATTGCGGTTTATGCATTGTGCTAAAATCTTGAGAGAACCACGTTCAATTCCAGCCGATGCACAACACCATTAGGAATTGGATTATCAATCTGGTCTGGGCCTCCCCTAGGTCAACTTAGCCTCAAACAATGGGACAAGCTCACCCTTGAACGAGTGGCCATTGTCATTTCTGAAGTTATCGGCAGAGTTCATGATTCCCTGTTCTTTATGTATCACAGCTCTCCCTTGAAAAAACATGTATTATCTCAGTGGGCTGTCACCTTGTAAAATAATAGTTACTGGACCACGTGCTAGAGAGAGCACCTGTGTGTGAGGCCGTGGTGTGGATGACAGTCTGAGACATTATGTGTCACTCACTCGTGTGCTCTGCCAAACTTACCAGTTGTTCGCAAACACTACCCGGCTAAATGGTGTATCCCTGTACGATGCACGTGTGGATGCACTTCGGACGGACGGTCATAGTTGTGAGTTTCGTACAAGGGCAGCAAACGGTTAAGGAATAAAATGCCTGCCGCAGGACGCTCTCCAATCCTGCGGTGCAGAAAATGACCCTGGGAAAATGACAAATTAATAATGTTATAATTTTAATTTATATGCAAATTTCCTGTCACAGAAACAGATCTGTTGTCCTTTCCATCGGTCAATTTTAAAAGAATTTGCAAGGGTTTGCCGTGATAGATGTTATTATGCGGCCGGCTTACGCCCGCCCGCCCGCCCGCCCTCTCTGCCGCTCCGCGCGCTGTTTGCGCCTCTCTGATCGTGCGCGGATGCCGCTCTGCCGGCGCCCGAGTTTCGCCGTGCCCCGCTATTTGACGTGGGTCAGGATTATCGCGAGCGCGGCCCGCCGTCATCGACGGATTACGCGACAGCTGGGGCACACAGGCGCGGCTGCCGCACCAGGCTCGTCAGGGAAGCTGCCCTCCTATACGGTGTTCGAGACCAGCCCCCTTTTTTTTGGCTGCTCACTGCGCTCTGGGTCATCTTCATCTGGCTGAGAAGACTGGTGACAAACTCAAGAGAGCTGTGTTGTTTGCGTGTCTGTGTCTGTGTGTGTGGGGGGAGTGGTAGTGCAGCGGTTAATGCGCTGCGCTAGAAACCCGGCGACCCGAGTTCAATTCCCGCTCACGGCCAACACCAGCGACAATTAGCTGAACCTCTTCTGGGTCCTCCCCTAGGTCAACTCAGCCTCAAAATAGTACCCGGTGCACTGTGTAAACATCACCACGGAGGAGACAAAGGCGGACGGGCGTGGTGTTGGCCATCCACCATGTCGTGTGCCCGTGCTGGTCTTCATAGGTGCTCGCTAACAGCGCTTGCTCAGGCATTCTGTTACAGGCTATATGGGGGATCTTTGTCTTTGCTTATGTCGTAATTTCTTGAAAAAAAAGTCTCCAGCCACTTTAATTGAGTGACCGTTGGCGTCTGGAGATGCGGTTGAAATTAGCCGAATTTATATGTCAAAGTTATGTTTAGTTACATTCAACATCAGCAAGTAAGAGGGTCGTATGCCATTCCATTAAGGGTGAAACACATTTAGCTCAACTTTATCTGAACGATGTACTAATCGTGCCTATTTAAAGGTCAGAAAAGTAACAATTGCGTGTTAAAGTACAGAAACTGAAATACAAGGATACAGCAGTGATCATGGAGATGGAAGTAATAATGAATTGGCTCAGTGAAAGTAAACACCGTTGAATATAAAAGAGAGGTTGGTTAACATGCAAAGCTCGGTCTTGTCAAAAGTGAAAGATTGTGAGACATTCTCGACACAGTTGTCATACTGTGTAACATTATTCGTTCTGAAAGTAAGATTTGCTTCTATGGCCAGACACCGATCGTGCAACCTTGTTCCCGTGGAGGAGAAATCCTTCACGAGACACACATTTGATCACAGCAGCAGATCAGGCCAACAAATGCTGGAATTCACGAGTCAGATGGCATAGAAACAAAATATGAAATTTTAGACAGCGAAAACACGATTGAAAGCTCAACAAAATCTTCAAAGTCAGCATTATTGGAAACTAAAATGAAATAAAAAGTAGAAACATGAATCGACCAATAAATATTGATCAAATTCAAATAACAATGAACTAAATTGACTTAACAATTCTGCAGTGTTACCTGCACAAAAGTTCTGAGCCACCCAACTCCTGCGAACATGTGGAGTGATAATTTACATCTGAATTGAAGCAATCGAAAAACAAAACCACTGCCCTTCAGGTGCAGCTGAACGTGTGCACATCTGGAGACCACCAGGAAACTTTTAATAAAATAAAAATGATCAAAGTTTCTGGAACAAGAAAGACTCAAATAGGCCTAGCGGATAAGAGTGGGAATCCAAAAACACGTGACGTTCCACCAAGAGAGATTTCATGGATCCTGGGGGACCGTGTTGTTTCGCTTAACAAAAGGTGAATTGGTTTTCCGAGTTGAATAAAAAACAAATGCATCCATCATGCACCGTGCAGCACAACGCGATGAGGAGGAGGGGGGGCATGGTGAGAGGGGGCTTTCAGGTGGGATTTTTTAGGATGGGGCCATGAACGCACATTATGGTTGAGACTGCAATCATTATAACGATGTAATGATGAAAAGGTGCAACCCTGCAAATGTTTTCACACGTTACTGTTGGCAGAAGATCCTCCACTAGAGGGAGCTCTAAAGAGCACCCCGAAGAGGGTAATTGGCCTACTCTTCCACGCTGACCAAACATCTTTGAAAAGTGTGGGTGTGTTCGCACTTTACTCCAACACACACAGACCTGCCGATCGACCAATTCTGGTGAACCAATCAATGTAAGATGCTTGGTGGACAGAGGCGTTGTAGATTAAAACAAAAGAACTTGACAATTGTTAAAACCGCCGCCATACCAGAAGAATGAACCAGAGACCTCTGGGTTGCAAGTCAAGAAGGAAAACCATGACGCCATTGCCGCATCCCCAACAATGCAATAAGAACATGCCACTGCACTGTATGAGATTGTTGGTAATTTGCAGAGATTTTTTTTCTCTCATCCTTGCCTGTATCAAGATAACAAACTTTTCATTCTTGACCTATTTCGGTCAGATGTAGCTCTACATGTATGTAATTCATAAATTAGGAAATAAGGTGGGGTAGTAGAACATTTAGTTTAGATTATTGGCATTTTTTAAAGAAATACTTTTGGGAGATTCTAACCTTTGCCAGCATTTCTGGCGAATTACTCTTAAGGTGGGAAATGTTGGAAAAATAAATGAGTTCGCCAAATTGTGACAACAGAACTCGCCTCGAACTGTATCATGTGAATGATCGAGCCCACCCTTAGAAATACAATTAATCGTAATGAAATACCTGGAATATGATCTGTCAAGTCTCCAAAAGAGAATTTTCCCTTCATTTACTGACCGTCACACTGCAGCTAATATACATGTGCAGCCCTGCAACGTAGGGACATGTTAAAAAAATATGTATGCACGAATGGATGACACAAACTCAAACTGCCTTAGCCTAGAGCTGTAAATATGGGGACGTGGCACGGTGCCCCATAATGACTTTAACAAGCTTTTTAAACTTCAATAACAACCACACAGATCTCAAGCATAAGGAATTTATCACAACGTATGCCATGTCCTAGTCGATATCTTTTTTATACATTGCACTTTTAAGTACCGTCTATTATGAATGGCACCATATAGTTTCATTATTTGAGTAACAATCAAATTTTAGCATGAACACAGGACATTTTGATTCGTAATATAACATTATGACACACATTGCTAAAAAAGGAGGCAATGTAATGTGGTCTAGATTACTCTTTGGTTCTTTCGGTAAAGTCACGTAGATATACTAAGTGACTTTAGCAAAAGAACCAAAGTGTATGGATTCCTGCAGTCATGAAAGCTACGAATCAGGATTGGTCTAGATTAGTATTGTTTAACTTGGAATGATGCAGCCCTATGATTACCTACCTGGGCCACTGCTCGTAGAATAGCATCCATGACAGGGAGCTCTAGCGGGTATTTTGGTGGGGGTACCACTTCATCCCACCAGAAGCAACTTGTCGATAACTTTGTAAATATGGACAGATAAAGAGATAGGTGGGCAGGCAAACCATATTTCTCCCAGTACTTTACATCAGTTTGGCAAAAGAACAACTGCACATTGATAATATATTAAAGGTACTTTCCTGTAGAATATGTGGTCATGGGAGATATAATATATATTGGTAAGACTTTTCCTGTTCAGTTTTTCATGCTGATGGGGGAAAAAAACTGTATTTCCTGACTTCCATGGTACAAAGGTCATCTAGGTTAGATTCCTCGCTATTTACATCACCAACGGAAGTTGGCATCTGAGACTCGTCTTGGCTTCCCCTTGTGACATAGCCTGGTCGGTGGCATGAGCTCTGCTGCAAATAATATAAGTAATATATTTATTTTTAAACACGCTTTTATGAAATGTACTAGTAATGGAAAAACTCCACGACTCCAGGAAGTGGCCCCGAAGCTTTCCATAACGTAAGGGACCGTGGTCAATTACAGCCAACGTCATTTGACCTTGGACAATTAGACCCAAGCCGAAACATATAAAAAATAATGTTTATTTTATTTTTATGATACAATATAGTAGTGTCAACAGTATGACATAAGTATACCAAGTTTGCAGTCGATACCACATTTGGACGTGGGTTAAAATTGAGTTACAAGATTTGAGGACACAATGACAACGACAACAACAACGACAACAACAACAGAGTGAGTTAAATAAAAGCGTGTTAAAAGGGGGTCACCTGTCCAATTCCCTTCACTTTGGAGCGCGGTGCCTCGGACCGCCACACCCGTGGGCCTCGGTGCAGTTACACCGCCTGCACACTCGACAGCCACGTCACTGACCTCCGGAAGGTCAACTCGGCCTGAATTGACGGCCTGGCAACATGTGTAAAAATGAGTACTGGGCAGACAAAGGCAGTCGGTTTTGATGCTGTTCCCCATCACCCCATGTGTATGTGCGATGCCAGTCTTAACTGGTGCTCACTAACTGCACTCATCAACGGAACCTCCTGGTTATACCAGCCCACAGGGGTTTATTGTGTCCGTCCGTCCGTGCGTCGTGCATCCAAAAATGGGAGGGGTGGGGCTGGGTGGAGAGGGGAGAGTGGGGAGGGGCTGGGTGGGGAGGGTGGGGAGGGGCTGGGTGGGGAGGGGAGGGTGGGGAGGGGCTGGGTGGGGGGTGGGATGTGAAGGGTGGGGCTGGGTGGGGGGTGGGAGGGTGGGGCTGGGTGGGGAGGGGCTGGGTTGGGAGGGGCTGGTCACCCCGTGGTGCCCTTATAAAACTCAACGTTTAACCTACTCACGCCGGCTTGTGCCTGCCCTCACAGTCGGGCATATTTGCGGAATACACCACGCCGCCGTTGACGCTGGCCATTGACCGAGCAATCCAACGTTTATACCAGCTCCCTCCGCAGGAATGTGTTTAAAAGGAAAACTGGGGGTCTCTATGTCTTCAGTAGCAATTTACAACTGTGCCACCGTTCGGAGAAGTTTTTGTCTGCTGAAATCACCACAGGTGCTGGCAAGTTCAGTGCAACAGAAACCTTCTATTCAGGATCGACGTGTGCAAAATGATTGCAAATTAAATCTGCTCATTACTGTGAAACGTGTGCAACATGTAATTTAATCCAATAACGGATAGATGTCCTTTACATTAGTGCTCTTTTGTGTGAGCAGACATGAATGATGACTGTACAATTCTCCATGCAAAGTGATTAGCAAATAAATAAATAATGGCATTAATCCATCTGCTTCAACGGCCATTAACCAATTCAGTAATGACATTAATTTTATTACACCAGTCCCAGCCCTTTAGTAAAAAGGCTTATGAACAATTTCACTAAATGGCCTTAAAGTCCATTTAATACTTGAGCAGGTAGACTGTTTTACTGTGTTGTGATTTCTGCTGATATTGACTGCAGAATCAAGTGGCTGTATTGTGCTGTTTCCTTATACTATTTCACACCTTTGTGAATGAGAAGTAACCAAGTTAAACGGTTAATTATACTTGTCTGGTAACTGTGGGGAGTTGTGAAAATTTGAATCTTACGCACACCCTTTGCAGAGCAGATTTTCTGCATTAATGATTAAATATCCGTACTGTGCAGTTTGTCTGCACGCACGGTGTGACATGTTGCTCTTCACTGAATGTTCTTCATAATGGAAGAGGCCATTATGACACCACTGTGAGCACGCCCACGGTTAATGGCTCGCCACACATGAACTATGCATCCCACTGCAAAAATAAACATATGGATGGATTTACTATGTTGTTGAATTAATTATAGGCCATTAGCATGAATGCAAATTTCTGAAGAATGGTGTTATTGCTGATCAAACATCAGTTAATTAATGGAGCCTCCATATCAGTCATTTAAGAGTTTTAGAATTTGAATGTGCAATATGCAATGCTTTTGTAAAACTTAAGAAATATTATACAGCAGTTCTCATCTATACTGATGGCAATGATCGAGTGGAGGAAGTTCCACTTTCCTGTGGTGGAAGCCAGCCTCTCCATAGGCCAACTATCGCTACATTCCCACAAAGAAGTACTCAATTTACACCAATTATTGAAACACAGTATGCACGAAACGACAGCCAAATGAAGTACAGCCAGCTTAGGGCTTAACCAGCACTTTGGTTTTCACATTTGTAGTGGGTTCACTTAAGAGACACAACAATTCAGGAGGCAACACCATTTATTCAACAATCACAACGGGGTAACTACATAAACCACAACGGTGTAACTACACAAACGGGTCAAGTCCGTTGGCACACTGCCTGACCCACGATGCTGAGCACGAAGACCGAAGAGTAGACGTATCACGGCGGGTTCCATTCCAGCAAACAGCCCCGATGTAGCCCCGGGACCCCCCTTTTATGCCCCTCCGCCCTCGGACACGCCCCCTTCCAAAACACACCAGAAGGTTCTGGATTACCTTCCACGTGTCCCTTGCCTGGCTCCGCCCTTGGCCACGCCCCCTTCTGGAACTCACCAGAAGGTTTTTGGGCCCTATAACGTGTCCCCTCTGTCACCCTTGGCCTATATCCCATCATGCACCCCTGCCGGCCAATCGGGCTACTACGTCCTCGATTGCCCCCTACAATGCCACCGACAGAAACCTCTTCCATGACATCATATACTCTGCTAGCAGAGGGCTACCATACTCACTATTCCTCTCTCTGTCGGTAGATGGCGCTAAGCGCCATAGTGACCCATTATATGTCACTACACATTCATTGTGTTTACTTTCCTTGCACACTCTCCGCATAGCCTTTTCAAGATGTTACGATATGTAACACATAGAATTGCCGATAGTAAAATGAAGAGAGGCTCAAATAAACTAAACGTTTAAAAAAATGATTTTACCAGGTGAGCTATAGCTCTTTTTTAGAAGCGACCTGGCCACAAATGATAACTCAAAGAAGTGGCTTATCACGTGGACATTTATAACAGCCACGTACTCTCAAACGCATGCTTCTAAATGTGGAGAGGAAAACCGGAGGACCTGGAGAAAAATCCACGCGATCACAGGGAGAACACGCAAACTCCAAATATACAGCAGGCTTCCGGGTCGGGATCGAACCCACGACCTCCTGCATACCAGGCGAGGTAGTTAACATCTCGGCACGGCGACACCCTATTGCAAGCAGTGATGTAAGTAAATCAAGTGAAACTGTACCTTGCACTGATTGCATGTTGGTGGTATTCCCATTTGACCCACCATTTGCCCTTCTCAACTCTCGCACTCTCATACACTGACCACCCCCACTTTTAACGCTGATGCCTCCCCACAACCCCTAACAGTTTTTTGGTGTGCTTTTGTGATGCATTATTTATTGGGTTTCATAGCAGGTGGCTCAGTTGCCTGCAGGGTGCCCATGAATGTGACAGCTGGAGATGTCACCCTGTCGGGCATTTGTGCTCTCTCTCCAACAAGGATAGCCCCTGCTAATGGCAAATCATAAGCTATTACCCATTAGGCCATCAGCTGCACTAAAGAAACACACAGAGCATAAAGCTATAACACATATGTCTCCGTGTGATTCATATAATGTGCCACTTTGTGGAAAGTGGGCAGTCAACGGGGGGTAAAGTGGCTTTCCTATGGAGAGACTGGGCCCCTCCATGGGAATATGGAATTCCCGCTACTGTCTTAGGGCCCCCGAGTGAAAATAAGAACTACTTTATGTAATTCCTTTATTTACATTATTCTGTTAATTCTTAGCAATATGTGATACAAAAGTCATTTTTTGCCCTCCATTTTTAATCGCAAATATTTATTGGTGAGGGCGGTGGTTTTTCATTTCAGTTTCATTTATTTGGTATAGCCCTGTGAGCCATTCGGCTTTTGAATCGAGTGCAACCGCAACAAACAAAAAACAAAAACATGAAACAATGGCTATGCACTGTGGAGGCCAGGGTTGGCACTGGCATAACCAGCAGATGGTGAGCCTGTGCAGGTCTCTAGTTCACGTCTTCGTGTGATGTGATTGAGAGATTTTTTTAAATATATGTTGTGATCACGTGATTCATATGTGCGTACTCTATATAACACATTTACCCATTCAACATGTATGCACCTGCATCTACCCATCAGTAGCTTCAACACGTTGCTTGTGCTCGCTGAGCTGCATTGGCTTCTGGCTGCTGAAATAATACATTGTTAAGGTCGCACTGATTACACACAAAGTGCTTGCCACAAATGAACCACAATACCTCGCTGGTGTCGTCAAGGAGCATAAACCATCACGCGAACTCCGGTCACCGTCGCAGTGGCTTTTGGCTGGCCATCGAACAAAGACGGACACCGCATCGCGTGCTTTCAGATGCGCTTCTGCGGCCGTCTGGAACGCTCTTCCTTCCGATATTGGGAAGCCACTGGATCTATGCATTTTGAAATCTAGATTCAAAATTTATTTCTCTAGAACTGCGTTTAGTGTTTAATTTGTTGCCCTTCCCCCAGATCTCCAATTAGCATGGTTGGCTACATACGCTGTGAAAGAAGTTCGACACACATAAACAGAGGAGCATGTGTAGTGTAGAAAAGTGTGGGTATTTCTACATATTCCAGATGTGCGTGGCTTGCATGGAAAAATATGGGAACTGTGAGTCTGTTTGTAGTGCCTTAAGCACTTCAGAGCAGAGCAGGCATATGATATATATTATTACTGCAAACATTATTGCACGCGTATTGATGTTAAATGTATGTATGGAGACAGGAAATAACATGTGGTGGGTGACACCCATCTGTTTAAAAAAGAATAAACTTGGACAAAGGGGTTGGTGGATCATGTAAAGATGGAACCTGAATGAGATATCCACATGTACGGTGAAGATGTGACGTAGGCGTCAGTCAAGCAAGTAGGTTCCTTAATATAGGTGACCTTTGTTTCCAGGCCCTCTGATTTTCTCCCACACTCAGGTTTAAAACGAAATGAACAGCCAAACATGGAAAAGCAGGACCCTCCCGAAAATAAGTATTGAGAATCGGTGAGAATATCCTGGGTAAGGAAATAAATACCACCTTCACTTTGGTACAGAAACGAAGTGGAGTGGAGCAAAGGCCAGGGAGATTGGAGAAGGATACAAACTGTTCTACAACGGTGAAAGAAACACCAAGAACGGCGTTGGAATCGCAGTCAGCCAAAATCTACGAGACAACGTCGTGGCCGTCCACCGTGTTTCCGACCGCCTCATGTCCATCGAAATCGACTCAAACGACCTACGCCTCCGGGTGGTATCTTGTTATGCGCCGCAGCCCGGCTGCCCAGCAGATACCAAGGAGGAATTTTGGGAACAATTTGATGGACACATGCAATCGATAAATGGAGAAGAGCAGTTAGTAATTGGTGGAGACCTAAATGGACACGTTGGAAGCGCCCGGGATGGATACCCTCGAAACCATGGTGGCCAAGGATATGGTACCCGGAACGATGAGGGAAACCGAGCCCTGGACTTTGCGGAAGCCCATGATCTTTTCCTCGCCAACACCTTCTTCAAGAAGAGACCGTCCCATCTCATTACGTACGCCAGTGGTGGGAGATCAACTCAAATTGATTACTGGCTTGTCAAGCGGGATAAGCTGAAAACGGTGACAAACACTAAAGTCATACCATCGGACAACATCGCCCCACAACATCGCATCCTGGTCATGGACATAAAAATGGACATTGGCCAGCGACATCGCCCACCAACAACTGGACAGCAGCGAATTAAGTGGTGGCGGATGAAGGAATGCAAGGATCAGCTGAGAGTCGCCTTTAATCAGATTGACGTGAACACCAACCGACCAGCGAATGCGATTTGGGAAGATCTTGCCGGCCAACTGTGCACAGCAGCAATGGAAGCACTGGGGCTAACTAAGCCGGGAAAACACTTCATTGACAAGCAAATATGGTGGTGGAACGAAGAAGTTCAGCTAGCAGTGAAAGAGAAGAAGCTAGCTTTCAAGCAGGGGCGCCAAACGCTCGCAGATCTGGATTACCAACAATACAGAAACTGCAAATCGGCAGCGAAGCGAGTAGTTGCAGCGGTGAAATGAGCTCAATACGACCAACTGTATGTCGAACTGGACACCCCAGAAGGTGCCAATAAGATCTATCGACTGGCAGAGGCACGCCATCGTTCGACTCAGGATATTGGTCAGGTCAAATGCATAAAGGATGAGAATCACAGCGCTCTCAGAGACCCGCCCGCCATCCTTCAACGCTGGAGCGACTACTTCTCTGGAATCTGCAACCAGGAATTTCCCCACCCACCGATTATTAGCGCTGAACACGTCCTCGGTCCGGTTTCACCTATCACCATCACCGAAGTGGAACAAGCTATCAAGAGAATGAAGAATGGGAAAGCGACTGGCCCGGACGATATCCCTGCTGAGGCCTGGAAGATCCTTGGCAGGCAGGGTGCTGCCCTCCTTACCCAGCTCTTCAGCACCATCACGAGCACCAGTGAGGTCCCAGAAGCCTGGTCGACCAGCACGACGGTTCCAATTTGGAAGGGTAAAGGGGACGTGGCAGAATGCTCGAATTACAGGCCAATCCGGCTCCTGTGTCATGCGATGAAGATCTTTGAGCGAGTTTTGGACACGAGGATTAGAAACATCATCACCCTATCACCCAACCAATGCGGCTTCGTCAAAGGATGTGGCACTACGGACGCCATATTCGCGGCGAGGCTCCTGCTGGAGAGGCACAGAGAGAAGAACCAAGCTGTGCACGTGTCGTTCCTCGACCTTGAAAAGGCATTTGACAGGGTCCCCCACGACCTCATCTGGCACTCGCTTCGATCCCATGGAGTCCCTGAAACCTACGTGCATTGGGTGCAACTCCTATACAAGAACGTCACCAGTGCAGTCAGGTGTGCAGTGGGCATATCACCGCCATTTCCCATCAGCGTTGGAGTGCACCAAGGATCGGCCATGTCACCACTCCTGTTTATCCTGTGCATGGACACGATCACTGCCGACCTGCACACGCCCCTTCCATGGTCAATTCTCTACGCGGATGACGTCCTCCTCTCAGATGAAGAGAGAGGAGAAGTGGAAAGACAAACGCGCCTGTGGAAGGAACGTTTGGACGAAAACGGGATGAGGTTCAACATCAAAAAGACGGAGTATATGGAGTGTGGCCCCCAAACCGACGGCACCATCAGCATTGACGGAGAAGATCTGAAGAAAGTGACGGACTTTAAGTACCTGGGCTCCACCATCAGCTCAGATGGTAGCATCACGACTGATGTGAGGTCACGAGTCAATGCGGCGTGGATGAAATGGATGCAAGTCACCGGAGTCCTCTGTGATCGGAAAATTCCGGATAGGCTGAAGGGAAAAATATACAAGACCATCGTCCGACCGGTGGCACTCTATGGATCCGAGTGCTGGCCAGCCACAACTGTACACGAACAAGCTCTCCACACCATGGAGATGAGGATGCTCAGATGGAGCCTCGGGCTCACTCGATGGGATCGTGTCAGGAACGAAGACGTTCGGAAGCGACTTGGTGTGGCCCCCATTGCGGACAAGATGCTTGAGGCAAGGCTTCGGTGGTACGGCCATGTGATGCGAAGTGAAGAGTCATCAGTGGCCAAGACTGCCTTGCGTATTGAGCCAGAGGGCCGCCGTCCACGCGGGCGTCCGAAGAAGCGATGGATGGACCGAATAAAGGAAGACATGAAGACGGTCAACGCATCCCCTGAAGATGCCCTGGACCGAGCCAAATTGAGAAGACAATGCCGAAAAGCGGACCCTGCGCCACAGCGGGAACAACGCTAGGAAGAAGAAGACTTTGGTACAGAAACACGAAGCCAAAACGCATTAAAAGCGAAAGTGAAAATGCACAAATAAATAAGAAGCCGTGAGAAATTAAATCCAGCCGTGAACCTCACATCTGACGTAGGGTTCCCAGCAGGGTGCGAAGTGTTTGTGGGAAATGGACAATTAAAAAACTGTTAACCTCCTTAATGTGGATGCTGTGAATGTTAACAACATGCATCTGATAATGGCTGTCTCAATAAGGTATATAAATATTGCATCGCTCTTTTAAAAATTCACGTTTGCCCCCAGTTTCTTTTATGAGACGATGCAGGAAGAAATTGGGTTCTATGCGAATGTTACAACATTAATTTCATTGTACTATACCTAAACGAAGGCAGCGTTTGCATAAACAGAGAAAAAAACTCAACGCATTCATTAATAACACTGCCAAAAAGGGGAAAAAATATATTATGCGCGATGATTCGGATACATACTTTAGTTTATAGAAGATTGTTCAGGAGGGTCATTGCCCTAAAACGTTAAACATATGTTTATATGTTTATATTTAGGGCAGTGCAATCGACACAGCATCACAATTGCTGTGTTTTCTGTTGTCGTCTGAAGCACACAGAAAGGTGTTAAACATCATGCTGCTGCTCAGAAACAAGAGTTGGTGGATTTGCTGAGGATGAAAGTAGAAGGGATGTATGGGAACTGCATGTATGTACTCATTCCCCTCCATTAATTTGCCACAGTAAGCGCGGGCAGTTATAGAGTGCGTATGCAAAATCCAGAATGAACAGTCCACTGTTGTATGCACGCTTCTGAATTCCATATTAGTCACAACGGTTGTCTGAACACACTTCGCCATGTGGGTTCGTGTGGATTAACGAACGAGGGGGTAATGTCAAAAACCCATTCGGATATCACACAGCTGTGGCCAAGGCTGGAACCGAGGTTGTCTGGTGCGTGGTGCAGGGTGTGCTAACCACTACGCCACCACTCCACCCCGAAACAGATATACACTCATACATTCACACACACACACACGGGCGAAACAGATATGAACTCGTACATTCACACACACACACGGGCGAAACAGATATGAACTCGTACATTCACACACACACAGGCGAAACAGATATGAACTCGTACATTCACACACACACACGGGCGAAACAGATATGAACTCGTACATTCACACACACACAGGCAAAACAGATATGAACTCGTACATTCACACACACACAGGCGAAACAGATATGAACTCGTACATTCACACACACACACGGACGAAACAGATATACACTCGTACATTCACACACACACGGACGAAACAGATATACACTCGTACATTCACACACACACGGACGCACGGATGCACGCACACACAGGACTGACCACAGTAGAGTCCATTTCCATTCACATGGGAGAGTGTGGTAACTAACAACAGTGGAACTTAATAAAACAACAGATGCTTGGCTAAAGTGCCTTGATGAGGGCTAATGAAGCCATTTCAATATAACGGGGTGAACTGTGTTGATCTGTCCTCTTAATATAATTATATTCACATTTGTTTTTTCATCATTGCCTGTGGAAGATGGTTATGCTCAAAAACGACCACACATTAAAGCCATTACACAATTGATTTGAAATTTGCTTGCACACTGAAGTTTTATAATTTCCAAAGTTGGAAATTAAGTGACTCAATTAATATTGTTAAGAAAGGTAACATTAAATAAATTTTTGTAAACGGGCATTCATGGTTAGAAAAAAAAATCAACTGTAGCAATTTGTCAATGACAGTTTTAATAATGGTTTAGAGCCTCCAAGAAAATGCCTAACACCTTATGAGACTTCCTTTTTTTTGGTTCACTTTGGCAGTATCCATGCCCCCCACTCGGCATTATTTAACAGGAGACAAATCGGGTTATTAGCATTATCAGGAATTAAAACAGATTGCAATTCCTGGGCTGAATAATGCGTGGAGTCTGGGCAGTGATTCATGGTTTGACGTGCGACATTTTCACACACTACTGCAGCTCATACGTCAGCGGTGCCAAAAACTTGCACCAAACAGCTTTAACCCGTTTCGAGCCAGATGTGCTTAAAATTGAGAGTTTCCGTGTGCGAGCAGCACCTGTGTGGTCATGCATCACTAGGGTTGACACCGCGGCTGCACAGCATGAGCGAGTAGCTTACTACCAGTGATGTGTCACGTCCCAGATAAATGTATGTTGAACTTTTTTCGCACCGTACGTAGCCAACCGTCCTAAGCGGCGGTGCGGGGGAAGGACAACAAACTAAACAGAACAAGCAGTTCTACAAGAACGAGTGTTCATCTTGTTGGTTCTTTCGGTAAAGTCACGTACACGTGACTTTACCGAAAGAACCAAGAAGATGAATCCCTGCAGTCACGAAAGCTTCAAATCGAAACGAGTGTTCAATCGAGAATTAAAAGTGCATAGCTCCAGTGACTTCCTGATATCGGAAGGAAGAGCGTTCCAGACGGCCACAGAAGCGCATCTGAAAGCGTGCAATGCAGTGACCGTTTTTGTTCGATGGCCAGCCAAAAGCCGTTGCAAGGGTGATCGGAGTTTGCATGATGGTTTATGTTCCTTGATGAGATCAGAGAGGTTTTGTGGTTCATTTGTGGTGAGCAGTGTGTCTGTAATGAGCGCGACCTTATAATGTATTCGTTCGGAAATGTGAGGGGGTGCTTGAAACAATATGATATTGGTGGTGTTAGAAGTAAATACAATGCTCATCGATTATTTCAATATTGGGTGGCCATTATAAACACATGCATCGATTTGCAACTGCAAAAGTATGTACGGTACAGTATACGTTCATCATAGGAAGATGCCTTATACATCAAGCCAAACGTCTTCATTTTCAAATAAATGTCGTGATATCTGTTAATGACCCTGAGCCAGTTGCGTAAATTCCACAATTCTATGGTGGGGGCCAGTCAATGCACAGAACAAATCTTATCAAAGTATAACTTTAATGCACGTTATAAGTATGGATATAAAATAAACATCAGTAACAATATATTACAATTGGGAAATGTATTTGGTAATTATCTTATGGGCATGGAGCAGTGGTGCAGCAGTTAGCACACTGCATTATGCACGTGGTAATATGGGTTTCAATATTTGGCTAACATCTCTGATATTTGAATTGGATCTCGGCAGCCCTATTCACTATCCCACGCTGACCAGCGTGTGTATGTCTGGACAACCAATATGTATGACAGATAATGTATTGGGAAGTCCTCATTCAGCGGACCGAATGGCCTGACAATTATAGTTTGAGAACAAGATATTCCAAATGTGTAGCCTACAACACAACACTGTAACATACTTTAATGCCTGTTTAAGTGTAATGTTTTTTAAGGTTAGTAAATGCAAAATGCTTTATTGTTCTAGTATTACAGTATATTTACATGTCTGAAAAGTTACCTTCAGATAGTTTTTTGTGTGTTTATTATTAAAGTTGTATTTGAACACTTTAACTTGGAGAATCGTTCATCAGGTAAAGTTCACATATCTGTATGTTTAGCCTTCTGAAAGTAGTTTTTTTACGTGCCAATGAGATATAACTTAGCAGTTCTTTTTACTTCATATAATAAATACACGGGGTAAATATTTAATAAAGCGACGTTATAAATGTTTATTTCCAGATCAAATAACACATTTCAGATACCGCCATTAGAATGCACATATTGACAGTAAAAATACGCTAGTATGATTAATTATTTAAGACGACATGTTCCAGCAACATGTTAATGTCGATATGCTAATGGCATTCATTGTGAATATTATGGCATTCAATGTGAATATTATGGCATTCATTGTGAATATTATGGCATTCAATGTGAATATTATGGCATTCATTGTGAATATTATGGCATTCATTGTGAATATTATGGCATTCAATGTGAATATTATGGCATTCATTGTGAATATTATGGCATTCATTGTGAATATTATGGCATTCAATGTGAATATTATGGCATTCATTGTGAATATTATGGCATTCATTGTGAATATTATGGCATTCAATGACCTATTCTGGCAAAGCGGCCTGATGGATTTTAGGATTTTTGTCTGGGTTTTGGCCAATAAATTAATTAATTAGAAACTCAGATTTATCAAGCATGGGCAAGGCAGCAAAAACAACAACAAAACAGTCTCAGAGCACACCAAAATAACACCACACCGCAGGAGTCCCTCAATGTATGGATACACAGGTAAGGATAAAAGAAAATCGCAAATTGCAAATGTGGCTGGATCCAGCACTAATCTTCTACTTCAGGATACAAAGTACAATGTCGTATATCCTCTCAAAGATGGAATGTAATCATGTATAGAAAATGACGGTTACACTTTTCGCACATGCTGCGCTGGATATGGGCAGTCAATTGGTCAGGGTGGATACTGGCCACGTGAAAATTATACTTCATGACGTTGAGAAATGCGTTACATGTAAGTTTATGTTGTAACGTTCATGTAATTGCACCAGTGGTTTATACCTTTTATGGACACGTTGAGGCTTTAGATTTGAATTTTCACGCTGCCGAGTTCAATAACTCTGAGGCTATTTTTCCCGTAAGAGTTCATCGTTTCATCATCGACATTGAATTTGCAGTCCTGCCATGTCTGTACACGTCAATGTTTAACACCGCTCCATCTCCCGCCGCAGCGTAAGGAAACCCCAACAACTAATGACAACACTTTTACGTTCAGATTTTCACGAGCAAATAGTTTTTATTAGCGTTAAGCTTTCAAAATAATTGACTGAAGTTAATGCGTTCCATTTAAACATGTTATGATCTGACTGCTGTAAATTGCCGCCATTGCTGGATAAATTATTCATTAGGGTCCTAATGATAAAAAGTAGTGTTTAATGGAATTGATATCACGATATGCCGACTTAGTTTTGCTTTTCTTTATTCATTTATCAGCGATCTACCAACTGTAACCCCTTGTGGTCGAACATGGATAATATGGCAGAACGTTGTCTGTATGTAGACGTTTTGTAATTAGTTTCTCATATTATAAAACGCTTATGTAAATATAATTACATACATATAAATGCTAATTGTCGATAAGGTCACCTTGATTGCATACCAACTCCATCCAATAAACAATTAAATACACACACCAAACAGTTGTTAATAGAAAGTGTGTGTGTTATTCTCCACTATTGGATAAATAATTCCATCATCCTTTTTTTCTGAATTTTCATGGATGTGCAGCGACGTCATAATGGGCTTGTTTAAGGGGAGGGGTCAAGGAGTGAACAGGGTTGGGGCTGGGTCATCGGGCCTCTTGAAATGAACTTGAGTGGAAAACGTTCGGTTTATTAGAATGCTTTCCGCACTACTTGACAGTACTGAAGTGGCCCCTGCGGTCGCCCACACCCACGGCAGCATTGCGAGGCGTGTAAGGTGGTGCACGTGTGTGTGTGTGTACGTGTGTGTACGTGCGTGTGTGCGTGTGTGTGTGTACGTGCGTGTACGTGCGTGTGTGCGTGTGTGTGTGTGCGTGTGTGTGTGCGTGTGTGCGTGTGTGTGTGCACGTGTGTGTACGTGTGTGTGCGTATGTGTGTGTGCGTGTGTGTGTGTGCGCGTGTGCGTGTGCGTGTGTGCGTGTGTGTGTGTGCGTGTGTGCGTGTGTGCACGTGTGTGTATGTGTGTGTGTATGTGTGTGCACGTGTGTGTATGTGTGTGCACGTGTGTGTGCACGTGTGTGCGTGTGTGTGTGTGCGTGTGTGTGCGTGTGTGTGTGCACGTGTGTGTACGTGTGTGTGCGTATGTGTGTGTGCGTGTGTGTGTGTGCGTGTGCGTGTGTGCGTGTGTGTGTGTAGTGGGGAGCGATAGTGTAGCGGTTAGCGCGCTGCGCTATGAACCCGGCGACACGGGTTCGATTCCTGCTCACGGCCAACACCAGTGACGATTATCTGAACCGGTCCTGGGCCTCCCCTAGGTCAACTCAGCCTCAAATGAGTACCTGGTGCGTTGTTTAAACATTGCCACTGGGGAGACAAAGGCGGTCGGGCGTGGTGCTGGCCACCCACCCCCTCGTGTACCGTTCCGGCCTTCATAGGTGCTCGCTAACAGCACTTGCCCCTTACAATCTGTTAAGGCTATATGGGGGATCTTTGTTTGTTTGTCTTTGTTGAAGAGAGAGAGAGAAGAGAGGAGAGCCGAGAAAGACAGGAAGACGAAACGCCTTCCATTTCACAACCCAGCATGACGCCAACTTCCACGAGCCCATTTCCCTCAGACAGCATAATACACTCTTCGGCACAGATCATTAAATAGAAATATTAAAAAGGAATTAAGTTAATGGAGGCAAAATTAAAATAAATGGGGCCGCAAAGACATCAAGGCAAGAGGCTGACATTACTCCCGGCAGCGCAGACTTGGTTAATGACAAAATGTATTTTGATAATCGACGGCGTTTGCTGCCTCGCCTCCTCTTTTTTTTTCGTTGGGTTCCCGCAGGAGAGTAATGGCCCAGAACAGATGCGTGGCGTGCGGTGCTTGGGCGAGAGGCGTCGTCGTCGTCGTTGTTGGCACGCTCGGACAGCGGATGTAATCGGCCCCCGTTTTGACGTTGGGTGCCCTTTGGCGAGTACTTTTTAAATCCTTTATATTAAGTTCACTTGCTTGCTTGCTTACGACCGTGCAAATCTTTCGGTCGTTTTTTAACCGACTTCCCGTGATCCAATCGAGCTGAAATTTTCCACACAGACTCGTTGTGCGTGAAAATGTTCGTGAAAATTTGTTTCCAAAATGTTACACTTTTTAGGAAAAAAAATATTATATTTAATTACCAATTGCTTAATGGTGCAATGCAATCATCTGACCCATAGGTGGCAGCCATCTCAAGCAACAGGACGAAAGGACTCTAGCCGCCACGCATATAAAGGATTTATAGTGAAAAACTTATACTTATTTTTTAACGCTGGGTCCGGGGGGGGGGGGGTGTCAGCAGCGCTGGGAGATTTTTGAAGGTAGTGGCTGGTGGGAGTCTTTGGCAGAGGTGTGGACTCGAGTCATGTGACTTGGACTCGAGTCAGACTCGAGTCATGAATTTGATGACTTGCGACTCGACTTGGACTTGCATAACAATGACTTTGTCCCACCTATGAGATGTGGACTCGAGTCATGTGACTTGGACTCGAGTCAGACTCGAGTCATGAATTTGATGACTTGCGACTCGACTTGGACTTGCATAACAATGACTTTGTCCCACCTATGGTCTTTGGTGGGAGTGTGGTTGTGGGGTGGCAGTGGCACCAGCCCAGGGAAGCCGAACTTCCTGGCGCCTTCGGGTGGCAGTGTGGCCACGGCAGAATGGCTAATGGACTCTGGTCAATTTGTAAGCGGAAGACCCGTGCGTGTTTGGGCTGGAGAGCCACAAAGAGCACTTCACGGCGTGCATCAGTGATGTAAATAGTGGTGACCATTTGTCTCCTCTGCCACTACCCAGTTTGATTATAGTCATGGTGAGATATATATATTGACAGTCAATATCATATGTTCTGTATATAAATGGGGATAGCCTCATAATCAGTTGAATAGTCTTAAAGTTGTTTGCTTGCCACTTGGGCTGATTATACGAAGTTAGTGTTTAGATTAACTCAGCTGCCAATACACGTCTTACGTGTGTTACTAAAGTGTCCCGTGTTAAAATGAACATTCTTAACAATGCTTACCAGTGTCATGAACCTCACATGTAAACATTGTGAATAGGAAAAATAACTAAATACTATTAATTATTAGGTCTAAATTACTACGATAATCACGAACCAAGAATGTCTGTTTGTGTGTAACGTGCGTGACGTCACTCCACATGCCGCACCCCCATCATTAATATTCATGAGCGGGTGGGTTTTTACACTCACGCAGAAGGTCGAGCGGAAATATTTTTTTTCGCAAATTCGCTTTAAGTTTCACGTTTTTTTATTGAAAGTGAATCTAGTAAATAATTATACGCAGCAACAAAGTGTATTTGGTGTCTTTATTTATTTCTTCAGTCTACACTATGGGAACCTCATTTGCCAGTAAAAATATGATAATTGGTTCTTTACCCTTCTATCTGGCAACAAAACTGACACCTTTTTACAAGGAGTCATGTTTGCATAGACCGCAATACCTGCAGTCATAATACAAACAAAAGAACATAACTCTGATAATGTGCACTGTCCTTGAAGTTGATTGGTCCACACCCGAGACAGCTTTCCTTAGAGCCTAGTCTCATATGGGTTGGACCAGATGACGCCAAAAGGCGCACAACTCATGGACAATGCACCATCAGAGTATGAGAGCTCGGGGCAAGCATCTACACTATGGGAACCTCATTTGCCAGTAAAAATATGATAATTGGTTCTTTACCCTTCTATCTGGCAACAAAACTGACACCTTTTTACAAGGAGTCATGTTTGCATAGACCGCATATGAGACTAGGCTCTAAGGAAAGCTGTCTCGGGTGTGGACCAATCAACTTCAAGGACAGTGCACATTATCAGAGTTATGTTCTTTTGTTTGTATTATGACTGCAGGTATTGCGGTCTATGCAAACATGACTCCTTGTAAAAAGGTGTCAGTTTTGTTGCCAGATAGAAGGGTAAAGAACCAATTATCATATTTTTACTGGCAAATGAGGTTCCCATAGTGTAGATGCTTGCCCCGAGCTCTCATACTCTGATGGTGCATTGTCCATGAGTTGTGCGCCTTTTGGCGTCATCTGGTCCAACCCATATGAGACTAGGCTCTAAGGAAAGCTGTCTCGGGTGTGGACCAATCAACTTCAAGGACAGTGCACATTATCAGAGTTATGTTCTTTTGTTTGTATTATGACTGCAGGTATTGCGGTCTATGCAAACATGACTCCTTGTAAAAAGGTGTCAGTTTTGTTGCCAGATAGAAGGGTAAAGAACCAATTATCATATTTTTACTGGCAAATGAGGTTCCCATAGTGTAGATGCTTGCCCCGAGCTCTCATACTCTGATGGTGCATTGTCCATGAGTTGTGCGCCTTTTGGCGTCATCTGGTCCAACCCATATGAGACTAGGCTCTAAGGAAAGCTGTCTCGGGTGTGGACCAATCAACTTCAAGGACAGTGCACATTATCAGAGTTATGTTCTTTTGTTTGTATTATGACTGCAGGTATTGCGGTCTATGCAAACATGACTCCTTGTAAAAAGGTGTCAGTTTTGTTGCCAGATAGAAGGGTAAAGAACCAATTATCATATTTTTACTGGCAAATGAGGTTCCCATAGTGTAGATGCTTTGCCCCGAGCTCTCATACTCTGATGGTGCATTGTCCATGAGTTGTGCGCCTTTTGGCGTCATCTGGTCCAACCCATATGAGACTAGGCTCTAAGGAAAGCTGTCTCGGGTGTGGACCAATCAACTTCAAGGACAGTGCACATTATCAGAGTTATGTTCTTTTGTTTGTATTATGACTGCAGGTATTGCGGTTTATGCAAACATGACTCCTTGTAAAAAGGTGTCAGTTTTGTTGCCAGATAGAAGGGTAAAGAACCAATTATCTTCTTCAGTCTAATTTATGCTTGTACATTATGGTAAAATAGACATTTATCGGTGATTTTCCAGATATTGTATGGATTTCCAATTAATTGCAACCCCAGCGACCGAAAGCAGAAGAGAATAAAGTATCAGAGCAGTGAATTTGAACAAATTGGAGGTCAGTTATGTCCAGTGCTACAGTGACATGAAGTGAGGTGTTTATTGACATAGTTTTGTGCAAGAATCACTGCCATTAAATTTATACAAGAAACAATTATACTCTGCTCAATCTTTTCGTCAATATTACAGCTTCCGTCCTAGGATGGGCAAAAGGCTAGTATATAGATAATTTTCCACGCATACCTGTGTTTGACCCTTATCCACCCTGTCGAGTAATACACCTCAAAGGCCATATACCTGGTTAAATAATGGGCATTTACAGATGCATTTATTTATCTCTCTTTCCATTATTCACAACATTGGGCCAAACATCATACGCAGTATCCTCTAGGCAGTGGTCTTGGGATTTAATTTCATAACTCCTGGGAAAATTCTAAGAATATCTTATATTTATTAAATGTGTTTTTTTATTTGTCCACCAAAAATGTTTTACGAACCTGATCTGTATATTCATTGCGGTAGGGAAATAAAATATATATCATGATTGACACAACATTTGGAAACTTCTGAACAATCTATATCCACCAAGCCTCTTATATGACCACAGGGTGACACTCAACCTAATACCTACCACCCCGAGGAAAATCATAATCAAATGGGCTCCATTTCTTAGGCTGATGGCTCATCTTTTTGGGTAAAAGGGCCCAACTTCGCTAGATTTTAAGCCCCCCCAATCAGCCTAAGTGCCTTCGATGTGCAACTGGAGAGTCCCCCTACGATTATATCTTGCTTAGCCTCAGGGCCCCCTTTTTATCATCCTAAAGTCTGGTCCCACCAGCCTCTGTTTAGCCTGAGGGCACAGCTGCTCATCCACAAAGAACGCGCGCTCGCACACGCGCTCGCTCGGCCTGGTGCTTCACATTGCACGAACCGGGGGTGCGTGCGATGGGGAGTCAAAAAAACGAAAGAAATACGGCGCTGATCACAAAAAAAAGTGATTCTCGGATCTGTTTGTGATTAAGAGTGAATGATGTCATGCGGCCTGGATGAACGGTCCGTTTGACTTACAAGCTTGTTACACACGTGGCTTGGGTTAGCGGCCCGCTGCGTATCCCGAGCACCGCGGAACATGAATGCAATAAAAATGGTATTAGTCTAGGTGTAGAAACATCTACAGATAGTGGCTGTTAATGTTGACACTGCTGTAATGTACACCTGTGGCTTTATGAAATTACAATCTAACGCGACTGTGGCGACGGTGTAATGTCCTAAAGCAATGCTGTTCGTTTGGTATATGTCATCTCAACAAGTCACTGCTTTGTAAGTCACCCCAGTTCATGTGTTTTTTTTTTAAATAGACACATGTGATGATCAAGGCCAAAATTATACCACCCTGCAAGTCTGAGCTCGTCAGATCTCAGAAGCTAAGCAAAAGTTGGTCTGGATACAGCTTAGATGGGTGACAACTGAGAAAATAACGGGTCAGTCTGGGTGAGCGGAATAGGATGTTCAGAAGGAACGACATTCCCCTCTGAGCCAAAGTTCATTCAGATTCCCAGCATAGTGCTGCATGAAGGGATCCTGCCATGATGTAATGGTTAACACACTGGACTTGAAATCCAGAGGTTGGTGGTTCAATATCCCGGAACTGCAGTTTAAACAATGGGAAAGTATCTTGAATGCCCCTGCTGGGCCCATGCAGCAGCATCAATAGGAACACCACAGTTAGTCGATGGGCAGGTTGAGTGTGTTGGGGTAAAGTCTGGGTACTCTCACCTATTCGAAAACACCAAGCCAGCATGTAAGAGTAGACCAATAAACTCTCGATGGGCCCTCAACACCACCCAGTGGAGGCTCTTCTGCCAACAGTGACATGAGCAATTTATTGCAGGGCTGTATCTTTACCTTTGAGTGTTCATCGATGCTGGTGTCGAGGAAGTTGGATCATTTCGGTGAGGCACCAAGTCAATATCGAAATTATAACGTTTTATTATTATTATCATCATCATAGTTGTAAAATGGATATTCTCATTAGCAATACACGCTTAAATTACGGAATAATCATTTATCAAGGAAAGCATCACTGAGTCAGAAGACTCATTGTCTGGAGAGTCCTGCTTTGGAGGTGTTTAAGCAATCGCTAATTGTTGTTGCCATTTTCCATGGTGATATTCGCAACCAAACATTGTGTTGGAGTTGTTCTTGTCAGACCAGTTGTTTGAAACGTGCTGTTTTTTCAAAAGCCCAACAGACCTGTTTGGCAAAGGCAAGGCAAGGGCGAAAGCTTCAGTGGTTAAATTTCGATTTAAAGCTTTCGTGACTGCAGGGATTCATCTTCTTGGTCATCACAAGTAATGACTAATCCCATATGACTAATCCCATATCTGCATTTCCCACAAATATGCTAAATTCCTTTTTATATGCAAATTCCTTTGTCAAGGCGCTCTTCCCCCTCCAACCCAGCTTAAATATACGCTGCCAAGCCTGGTGGTGTTCATTCGGACGCTGTCTTTCCGACAGACCTGTTCTTCACCTGAGGACGGCTGCTTGCGTTGTGGCCGAAACGTCGTGAGAATTAGTTTATTATTTTTATTATTTGTATTATTTCCCTTTTACGTGACTTTATCGAAAGATCCAAGAAGCTTCAGTGGTGCCAATGGAAGCTGCTCGTGCGTTCATTGCGTGGGGCTGTCCTCCTGTCCCCTATGACTAGTTGACAGCAGTAGCAGTTGTCAGTCAGCAACGCCCCACACCCTCCCCGGCAGACGTGCGGTGTAATTGTTAATCACAACATGTTCTAAATGGAGATTAAAAACGAATTTCTTTGCGACTGTTTTTTGCGTTCAGTTTGCGTTGTCATTCCCTCCGCACCTCCCATTTGGACGGTTGGCAACGTACGGTGCAAAAAAAATTCAACACACATACATAGTTATTTCGTTTATGGCTCGACACTGTGATGGACATTGTTTTAACACCATGATCCCTTTTCTCTTTTTTCCCCCCCCCAACACCTCTGGTTGAAATATAAAATAGCACCTTCTCCACATTGGGCTTAATTTCATACTGCTCGAAGCCCATTCATGCTCAGCGCAGAGCCTCTTCTCAACTTAATAGCTCATTTTATTACTTTTATTACTGGCCATCTTTGAGAGAAATTAGGTTTATAGGTTAGATGGATTAATAAGTAGAATTGAAAAGCAAGCACCTTTAAATGCTGACTGGTGAGCCTGCTTTAGAGCATGATGGTGATCTTGCGAAGACTATTCCACAGATCATAAATTACCGCAGTTGTGAAAGTGAATCAATGCATGTGCACTACTGGATATATAATCTTTTATGCACAAGAAACATTTTTTTAATTTTATTTTTGAATTGTGTACTAATCTTTTTATTTCTTTTATTTTATTTTACAAGGGTCTTTTCTCGACATAAGACAGGCGATTTGTGTCAAGACAAAAAAAAATAAGGGAAGATACGCGAGTTGCTTCTATTTAAAAACTGTCACGTAAAATTATCATCACACTATCATTTCACGTTCACATCAGTCCTGCTGTCATTCCTCTGTGCTGTGCCATTATTGGAAGTGGGCCTCGGTCGGTAATGAATACCCGACGCAATAACACAGCCAAATGTATGTGAGCTTGTGTGGCCCAAAGGTTTGTGAGCATTAAAGCGGTCGGCCGACTCAACTCAGCGCTTTGGAAGTTGGCACAGCTCTTCGGGAGACAGACAAAGCAAACGAAAGTGCAGTGTTCATATCACGACGTGGCTTTGAAATCACATTGCTGCGGATGTGTAGCCATTTCAGGTTGTAGCCATGCTTGCGCAAGTCATTCATCCAACATTTAAATCAACAGATGAATTAAGCTTCTCACTTTGTGTTTGAAAACATCATACCCATTTTGGTTATTCCTAGGGAATCATTTATACAGGTCTAGCCAATTGCAATTACATTTGTTATGCTTTTAATCGCGCACTTCCAACACACAATTGTTTAATTGTGTTTTTGTTAATGCTCTAGAGTATTTCACCTTGTCGGAATCATATTTCAATGCGTATTGAGCTTCTAAATCTAAATAACCTATTATTTTTAAACGTACTGTTCTACGTTGCAGTGGCATTTTCATATTTTTTTCTACGTAGGATTTAGTTTGACTGTACTTACATATTTTGCATGCTTAAAATTGTGCAATTGTTGAATAAAATCAAGGCAAGTGACATGCATAGAAGACAAAACATAATCCTAACAAGAAATTTGCCTAATATTCTGAAGGCGGACCCGTCCTCAAATGAGCCTTGCAACTTTGCTGAGGTTTCTTAGGTAAACAAATTATCACAGTATTATAATTTCAAGCCACATTTAATGGCCATGAATGGGATCTCATTAGAGAGAGAAAAAACACCCTCGGAGATTTGCACATTGCCAATGGATCCCACAAACTCTGAGAGTTGTATCACTCAAGGTGGCCCATGCAAGCTTTATGGCTTCTGGGCCTGCAAGAATTGCTATAATCTATGCAATTAAAATTCAGACAATAAAAAAGTGTAACTCTACTTGTTGTTCATGCCTAGTCACTCAGCGTGCGGAGAAAAAACAACCGTCCATGTACTGTCACGTGCCAGATTATGAATAGTGTTTTCATTTAAAAGTGCAGGATTTTTAGCCATTCTTTAATTTCTGTAGCCGTAGAGCACCAACTTATTAACTGACATTGTGTATTTATAATACTCACCAATTGGTGGCTAATTTAAAGCGAAGTTCACTTGCATATGCCACTTGCGCCGAGATTTCATTGGCCACGTTGTACAATCTGAGCACGTGAGAAAGATTTGAGAGCGCGTATGATTTAAGCTACGCGTGTTACTTGACACCTGCACAGAGAGGTGAGCAAGGAGTCAGTGAAACTCGAGTAGTCTCAATAATGAAGACGATCAATGGAGTGCATATGGATGAGAGCTGATAATCTTCACATCCACGACTCAATATAAAATAAGAAAAATCACCATTTTATTCTCGCCCTTGTGAACGCTTTGCATACATCGAAAGCAGACATATGTTTGTACAAAAAAAAACATTTAAATATTTTAAATATTTGCTTGGTTAACTGGAATATCTCCGATATACACTCCATTTGTGTTTGCCAACACAAAAACGAAGCATTCTTAATGCGTCTGTATGAACTGCCAGGGTAATACGCAGTGTTAGTGAGCACCCATTAGGGTCATCACAGGACACGAACAAAGAGCACAGTCAGCACCACACCCACCCAGCCACCTTCGTTTCCCGGTGTCAATGTCCACACAGGACACTGGGTGGCTCACACAGGACACTGGGTGGTGGTCACATAGGACACTGGGTGGCTCACACAGGACACTGGGTGGTTCACACAGGACACTGGGTGGCTCACACAGGACACTGGGTGGGTCACACAGGACACTGGGTGGCTCACACAGGACACAGGGTGGTTCACACAGGACACTGGGTGTGTCACACAGGACACTGGGTGGCTCACACAGGACACTGGGTGGGTCACACAGGACACTGGGTGGCTCACACAGGACACTGGGTGTGTCACACAGGACACGTGGTGGCTCACACAGGACACTGGGTGGGTCACACAGGACACTGGGTGGTTCACACAGGACACTGGGTGGCTCACACAGGACACTGGGTGGTCACACAGGACACTGGGTGGTCACACAGGACACTGAATGGCTCACACAGGACACTGGGTGGGTCACACAGGACACTGGGTGGTGCACACAGGACACTGGGTGGTCCACACAGGACACTGGGTGGCTCACACAGGACACTGGGTGGGTCACACAGGACACTGGGTGGTGCACACAGGACACTGGGTGGGTCACACAGGACACTGGGTGGCTCACACAGGACACTGGGTGGCTCACACAGGACACTGGGTGGCTCCCACAGGACACTGGGTGGCTCACACAGGACACTGGGTGGCTCACACAGGACACTGGGTGGTCCACAGAGGACACTGGGTGGCTCACACAGGACACTGGGTGTGTCACACAGGACACTGGGTGGTGCACACAGGACACTGGGTGTGTCACACAGGACACTGGGTGGTGCACACAGGACACTGGGTGTGTCACACAGGACACTGGTTGGCTCACACAGGACACTGGGTGTGTCACACAGGACAATGAGTGGCTCACACAGAACACTGGGTGGCTTACACAGGACACTGGGTGTGTCACACAGGACAATGAGTGGCTCACACAGGACACTGGGTGGCTCACACAGGACACTGGGTGTGTCACACAGGACACTGGGTGTGTCACACAGGACAATGAGTGGCTCACACAGGACACTGGGTGGCTCACACAGGACACTGGGTGTGTCACACAGGACACTGGGTGTGTCACACAGGACAATGAGTGGCTCACACAGGACACTGGGTGGCTCACACAGGACACTGGGTGTGTCACACAGGACACTGGGTGTGTCACACAGGGCAATGGGTGGCTCACACAGGACACTGGGTGACTCACACAGGACACTGGGTGGCTCACACAGGACACTGGGTGGTGCACACAGGACACTGGGTGGCTCACACAGGACACTGGGTGGCTCACACAGGACACTGGGTGGTGCACACAGGACAATGGGTGGCTCACACAGGACACTGGGTGACTCACACAGGACACTGGGTGGCTCACACAGGACACTGGGTGGTGCACACAGGACACTGGGTGTGTCACACAGGACACTGGGTGGTGCACACAGGACACTGGGTGTGTCACACAGGACACTGGGTGTGTCACACAGGACACTGGGTGGCTCACACAGGACACTGGGTGGCTCACACAGGACACTGGGTGACTCACACAGGACACTGGGTGACTCACACAGGACACTGGGTGGCTCACACAGGACACTGGGTGGTGCACACAGGACAATGGGTGGCTCACACAGGACACTGGGTGACTCACACAGGACACTGGGTGGCTCACACAGGACACTGGGTGGTGCACACAGGACACTGGGTGTGTCACACAGGACACTGGGTGGTGCACACAGGACACTGGGTGTGTCACACAGGACACTGGGTGTGTCACACAGGACACTGGGTGGCTCACACAGGACACTGGGTGGTGCACACAGGACACTGGGTGGTGCACACAGGACAATGGGTGGCTCACACAGGACACTGGGTGACTCACACAGGACACTGGGTGGCTCACACAGGACACTGGGTGGTGCACACAGGACACTGGGTGTGTCACACAGGACACTGGGTGGTGCACACAGGACACTGGGTGGTGCACACAGGACACTGGGTGTGTCACACAGGACACTGGGTGGTGCACACAGGACACTGGGTGGCTCACACAGGACACTGGGTGACTCACACAGGACACTGGGTGGCTCACACAGGACACTGGGTGTGTCACACAGGGCAATGGGTGGCTCACACAGGACACTGGGTGGCTCACACAGGACACTGGGTGGTCCACACAGGACACTGGGTGGTGGTTCACACAGGACACTGGGTGGCTCACACAGGACACTGGGTGGTGGTTCACACAGGACACTGGGTGGCTCACACAGGACACTGGGTGATTACATTTGGCCGAGTTGACCTTAGCGAGGCCGAGAGACGATGTTCTGGTACAGTGATACTGACCACTGTGTGACGCATGTGAGCACAGTATTCCCTGCCGTTGGCCACGTGAGGACACGTCGGCACACACCGAAGGATAAACTTTGTATCTGGAAGTGTGAACCGAACGGGTTTACCTGCCCTCGGTGTAACCTGCGAACGTGTAACTCTTTGGGGAGAGAGGGCCGCTCTCGGGTTTCTGCTGCGCTTTAAACAAAAGCGAGTTGGTCAAATAAAGTTAACAATGGGCGAGGCAAAAGGTCAGCCAATCCTGTGGGAAGGGCCGACAAGAAAACAAGGTGAGGTCAAAACTTCCTGCCTCGTCGGCCAGGGGGATGCCGAGATCAAAGGCCCCCTAATTTGGGCCCGACCGGCGTGCCGCCGTGAGAGCGTTTCATGCACGCTGGCTACTTCTAATAACAGCTGCGATTCCATAATGATGACTCAGCTATCAAAATAGCCAATCTTTGCCTTTCATCCCGTTTCGTTTCTTTTTTCCCCCCATTTTCTTGTTTTGGGGGGGCGGGGGGGGGGTCTGGTGCCGCTGCTGCCGCCACTGCCACCATCGCGACTACCCTACCACTACCACTGCCACCGCCACCACTATTACTGCCACCACCACTATCACTGCCACCGCCACCACTACCACTGCCACGGCCACCACCACCACCACTACGACCACCACCGCCACCACTATCACTGCCACCACCACTATCACTGCCACCGCCACCACTACGACCACCACCGCCACCACTATCACTGCCACCACCACTATCACTGCCACCGCCACCACTACCACTGCCACGGCCACCACTACCACTGCCACGGCCACCACTATGACCACAACCGCCACCACTACAACCGCCACCGCCACCACTATGACCACCACCGCTATCACTATCACTGCCACCGCCACCACTATCACCGCCACCACTACCACCGCCACCACTGCCACCGCCACCACCGCCACCACTATCACTGCCACCACCACTATCACTGCCACCGCCACCACTACCACTGCCACGGCCACCACTACCACTGCCACGGCCACCACTATGACCACAACCGCCACCACTACAACCGCCACCGCCACCACTATGACCACCACCGCTATCACTATCACTGCCACCGCCACCACTATCACCGCCACCACTACCACCGCCACCACTGCCACCGCCACCACCGCCACCACTATCACTGCCACCACTACCACTGCCAACGCCGCCACTACCACTGCCACCGCCAATGCCGCCAGTGCTGCCCCACTGCTGCCGCCTGCCCTCGAAGTGCGCGTTGGGATTGGGATTTTGTGTTGTTGTTGTAGCCCTCTTTCTCCTCATATTGTTTATTGTCGACCTCCCTCGGTTTGTTTGTGTTTCTTTTTCCCCCTCTTTTCAGGGCGATTCGATGCCAATGGGGGAAAGAGGCTAAGCATATCCTGGGAGGTGTTTTTCTTGCAAGGAGGGAGGGTGGCAGGAAGTCCACGTCCGTGCCGCCTTGTCGAGGCCAAGCTATCTGCCCGTGGGATCTTCAGTTCACAAAGAGGCTGGAATGTAGTCCTCCCAGGTGGTAACTGTAAGGGTGCTGAACTCTCACGGCCAAGACAGACGTGCCCACCTCGCATGACCCACCCACCCCAACCGCCTTCGTTCACATATAGCCTTGTGTAGAAAGTCACGTTTTGCCTGCATGCATGCATGCGTGAATGAGTGTTTACTTTTTTTTTAATCCAAAACACAGAGCATGCTTGCACCTGTAAGCTACCTTTGTTTCTGGCACCTCATGCTGCCACATCTTTGCGCTGTCTGTTTCGATGTGTGTGTGTATATGTCACACTTAGACTAAAATATAAGCGCTTATTTGCACGTGTACCTTACTTTTTCTGGTGCCTCTTGCTGTCACATTTGCACTTTTCTTTTTGCCTGCGTTTCATTTGTATGCATGTTGAACTTCTTTCGCACCGTACGTAGCCAACCATGCTATTAAATGCATCGTGTGTTAGTTGTGCAATATTCCCTGTACTCGTTCTCTGCCCATGTTGATTTTTTGTCGATGTTTTATTGTTTCTGTACTCACGCACTACGGATGTCCCTCATAAAATAACCCAGGAAACTGGCTAATCGGGATCATCCGTGTAAAAAAAAAATCGATAAATAAACATGTCATTCTTAAGTTGGTAAATCCGAAGCGACACTTGAGGTGTTTTGATGTGCAACGTCATATATCCAACTCACAGGTGACTGAAGATATCCTCTAGGCAGATAAATGAAAAGGAGATCGGATACGTGAACATCTAAAGAAAACGACAGTACCACGAAGTACAGATAACCTACTGGGTGTGAGCAGGGTGGACATGCGACGGCCGGATACGCGACATACCGTACGATAGATTCCTTAAATATATGATGATGAGATGTGAAAATGGTTGCATGCGGATGCGTCCATTAAAACAAAAATCCAGCGTCAAATAATGTTCAAAAGTCATAGCGATGCCAATAAGCTTGGCAAATGGTCGATAATTTTTCCACAAAGGGCACAAACAAAGACACCTGGACACGCACAGGTGCCTGATGCTCCTTGTTGTAGGTGAACGTGCTAGCAGTCCAAACTACATTCGGTCAATTGTTATCATTCATGGCGGATGCTCCCCCACGCTTGGAACAATATCACATCTGCATTATGTTCATAACAAGTCAGTCTGTATTGAGGCATTGTATTCAACATTGCAAAGTTTGTTTTGAAAATGTTCACTCAACATTTTGTGCACTTTTGGACACTTCGCCGCACATTTACTCTCAGCCCTTTAAATTGATATATCTTGTTTCTGTGGACTCAAATGTTAATTGTACTTCATTTCACGTTTTCAATTGCATCTCATGTTTTTCTTGCTCCGTCATGTTGAAATTTGTATTATGTGTGTTATGTTTTACTTGTTTAGGCTGAGATGATCCTTAATAAAAAAATTCCATTCATCCCAACAATGGATTCTCACCTGGTTAAACATAAATGTCATCTATTCTTCCGTGGTGTGATTGTTGGCACACTCCAGACTTTTAATCCAGAGGTCGCCGGTTCAATTTCCTGGCACGGCAGTTGCAATACAACGGGGCAAGTTTCTTACCCCCCCCCACCACCACCCCCCACAGTTGTCCACCCAGCAGTTTTAATTGATAGGCACGCCACAGCCAATTGGTTGGCAGGTCTTGTGTGGTGGGGTAAAGTGTGGGTACTCAAACCTCTTCGAAGACATCAGGCCAGTGTGAAAGATTAGGCCGAAATATCTTCTAGAGTGACCCAGAAGGGCCCCTTGAGATATATTCTCGTGGAGGCCTCTTCACCAGTAGCGACGTGCAGGCTGCACTTAACGCTACTTCTGTATGTAACATAATCCAGTACAACAATTAACCCGTAAAAACAAAGCTTTTCACTATAAATCCTTTATATGCGTGGCGGCTAGAGTCTTCTCGTCCTCTGGCTTGAGATGGCTGCCACCTATGGGTCAGATGATTGCCTGGCAGCATTAAGAAATTGGTAATTAAATAAAAAAAAATCCTAAAAAGTGTAAAATGTAGCTAATTTTTTTTCACGAAAATTAATTGTCACGCACAACGACTCTGTGTGAAAAATGTCAGCTCGATTGGATCACGGGAAGTGGGTTAAAAAACGACCGAAAGATTTGCACGGTCGTAAATGTGCAAGCAAGCAAGCAAACTTAATATAAAGGATTTAAAAAAAGAAAAAATGCCATTGTGGGAAGCATTGTGGGAAATCATACAAACCTGCGCAAAGCTTCATATGAAATTCAAAAAAAGTCAGTTTTTCTCAGCTCAAATGAGCATGGGATGGTCCTGAGTCTGGTGGTGGAAACTCCACGATATGATGGTGGGGGTAGGTTTTCCTGGTCGTCCTGTGTGGCTCTTTGATGTGTTTTTGGGTTGTATCGTGTGTCGCTCAGCATTACGTCTGACGTTTGGCACCACATGCTGGAAGCTTCTTCAGTTCTCACATTATGCCAAACAGCACGCAGTGTATCCCGTAAACACATCAGAGCGCTGTGCCCTGTGTTAGTGCACAGCATTCATGGATCAGGTTTAGTGGGGGGTCAAGGTGTACGCCTCTGATTATATCTGCATGTTGAACTTCTTTTGCACCACATGCAGACCACCGTGCTGATCGGAATACATATCTTGTCACTGATTCTTAGCCTACAAATCCCATGAGGGTTGTGCTCTTAAAATATCCCTGTATCTGCATGAATGCCTGCTACAATCAACCCAACCCAAAATACATTAGTGAGAGTTGTGCATCCCGTCGGCCATTCGTACTGCACACCGCACCTGCCCTCCATCGCCGAGATGCATGGGGTACAACCCAACCGCCGCCTCTTCCTCCTCCTCATCATCATCAGTGACACATTCTAACCAACGGTGTCATTCCATTATGTGGGGGTATGAGTGCACATTTTTTTGGGTGTCAAACACAGACGCAAAAAAGTGACACTAAAGCGTAGCCCCCGCAGGCACGTAATTACTCCTGCGAAAAGCGATACACAGCGAATCGGGCTCGTGAATATCCCTCTCCCCACCCCCCCCCAATGCTTTTGACCTATTATGCTCGCTTGTGATAACACGTGACAATCGCATTTCACCGCGCCATTGTGTCCGCATCGGTTCACTGGAGTTTTTTTCCGACTTTTGTTTTCTACGCATATATATACGCACATATATATAATGCTGAGGATGGTATCCAGTCACATGCTCGTGCATCCTGCATCAGCAGTGGCTGCGCAATAGGGCAAATAGGTACATTCGTGAACAAAGAAAAACAATTGCATATGCACGTGTTTTGATGATATTACACCTCATCAGTGGTAACAGGTTGTGCCCAAAACATTAAATTCATTCTTTTAATGGTTTGACTTTTACAGTAAAAAAAAAATAAAGTTTAATGAAACATCACAATTGAAACATAAAAACAAAGGTATGTCATATATTGCACAGATATGCGTTTTTATATCGTAATCACATGCAGTAAAAGGGTGCAATCGCTCCAATTTACACTTTTGCGAAAATCAATCTCCCCAAATGATCTTGAACCAAAACATTTGTCCACGGAACTTTTCCATTTAAGCTGGTGTTGTTTAGGTGCAGCGAGGGTGATTTGGAATGGGGGATGGAGGAGGAGCTCCAACCCTCAAGGAAATTCATGGTCCCAATTATCGCTGAGTGGCCACGCCAATTACCGTAAGTCTATTACAAACAGCGACTGTGAACGCTCAAGATTGAAATGTTCACACGAATCGCAACTTTCTATTTATTTCTTTATTTCTTTATTCCTCAGGTCCAGTTGAAAGGACGAGTTTGATCCGAGGGGCAGACAAGGGGTAGCTTGCCTGTTGACAGCACCAATAAATCATAGTCGGTCACTCCCAATAGCCCAGGGAGGAAATTTAGACATTTAGCCGTCTCTTACAAAACAGGCTGTCAGCTAACCCTACCATTCAGTGGGAACACCGGCGAACCTTGTAGGCAGCTTCACAGGCAGGGCATGATCTCATGGGGCGAGATTAAAACCTGCCAGTCGCACTAAACATGACGAATTTCACGGCACCCTCATCCCACCTCACTCACGCGAGGATAAGCGCACGGCGGACATTGGTGAGAGCGAGTGACCTGATGAAACGCGAGTCTCCGTCTTTATGGCACGCGGCAACGCACTGCCAAGTGTCACTTCTGTAAAATAGAGGCCCCCAGATGTGTGAACACAAATAGAATGGATGAATAAATGCATACGTAAAATACGTGCACCGATTTAAGATGGATGGCTAATATGAACGAGATTAGAAAATTCACATGGGACATCAAAATGCGTAATCCTCTGTGCACACCGAGCACTATCTCGCAAAGTCTTTCGTCTGAGACAGCCGATAGTATGTCATGTAACAGCAACTAACGTTCTGTTTCAGATGACCAGTTCCCTGTCACAAAAATCAATTGTGAGAATTCAACAATTCCGACATCGGGCCGTTGTGATCGAACAAACGGCGGAAATATAACTTTTACGTGCCGGGTGAGCAATTAGCCTCAACAGGCAGAGCAAGCAATTATGCGCCGTTAATCGGTTGGTGTTATTTATACAAACAAAGGCATTTTTTTTAATTAAAATAATTTAAGCACCATGGCAAAGCTTCTTCGGCAAATGTAAGCGCGAAAAATCAATCGACGAGATGGTGCGGTTCGGCACAATTGTCTTCAGCCGTTCACCCACATTCAGATGCTGGCAGCACTTAAAACATCCTGAAGCTTTGAGTGGTTTGAAAAAAAAAAGAAATATGCAGGTACAGACACACAGAATCGTTGGTTATATTCATCATTCGCGGCACAATCAATGCTCGCTGCCTGCCTCCATACAATTACACCTTTCTGATGCACCTTTGGCGGGAGGGGGAAAGGCAAGGGAAGGATTGTGTGTAGGGGTCAGACTGGGGGGAAAGGCTTGGGTAGCTTCAGGGACAGTAGGCTGTTAAGGGAGGGGATCGATACAGGCAACCGAAAGACCCTGGCTTGTCCCGTGCTCTTATCCCGAGGCAGGCCATAAATCCGCTTGCTCCAATTCTCACCGCTCGACTGGACACGCTTTACAAGACTTTCTTTTGGAACACACGGGAAAATAAAACTTGAAATGACTTTTTTTTGTCCGAGTGTGTAACAGTGAAGGGGACAATGAAGGCCCTTTAGCATGTATTGCGGTGTGCCTGGTGAAAGTGCATGGATGAAACATCGACTTACTTGTAAGGTCCCCACTGATGTTAAATACGCTTGTGCTTATCTAATGTATTTTTGCAGATAAGAGTGCACTCATGAATAATGTTCTTGAAATAAATGTAACACTAAAGGTAACAAATTATCGTTCATCTCGCGATGTATTTTTTTAAATAGAAAACATGTGTTGTCTGTTAAGTTGTTTGTGATGTATCACTCATCTGTCTCGTCCTGGAATTCCACCAAAATGAAAATGTCTCTTGATGCGTACCGATCCATCAGATTCATGTTACTAAACATTTATATGCAATAGTAATTCAATGCTTCTCAACATCAAGTAACTGTCTGCTTTACAAAAAAATAAAATCAATTGCTTATCTCTTACAACAACAAAAAAATCTCCTCTTTTCTACATTTCCTATGAACTCTTTTACATTTGCTTCCAACAAAAAAAGGTAACTGACTAACATAATTTGTGTGCCATTACAGTAGTTTTTATCGATTTATTGATTAGGCCCCAGAGTTATAATGTGTATTATATATCCTTCTGTCCCGGTTGGTCATGTACCACTGGCTTAATGTTTAAAATGTCGAGATGCCGATACGGGTGTCTGGTCGAAAGTGCATTTCCAAGCAAAGATGAAAATGGGACGCCGGGCTTACGATGCTAAAAAAGTCCACGCAAATAATGAAGGAACAAGCACAGCTGTTTCCGTGGCTCTTTTCATCCGCAGTAAAAAGAAAATGTATTAAACAGATCCAAAATAATGTATTAATCTAAAGACAGCCACACTATGCCCGCGCAGTCACATGCAAGCCATCATATTTCATATATACGCGTACTCCTATTGTACGTGCTGGATAATGATGTTATGTGCATGTGTGCATATACACGAATCTCGTGAAGGATGCGATTGGAAAGTTGGAGACAGTCGTGCTCCAACAACAGTGGAGGGGCAGGGGAGCGAAGCTCACAACAATGAGCGCCGGGTGGATAAAATACGGCACGTTGCCATGGTGGGGAGCCCAGGTGGTGCATCTGCCAGTCATCTCAGTCATCTTTCTCATCTCAGTCAGTCTAACCATGGAACCTGGGTCCATCCCGTGGCCTGACAGTGAGCCTTCACCACTTCACATGGCCTCAAAGTGCACCTAGCCTGGCGCAAGTGCCGTGGTACTGCCCCCCCCCGCTCCACTTAGTGGCAAGTGGGGGCCGTTGTGGTTATTCAAGATGCACATATAACAAGAACAGTACTTTACAGCGCTTTGTCAATCCACCGCTGGATGAAGGCTTCCACATGCCGTGTCATAGGAGTTGTATAACTATACTTCACAGTGCTGGTCAGGGTAGGTTTGATAAAGGAGGGGGGGGGGGTGCTCTTGATGGATTCAGATATCACTCGTGACTGTTGTTAGACATGGCCAGGACTTGAGCTGTTGGCCAAGATTCATAGCATGGTGCGTAACCCAATGTGCTACCCGCTCCAACACGTTTATATAATGCACACTTACATATGCACATATATCCGTACATTTATACTATGCACATTAATATGTACATATTTATTACTTAATCCCGGCCACAATTTAACTTTAACTCACAAAAAAGATAATGTTTAAACAGTGGTGATTACAATTGCATTGTGTGTGCTTATATATGCATTCTATCTAGAACATATTTTAGTATAACTTCCCAGGCGTTACAAATGAACCGTTCAATCTTTAATCAGCAATTATAAGAATCAAATTTTGTATTTTGAAATGGAGGATGAATTCTACAGCTCTTTTTTCACAGATGTCCAGTCGGAACGGGTCAGAAATAATCCCAATGTGTAACTGGCATCCGGGCATGCACATTAATAACAAGGGTGTCCCTTTCCAGAACTACCTCCAGGCAGCAGAGTCGTAACTACGTGGAGGAGGCAGCTACTTTTGGCATCTCAATGTGCCCTTCTCAGGTTCATCATGACAGGCAATATTTTCCATTGCGCAAATATGTTGTTGGCTTTTTTATATTTAATGTATAGAATCACCTGACATAGATATACATAATATGTTGACTTTAAAACAAAGTCCACTTTCGTTCATGAAAAGAGCTGAGAATATCAACTGTATTATCAAAACCTGTTCGTATCCTCTGTGGAAGCTCAGGGATTGGGCAGGGCCTCAATGTGCTAAACCAGGCATCACTCCTACGATCAGGATGGTTGGCTACGTACAGAACGAAAGAAGTTCAACAGACACACAGACATACGTACTGCCCACCCCAAAGCTCAACAACGTATCCACCTCTAGAACATTTCTGAAATTATAAATAAATGTGCATAGCATGTGGTGAGCATAATCATTTAGGAATGCATTGAACATCATCATAGAGCAGATGTTATTCTTCATACTGTGTTAGTTTACAAATGGGAATTCACTTTCCTACGTGGGAAACTTGCTTGTAAACGTTGATAGGAGATCGCTACGTCTGTGAGTAATGTTCAGCAAATGGTTCAGGTAGTGAGGCAGAGGAATCGTTGCCGCGTCGTCTGCCCTGTACAGCAGTGGGCTGAGACTCCTCTTGGGGCTGGCATTCCTTTCCAAATGAGCAGGCCTTCTTCGGCTTTGAGGAAGAGGGCAACCCGTGAATGTAACCTTTTGACCCAAAAGACAACGTTGCAGATAGACGTTTACCACAGAACATGGCAACACTGTGTTGGTAGTTTACAGGAAAGTCCTATTTGTCATCTCAGAGGGAATTGTATCACGTGACATGAGTAACTTAACATGATTTTTTTTTATGCATCTGGAAACCAGTGAGTGATATTTGCCACTTTTTTAAAGACTTCATGTAATTTCGATGAGATTAATTATTTACCCGAAACTCCGATTAAGTAAACTACTCATGATGTAAAGGTGTCCCGTTATGATAACAATCCTAATGCTAATTTATTCAGTAATTATTTTAACGTGACAAGGTGGTTCTGTGGTTAAAGCACTCGTTTCTCGATCAGAAATTTAAATCCTGATCTTGAGTCGAGTCCATTTTGCCTTTGGGGCTGACAGTGTTGGTACCATGACGTGGGACGTTTGCAGTGCTTACACAAACAAAACAATCCATGGTGAAAACCGATTAGCATGGTTGGCTAGATACCGTGCGAAAGAAGTTCAACATATGAAAGTACATACATCTTCACCTTTCAATCTAGTTTTCAAATAAATGGTCTTGAATGGAGACGAAGGCTAATTCTAGATTTGAAGCTTTCGTGACTGCAAGGATTCATACTCTTAGGTTTTTTCGGTAAAGTCACGTAGGTAAAAAATAAATAATAAAAGATAAATAATAAAAATAATAGAAGAAATGATATAAATAGTTGCTGTATCTTTACTTGATTCAGCAATCGTGCTGTGACGGTTCCGCCTGAAGACGGAAGCTTGTGTTGCCTCCGAAACGTCGTGATTTATTATTTTATTTCTATTATTTATTCTATTATTTTTATTATTTATCTTTTATAATTTATTTTTTCCCTACGTGACTTTACCGAAAAAAACCTAAGAGTAGGAGACGAAGGTTGTTTTACCTTCAAATTAAACGCTATAAGCTGATATTCTTTGGGTCTTTAGGTAAAGTCAGGTAGATAGAACAATAAATAACATTTTCATTTTCATTTCTTATTATTTTATTGGTTCTATCTACGTGACTTTACCGAAAGACCCACAGAATATGAATTCCTGCGGTCACGAAAGCTTTAAGTAAAGATTTACCTTCAAGCTGAATTTGATGTGCTGCCGTCTTAACTTTATGCTGTTGTTGTGCATTTTTTTTTTACATGTTTGTTAGTCTCTTCGTTTGTGTGAATGATCATCCAAGGGTGACCAGTGTTGCGACTCGACAGAGCAGACTCACGCGTGGGGTCCGCCAGCAGGTGGCGATGCCCCATGCGGTAGCGACATGCGGCCGTGATTGAACGCGCGAATATTTTACGAAGGCTCGCGTGTAATTCATCCAAGTTCATTTTCAATCACGTTCAGTTGTTTTAGGAACTATATTAACATAGATATGTTTTGTCTTCCGCAACCGTTACTTTTGAATGTAGCACTCGGACACAAACACGAGTATATCACTTTCCTCTAGCCACTGGAATATATTGTGCAGTTAAATATTAGAATATACCAGAGGTGGGACAAAGTCATTGTTATGCAAGTCACAAGTAAGTCTCAAGTCTTTGCTCTCGAGTCCCGAGTCAAGTCGAGTCAAAGATGAGGCAAGTCCAAGTCGAGTCTGAAGTCATCAAAATCATGACTCGAGTCTGACTCGAGTCCAAGTCGCATGACTCGAGTCCACACCTCTGAGGTGGGACAAAGTCATTGTTGTGCAAGTCACAAGTAAGTCTCAAGTCTTTGCTCTCGAGTCCCGAGTCAAGTCGAGTCAAAGATGAGGCAAGTCCAAGTCGAGTCTGAAGTCATCAAAATCATGACTCGAGTCTGACTCGAGTCCAAGTCGCATGACTCGAGTCCACACCTCTGAGGTGGGACAAAGTCATTGTTGTGCAAGTCACAAGTAAGTCTCAAGTCTTTGCTCTTGAGTCCCGAGTCAAGTCGAGTCAAAGATGAGGCAAGTCCAAGTCGAGTCTGAAGTCATCAAAATCATGACTCGAGTCTGACTCGAGTCCAAGTCGCATGACTCGAGTCCACACCTCTGAGGTGGGACAAAGTCATTGTTGTGCAAGTCACAAGTAAGTCTCAAGTCTTTGCTCTCGAGTCCCGAGTCAAGTCGAGTCAAAGATGAGGCAAGTCCAAGTCGAGTCTGAAGTCATCAAAATCATGACTCGAGTCTGACTCGAGTCCAAGTCGCATGACTCGAGTCCACACCTCTGAGGTGGGACAAAGTCATTGTTGTGCAAGTCACAAGTAAGTCTCAAGTCTTTGCTCTCGAGTCCCGAGTCAAGTCGAGTCAAAGATGAGGCAAGTCCAAGTCGAGTCTGAAGTCATCAAAATCATGACTCGAGTCTGACTCGAGTCCAAGTCGCATGACTCGAGTCCACACCTCTGAGGTGGGACAAAGTCATTGTTGTGCAAGTCACAAGTAAGTCTCAAGTCTTTGCTCTCGAGTCCCGAGTCAAGTCGAGTCAAAGATGAGGCAAGTCCAAGTCGAGTCTGAAGTCATCAAAATCATGACTCGAGTCTGACTCGAGTCCAAGTCGCATGACTCGAGTCCACACCTCTGAGGTGGGACAAAGTCATTGTTGTGCAAGTCACAAGTAAGTCTCAAGTCTTTGCTCTCGAGTCCCGAGTCAAGTCGAGTCAAAGATGAGGCAAGTCCAAGTCGAGTCTGAAGTCATCAAAATCATGACTCGAGTCTGACTCGAGTCCAAGTCGCATGACTCGAGTCCACACCTCTGAGGTGGGACAAAGTCATTGTTGTGCAAGTCACAAGTAAGTCTCAAGTCTTTGCTCTCGAGTCCCGAGTCAAGTCGAGTCAAAGATGAGGCAAGTCCAAGTCGAGTCTGAAGTCATCAAAATCATGACTCGAGTCTGACTCGAGTCCAAGTCGCATGACTCGAGTCCACACCTCTGAGGTGGGACAAAGTCATTGTTGTGCAAGTCACAAGTAAGTCTCAAGTCTTTGCTCTCGAGTCCCGAGTCAAGTCGAGTCAAAGATGAGGCAAGTCCAAGTCGAGTCTGAAGTCATCAAAATCATGACTCGAGTCTGACTCGAGTCCAAGTCGCATGACTCGAGTCCACACCTCTGAGGTGGGACAAAGTCATTGTTGTGCAAGTCACAAGTAAGTCTCAAGTCTTTGCTCTCGAGTCCCGAGTCAAGTCGAGTCAAAGATGAGGCAAGTCCAAGTCGAGTCTGAAGTCATCAAAATCATGACTCGAGTCTGACTCGAGTCCAAGTCGCATGACTCGAGTCCACACCTCTGAGGTGGGACAAAGTCATTGTTGTGCAAGTCACAAGTAAGTCTCAAGTCTTTGCTCTCGAGTCCCGAGTCAAGTCGAGTCAAAGATGAGGCAAGTCCAAGTCGAGTCTGAAGTCATCAAAATCATGACTCGAGTCTGACTCGAGTTCAAGTCGCATGACTCGAGTCCACACCTCTGAGGTGGGACAAAGTCATTGTTGTGCAAGTCACAAGTAAGTCTCAAGTCTTTGCTCTCGAGTCCCGAGTCAAGTCGAGTCAAAGATGAGGCAAGTCCAAGTCGAGTCTGAAGTCATCAAAATCATGACTCGAGTCTGACTCGAGTCCAAGTCGCATGACTCGAGTCCACACCTCTGGAATATACATCACGTTAAATCTTGCATCCTTCTGTGGAAAACGAAAACACTCAGAATCATCATCAGCGGCGGCATGCTATGTTGCAGATCACAATGGCATGAGCATGTTTTATTTAATTCCGTAAAGATAGACATACCTTGGTATTTTAATGTTAGATACATTCAAATGTATGATGATTGTTCAAAGTAAGGTCAGCATAATTATGCAAAGATAAATCAGATTCCCATCCCATCACGTGTTTTATCCCTAAAGCTGTGATATAGCTGCAAATAAAGCTGTGAGATGTGGTCAAAAACGTTCATTGGTCTTGGTGACATCTTGACCTTTACACGACACTACATTTTCAAATATGTATCGCATATATAAATACAATTCAAATATAGATAATGCAATTCTCTTCTGTGGTGCGTTTCAATCAAGTGGATAACGCGATGGGACTTACAATCCTCGTGACCTGGGTTCAGTTTCTGGCCATGGATATCGTTCACACTTGCTATCTTAAGCGAGCCTTGGCCTCCCTAAAGTCGATGCAGCCTAAATACATTACTTGGCATGCGGTGTGAATGATCAGCAACGAGGAAACAAAGACAGACGACCATGATGTTAGCCACACCACCTTTTTTGGGTGCTTTGCCAGCCTTAATCGCTTTTCACACACAAAATTAAAGAGCACTTGTCTCGAGCATCCATAAGATCGCTGTGCTTTACATACGGTACATGTCCAGGCGTGACAAAAGTATGCACAATGCATTGATGGAAAAACAATCATTACGGTAAAATAGCGGAGGGTACACGTTGTTTTAACTAGATCAAGAAAAAAAGAACCACCTCACTTATCGTATATGATCTGGAGAGCACCACTCACCCCTACCGCATGCTGTAAATTTCAAGAAAGATTGCAGGCCGTCACCGCCGTCTAAACTTGGGAAGATTTGTGTGACGGCCGTCTTGAGTGGTGGCGGGCTGCCCAGGCACAGACTCAAGCCAGACAAAAGTCCCCACCTGATTCTCATTGAACCGTGGAGTTACCCACTGTAATGCCGGAGCACAGGTATTGGCTTTTGTAGATTTACTCACTCAAAGTGCTTTACCTGCTGCTCAGATCATACCCGAGAGGCATTCCACATTTGGCCAGCACCGTCATTGTTACTAACATATATTTTAAAAGCAAATGTTATTAGTTTGTAAAAGGTTATGGATGTCATATTACCGAGAGTACTCTCATATTCTTTGTTGTCCCCATCTCCTCTTCCATATACCCTCATGCGTAATATGCTGAGTCTCTTCTCTCCTGCTAACACTGACCTACGGGGAATGCTTTGTCGTCAATATTGCCAGTTGAAGCTTACTACACTCTGGCGGGGTAGTCGTTTGTGACAGAGATGCCTTTGCCTCTGGTATAAAATGCTGGCTGGGGCCACCTGCACAAATGCCTGGTCCTTGTGGATCATTTGCAGTCAACATACACAACAGCCAAGGTATGGAACGCGTCTGAAAGGATGCCGGTCAAAGGGGACGAAGTGATGAATTGGTGGATTGACCACAGCTGATGACGATAAACAATAACCAAGTCAAGTTATGTTACTTATCCCCAACATATGCGTATAGCACTCTGTAGATATGATATATACTATACATACATGTATAGACTATACTATATACTTGTGTGGGTGACTAAGAATCTCGGTCAAACATCGACTCGGCCCAGCTCCTTTCCATAGTCGCTAAAAAACGAGTTCCATTTTTGTGGTGAAGTAGTTGACCTATGTTAAGACCGGTCCCTTCCGTAGAAAGTTCATTTCCACCACTAGTTAAGGACGAGCTAATGGAAAATGAGAGCACAGTTTGACTTTTTTTTATGACACTTGTAAAGAGTAAAGTGAAGCTTGGTGGTGACAAAGACAAGACATTTTTTTGTGTTTAATTAGACTAGCCGATAAAATTGGTCCTGTAGTGTAGCGGTAATAATGCCCCAAAAATACCGAAAGGTTGACGGTTCTTAATATGAGTGATACACTCATATAATCTCCATGTGGAAAAACCCGCTGCTAAGACATAAGCATTTTATCACACATCATCTCCCCAGTAGGCCTCTGTTTATTGTAGCCCAGAGCCGACATTGTAGGGCACCTTGTACGGCTTGTGTTGTAGCTCTTAAATGCTTATTGGAGTCCTGAATCATTTATGAACGGGCTTAACGTTTCGTAATGTGCATTAAATATCCGCATTGAATGTTAAATCTCAGTCCCATTTTGTTATAAAAAAAAAAATTGCAAATTATGCTTGACAAATGGCTTGTAGTCATTACTAATGGGCCCATCACACTCGTTTAATTGAAAATGTCTGCTTATTTCGTTTGGAAAAAATACAAACTTACAATGGTTTCAAGATGTAACAATGTCATTGTGGAAATATTGACTACGGATGCATAGGGTGATGCCGTTAACCAACATGCTATGGTTTTAAGCCCCAAGAAGCATTTTTAGATAATGTGTATTGCCAAATAATGTATTAATAAAAAAAATCAGACACATTGACTTCCAAAATTCACGGAACCTCCAGGTTTCAGAAATACTTCTGTGGTCACGTATTGCTGCCTGCAGTCCTGAGCCGATGGTGGACAATTCCACATTGCCACGTCTGGAGGACATCGACCGATTTCACTCAAACACCGTCATCCTAAATGGATCAACCCTTGAGGGATGATGAGCTGAAGCTTGATACCAAACAAAATTTGAATTTGCAACTCAACACTCCAGTGATGACATCTAAATATATAAATACACAATACATATAATTTAGTTGTGCCAGAATTTTAAATTTGCGCATTTAATCTGGTCGCGATCACATCGCTGTTGTAGCTCACGCATGCGTTTTGATGCGAATAAATAAAAAACGTTAAAACGAAACATTACCAACGCCGTTTTTTGAACGTGCACGAGGCAGTGATCTTTCTCGCTCAACTGAGCTTGGCTATGTTATATCCATATATATCAGCGCAATACATACAATATATGACATGCCTGTGTAGCTCCCAACGTGCACTTTGACGACGGTAAAATTAAAACAAACCCAACCACTCAAATGTAGAAAACATTAGCACGGGACGACGTTCTTTTGCTCCGTGTGATTGCGAGTGAGATCTCTTGCGTGAGTTGAACGCGTGAGCGAGTTGCATGAGCCGCGTGCGTGCCGATGGCTCGCTGTGTTTACAGCGGGGCAGGCGGGAGGAGGAGGGGGGGCAGGCGGGAGGAGGAGGGGGGGCGGCGTGCAAGCTGAACGCGTCGTCGCCGTCGTGGTCTCGCGCTCGCGACGGCAGCAGCAGCAGCTGGGAGTGATCCTGGCTGGGAACGGTGGAGCGTTTTGCACAAACAGCTGCCGAGCAGAGGTATGCCTCTTGCGCTGTGGGAAACGAAAGCGCGCTTGTGTGGGGGGCGGGGGCAGAGACTTGCTTGCCACGCACACTCTGCCCGTGAAAAAGAACATTCGAACATTCGCAAACACGGGCGCGTTCGCGAGCGCGTGGAGATTGTGCGTCTCCGAGCGAGAAGCCTGGTCGCCTGGATGGAGGAGGGGAGGGGAGGGCCGTCAGCTAGTATGCCAGCAAGTTGTTGACAAACATGCGATGAAAATCCACCGATTGTGAAGGGACAATGTAATGTTCATGAATTTATTCTGACAGTGGTATTTTTTTCTCTCTCTCTCTCTCCCCAGCACATTGCTTCAGTGGATAAGAATATGCCAAAAAATGTATGACTGAAACATTACGCTGCTAGTGGGAGCAATGGGATTTGTGGCAATCTTTGAAGTTGACTAAACCTGTGCTTTTCGAAAAGTCTTCAAAGGTCCAGGGTCAAAGAACCACTTTGATTGTTTTACAAATTTCGAGCACACATTCTCGTTCAAATGATTGGCCACGTCTGTTGGAGTATAAGTATACACACATGCATGCATGCATATATAATTTGGTAGTTTCTTTGAATGCACAAAATAACTATCACTAAGATTACTACATCAGCTGGATAGAATGATTGTAAAAACACCACACCTGCTTGCATTTTGTCTCCACAGTGCTCATGGCAATATTCTGTTTTGGGAACTCATTTGTGGCCAAGTCACCCATGGGGAGACCTAGACCTTGTTAAGATACCAAATACCGCTGATGTGTACGGTGAGAATGTAGCCCAATACACTTACTTTCACGCCGTGCACTGCTTCTTCTTCACAAAGACAAAGTACCCCTATAGCCTTAACAGGCTGGTGGGCCAAGTGTTAATAGCAAGTACTTATCAAAGCCGACAGCACACGAGACGGTGGGTCGCCTGAAAAACGTGCGTCCCTCCATTGCCTTTCCAATGCTTATGTTTACACAATTCACCAGGTAATAATTTCAGGCTATGTTAGCCTAGATCAGGGGTCGGCAACCTACGGCTCCGGAGCCGCATGCGGCTCTTTACGGGCTGCTTCTTGACGATATGTACGTGAGTACAGTATGTACTCAGATGCATTGCGGCTCTTGAAATACTGAATTTTGTACCGAATTGTAAAGAAATGGCTCTTCTTGTTATTTTGGTTGCCGACCCCTGGCCTAGATGAAGCCTGGGACCTTTTCATGAATTCATCACCGATGTTGCCCGTGAGTTGGACTTTAACCCGGGTAGCTGGGTTAGTAGCGCAGTGCGCTAACCACAAAACAACCGCTCCCCTAACCACTGCACTACTTCCCCTTCACATAGACACCCACATTTGTGCTTTACTTTTGCACAACTACCACTCTTGATCATGAAGGTCACGTGCACTTCTATAACTGGGCGTGCAAGCGTGCAGAGCAAACACTGGCAAAAATGCAAACACATAAACACACAGCTACAACCAAATGCTTGGCACACACCTCCACAGATGCCGACAAATACAAATCCACACAATTCTCCACACATGCAAGAATACGGAATGCACAACCACGTGTAGAATGCACGGTACTTAGATATATATATGTGTATCCACTCTTTAAAAACAATAAATACAACAATTGTGTTCGATATTGGCTCAGGGGTCAGAGCACTTAGACAGCATAGTCGAAGTCTCGGGTTCAAATCTACGTAGCCAAGTGTCCTTAAGCTCGGCTCTCAAGTGTCACGAGTTGATAGTTTCAACCCATCTTCTTGGTTTTTATTCTATTATTTTATTATGCTTGATTTTTATTATTGTATTATTTCCCTTCTACGTGACTTTACCGAAAGAACCAAGAAGATGAATCCCTGCAGTCACGAAAGCTTTAAATCGAAGTTTCAACCCAGTCACCAATTACTGTACACACACATCCAATGAAACGTGGTACTTCCAGCGAATATGGCAACATTTCTGCTCTGTGAATACAAAAACAATTTTTAGTTTAGTTGTCATATTCCAAATATTTACACGATCGAGCGTGTGGAAACTGCAGCCCCACACCCACTTGCGTGGATAATCATGTGAAGAGATCTCAGAAGTATTTTTTTTATTGTCTTCTGTGGACTGTACTGAGAGCGTTCCTAATGCCAACAGCATAAGTGGAGTACACTTGTGAAAAACATCAAGGAAATTATTTTCCCAAAATGTATATATTTTTTTGGTTTGACTGCCATTCAATTGGCATTTCTCTGCAGCAAGGTATCTGTAAACGTGTGCTGCCTCGTATCTGCATGTGGGCTGTTTTACAGGTAGGAACAACAGTTCCACACTGCCCACCAGGGATTATTTGTCTGTTGTGCATAGCCACACCCTCGATTTGTATTTCATAGACCGATTCGGGCGGGCTCAGCACCACGTGACAGCAGCTTGCGCCGCGTGACACGGATCGCACGAATGCGTTGTCCAACCAAGTTCCTACCTGCCCACTCCGAAGGAACGTGTTTAACATTTCACGTTGTTGCACTGCTCTTGCAAGGGTTCTAAATGCATACTTTGCGTCATGATACGACACTCATAGCACACCTCCGATTACTATGGCTGGCTACGTACGGTGCGAAAGAAGTTCAACATACACACATACTTCCATGATCTCAATTTGGAGAACAAGTAAACCCGTAAAAACAAAGTTTTTCACTCTAAATCCTTCATATGCGTGGCGGCTAGAGTCCTCTCGTCCTCTGGCTTGAGATGGCTGCAATCTATGGGTCAGATGATTGTCTGCCAGTATTAAGCAATTGGTAATTAAATATTTAATTTGTTTTCCCTAAACAGTGTAAAATTTTGGAAAAAAAAATTCACAAAAATGAATTGTCACACACAACGAGTCTGTGTGGAAAATGTCAGCTCGATTGGATCACGGGAAGTGGGTTAAAAAACGAGCGAAAGATTTGCACGGTCCTAAGCAAGCAAGCGAACTTAATATAAAGGATTTAAAATATATTCGCCTGTGGAGGACGCGGGGATCGATCCCGCGACCTTTGGCATGGGAAGCGAGGGCGCTACCAACTGCGCTACTCCGCCACGGCCTGTGGAGGGGTTACGCTCTGGGCTCTTATACTGTGAATGAGTTATATTTGAATATATGTAAAATAATTTTTTTTTGCCTAAAAAGTGTAAAATTTTGGGAATTTTTTTTCACGAACATTAATTGTCTGTCACAACGAGTCTGTGTGGAAAATGTCAGCTCGATTGGATCACGGGAAGTGGGTTAAAAAACGACCGAAAGATTTGCACGGTCGTAAGCAAGCAAGCACGCAAGCAAGCAAGCACGCAAGCAAGCAAGCGAACTTAATATAAAGGATTTAATAAAAGCAAATTGAAAACAAAACTAGTTCTATTCATCTATTAAGAGTATTGGGCCAAATGCATGACTGTGCCACCGCTCCCCATTTATTCCACAAAGACGAGGACTGTGTTGCCACACTGATGATAGAGCTGGATGCCCAATAAGCAGCTCGGAAAGACGTTGTTGGCATTTGAGCGCAGGCAGGTGTTGAGGCAGATGCCAGGACTTTTCGTGGCAAGGCAGCGTGATGATTGCAGAAGTTCGGAAGAGAACGTGGCATGTGAGCGTTGTGGATATGAAGTGGCAAAAAAACACAACAACGGTTGGGCTGGGTGGGATGTGTGCAGGATGGGGCAGGGTCAATTGCAGATACAGCCACCGGAGTGGTCTCCCTGAGTCCGGTGACCAAGGGGAAGAGTCGACCTAGACAATATGTTGTGAGCCTCTTAGGGCAAATCTGTGTCTACTGGAGGTCGTGTGTCTACTGTGCAGCAGCTGTCGGATCTGACAGAGGGTAGAAAGTGTTGACGAGGTGTTGTGGTGTGTCAACGGCTTTGGCCATGATGAACATCTTCATCTCAGAAGACAAAAGATCTCCCATCTGGCCTTGAACAGACGGCACGGGCAAGTGCGGATAGGGAGCGCCTATTAAGATGGCACAGCACACGAGGGGCGACATGGCGAGCATCATGCCCAGCACTGATGTTTACACACAGCGACAGGTATTCGTTTTAAGGCTGAGTTGACCAAGGGAAGACCTAGGACCACTTCAGATATTGTGATCCATGGCAAGGAATGCAACTGAGGTACTGGGATCATAGATCAATGTGCCCCCCGCTTCTGATTTATACGACTCATATACGAAAATTATCTGACGTGTGTGTGTGCGGTAGTGTAGCGGTTAGCGCACCGCACTATGAACACGGCGACCCGAGTTCAATTCCCACTCACGGTCAACACCAGTGACTATTATCTGAACCGGTTCTGGGCCTCCCCTAGGTCCACTCAGCCTCAAATGAGTACCTGGTGCGATGTGTAAACATCGCCACTGGGGAGACAAAGGCGTTTGGGCGTGGTGCTGGCCACCCATCCCCTCATGTGCCTTTTCGGCCTTCATAGTTGATCGCGAACAGCACTTGCCCCAACAGTCTGTTAAGGTTATACGGGGGATATGTGTCTTTGTTTTATTCATAAGAGTTTTTGGCCTTGTGTTTAGCTGTACAAATAAAGTGAAGCTTCTAAAATATGAAGGCACAATAGCTGATGAGTTATGATCACTCATTAAGCTGCTGAGATTACTGTACGTTATATAAATCATTTGACTTCCTGGCTGTTAGAATAAGACTTGTTAACAATTATCCACTTTAATTTTCAATTAACTTTAATGACTTTATTCTTTCAAAATCAGGACATTTGTTTTTTGTCGCATACATTTGTAGGTCAACCTTTCAAGCAAGGAATAATTGGTATCATTAAAGTATTTGTTATGAACTGTCCACAAATTAAGCTCGGGTACTGATGGAAACAGAGGAGTTGCTTCTACATATGTATCCCATTGTTTACTCATGGAAAGTATAACTATTATGCGTCCCATTAAATATGTTGACAAAATGTAATATAATTAAACTGCTAATTGTTTATTTGCATAAATTAAATATTTGTATGCACTTTGGACGGTTAATTTTAATACATCCGTGTGAATATTGGCGAAGGATGGTCACGTGACGCGGCACTTGCAGGGGTCATAGCCAGTAGTCGAGACTAACGGTCTTCTTGGTTCTTTCGGTAAAGTCACGTAGAATGGAAATAATAATAATAAAAAACAGACCTGTTCTCCACCTGAGGACGGCTGCTTGCGTTGTGGCCGAAACGTCGTGAGAATTATTTTATTATGTTTTCTTTTTATTATTTCATTATTTCCATTCTACGTGACTTTACCGAAAGAACCAAGAAGATGAATCCCTGCAGTCACGAAAGCTTTAAATCGAGAGACTAACGGTGTTGTGGCATCCAATAGAGGTAACGTGCCCATGACGACGTCCACCGCAGAGATGGGATGGATTCACGTCACCTCCGATTAACCCGGTTGGCGCAAAATAAGTTCAACATACCATTGGAACCTCATTTGCCAGTAAAAAATATGATAATTGTTTTTTTACCCTTCTATCTGGCAACAAAACTGACACCTTTTTTACAAGGAGTCATGTTGGCATAGACCACAATACCTGCAGTCATAATGCAAACAAAAAACATAAGGACAGTGCATACAGAGTTATGTTTTTTGTTTGCATTATGACTGCAGGTATTGTGGTCTATGCAAACATGACTCCTTGTAAAAAAAAGGTGTCAGTTTTGTTGCCAGATAGAAGGGTAAAAAAACAATTATCAAGTTCAACATACTTACAGGAGCTAGATAGGTTATTGAATCGTGAGACCATAAGATGGCAATGGCTTGGAGAGGCTTTCATTGACCAGCAGATAGATCATGGATGATGATGTAAATGTGGACATGCCGAGGAAGATTTACTTGAATAATATTTGCAAAAAATCGGCCACGTTAATCGACAACAAGATTCAGACGCTCGTGTCGAATTTTTAACCGGACATTTTACAGGTTTGCTTCCATAGTGCTGTGGCATTCATGCATAGTCTGAACAACTAGCGTGTTCCAAGAACACATTTGGAATAGGTTTGGAAATGGATTTGGCGCCAGTGTTCGCTCTATCACAGCCTCGCAGCTCATGCCTTGCAGCGGAAAGTTGCATAATGTCATCACTTGCCATGACCACGTTCTTTCTCGAATATTTTCAATCCAAATGATTGCAAAAACCTTGTGGTGAATTACTTTACGAGTTAAACCAATTTCTTATTTTCATATATATATCACTAGAGACATCTTAAGAGAGCTCCACGAGAGAGTATTTGGCCTACTCTTTCACGCTGGCCCACTCTTTCACGATACACGACCTGCAGATCGACTAACTGTGGTGAACCAATCTATACTGCCGGGCAGACAGGTGGGGTGATTCAAGAAACTTGGCCTGTTTCAACTTGCCGCGCCAGGAAATCGAACCAGCGACTTCTGGATTGCAAGTGCAGCTCGCTAACCATTACACCACAGCAGCAGCATCATTGTTTATCTCCGTTTCTATAATATTTTGTTTCTTAATCAACTGCAGCATTGAAAAAAAGAATGTGCTTTTTCAGTTCTGTTGACAGTACAGGTTGTGCTGATCATTTTCAACGCTTGTTTTAGAAGGGAGCAAATATGTGCACAATGTGTGTGTCCGTTTCAACATAAGTGGAATGGGTTTGTGGCATTCTTGCAAAGCCACTGGCCTTGCCAGGGACACTGCAGTTCTCTAAAGACGGGGAAGTATCACATTGCAAAACTGTAACATATGCCGTTACATACAGAGCAGACACCTGGTCCGGTTGGGATAGTATCACTATTCCCAAATCCCAAATGTAGCTCTCCCAAAAGGGGGCTTTGGTATGAATTCACAGCACAGGCATTTCACTCCGTGTTTACATCTGTTAATTTTTTTCAAGACATTTTTTTAAAAAAGAGGCTCATTTGGAACGAAACACTTCTGAGATGAAGTCTTGCTTTTTTACGATACCATCATTGATTGTAATCTTGTGGTTAAAGGAAGGGTGGGAGTAGGAAGGGATGTTGAAAAAATATATATAATAAAAAAATGAAATGCATTGTTATTGTAGCCCAGTGTGAGAAAATTAATAATTAAATAAACGAATGAAAAATCTCTCCCACAGCAAATGGTGTTAAAACCTGCCAAGTGTGGCCTGGTGGGATTCAGTCGTTGCCAAATTGGTACCAGCGGTTGGAAAAAACATCACACCTGCTGTTAATAAATGCAAGCAGACCTCTTTGCCAACTTTACTGCACTTGTTTGTGCTCAACTGGAGTTTAGTGAGCACCGATACGAATGTTTTTTTTTTCATGGGAACAGCGTTGCAAGTTCTGGGAGGAATGGCAGGTTGACAAGACATGTTAAACCCAATTACTCAAAATTTACGTTATATGATGCTGTCTATATCGCATATCTGGTGCTCCAGAGTTGCCTTAATGGTGGTATTCACAAATTAACTGGCAGCTGGGACACGTCTGTGATTTCCAATGCTCGTTCTTTCTGCTTGCCCAAATGCTGCACCGCTAAGCTATGAACATATCATTGAATGTGATAGTAGTGGTGGAGGCATGAAGGCAACAGCAAAAACACTATTCTGTAACATCAGAGACGACATCGCATATTTTGACTTAAAGCTTTCGTGACTGCAGGAATTCATATTCTTGGGTTTTTCGGTAAAGTCGCGTAGTTTTTTGTTATTTTTTTGTTATTTTCTTTGAACCTATCTACGTGACTTTACCGAAAGACCGAAGAAAATAACATCCCATATTTGAAAATATGTAGGAAGTAAATTATAACACTAAATAATTCGTATATCACCCTGAAATTATGCTGCGGGAAATTATAGAAGAACTTCCAAGCAAATTATGTAAAAGTGTGGCTCAAGATGATGAGCAAAACAAAACAGACATGTACAATAAGTTTCAGGTGGATTGGTTCACTATTTCGGAAAATCGCCCGATGATGCTGGATGTAATTACCAGGGAAACATTTTATTAAAATTGTAAATGCTGTGGATTTGCTCTCCAACACATCGATGGGCTGATGTAGTAATTCATCAGTGCCTTGTTTTTCGTGACAAACCTTACTGGCTGTGTCGGGTGGTTGAAGGTTACGACACATTTATACTTACGCGACCAAACCCAAAAACATTTATTACGAATAATATTGGTCGCGAATGCCTACGTGTTAAACTACAATAAGTTTGCTAGGCAATTAAGGATATCTGCCAGGGAGATGCATCACAAATAATGTATACCTGGGGCAGTCTTAAGGTGGACGTCAATCTAAATGTTGAACTAAAGAGGCAGACGTGAGCAGGTGGGAGTGTGTTTGGAAAACTGAACTTAATAGTGAAACTCGAAATAGAGATGAACCTAAAGACTAACGTTTTATTCAGTGTATATCACCTGCTATTGTCACAGAAGCTTTTGGCTAGCTTTTGGCTACACATTCTTAGGTTGTTTCGGTAAAGTCACGTAGGTAAAAAATTCAAATATAATAAAAGTAAAATAAAAATAAAAATCACGACGTTTCGGAAGCAACACAAGCCTCCGTCTTCAGGTGGACCAGTCACAGCACGATAGCTGTATCCGAAATGTCGTGATTTTTATTTTATTTTTTATTTTACTTTTATAAATTTTAATTTTTTACCTACGTGACTTTACCGAAAAAACCTAAGAATATGATTCCTGGCAGTCACGAAAGCTTCAAATCTAGAATTAGCTCTTGGCGAGCCATCGAACAAAGACGGTCACTGCATCGTGCACTTTCATATGCGCTTCTGCGGCTTGCATGAACGTTCTTCCTTCCGATATTAGGAAGACACTGAAGCTATGCACTTTAGAACTTGTTTTGTTTTGTGTGCGAGCTATGCAGTTCTAAATCTAGATTGAACGCCAATTTCTTCAGAACCGCTTTTTGCAATTAGTTTGTTATCCTTCCCATAAGCCTCTGATAAGCACGGTTGGCTACGCAAGATGTGAAAGACGTTCAACATACATCCACGACCATCGATCATAGTCATAGACACTCACAAAGAAAATGTAACAAAAGCTGAGAAGTGTGCATATAAGGATGGAGAGGTGCATACTTGAAACGGAAAGAGGAGCACTTGGATTGGGGAACATACGTAAGTTGGAGACATCACATTCATTGAGTGAGTGGGCTTGAGTGGGACACATCGCAAGCAGGGGTGATGGCCAGTGGCTGAGACTAACAACGGAGTTGATGGCCAAGGGAGGGAAACGCTCCTGTGAGAGATGGAGATTGCTTGGGGAATCATCCATCTAGCAGTGAATTGATTTTAGCTTATAATTGGCATGTAGGCCTTCTTAGATACCCCTCACAAGAGAGATAATGTTGCTCGGTCTTCTTTGGCTTGCTCCAAAAAAAAGAGGATAATCTCAACGCTTTCAATAGAGGAGTAACGAAAACTCGGGAGACTTTAATGGTCTCATTTCCAGGAGCGATCTGAGGCATTAGTCTGACATTAGGGGGCGATGCTTTCTCTTTATGGTCCCTGTTGAGTAATTTGCATGTAATTCTTTGAATTTGCTCAAATTCGGGGGCAATATGCTCGCGTCTATGTAGAACCAGCAATCCAGTTTCAATTCCCGGCTATGTGTGGTATTCAAAAGCTTCCGACACCAAATAAAGACATCTCCAACAAGATGTGACTTGCTTCTCTTCACTGTAATACATAATGTTTCCCTTCCGGATATGTTGGAGGGATTTATATTGGAAGGAATTATTAGAGGGGGGGGGGAGGGGGGGGGGGAATAGTTTTAAAGGATTACTTTCTCTTTAAGTGTTTATTGGCATATCTTTGCAGAGGGCAGATATATTTAGCAGTATTACATCATATTAAGCAGGATGCCTTGGTGCTGTCAGACCGGATCATAGGGGAAAGCTGCATGGATAAACATTGCCATTACGCCAGTACGTGCTTCTCACAACGTGCGCATGGGAGTTTTTATGCCTTCGAGCATGCAAATGGGCCGGCGGTCTTAACGCTGCCCCCAAAGACGGTGCATTGGTTAATTGCGCATTTGCGTCTCCACAACAGAGTTAAAAAGGGAAGGGACGAAATGGAACATTGAACCTGCGACCCTTTAGAATTGAGACATTGGACCACCCAGGCATCGGGGAAACTCGACTAACTGTTCAATTCACTCTTGCGGGCTGCAGTTGTGGGGAGAAGGGACGGGTGGTGATGCTGGTGGTGGAGAATGGTGGTGGTGGGGGGGGGGGTGCAATTCGTTTTGACTAGTTGTTTCTGAAATGTGATTCTACATACCCAGTGCTGTGCACCTGAAAACGTCAATTTGGGGAAGTATAATCGACAATTTGTCCCAACAATACGATGTTCCAATTTGTAGCTGTTAATTATTGGGCCTCAGTGGGTTTAGAGGTTTGCTGCAATAAATGCATGCCACATTTCTGAATTGTGGGTCATTTGGGCTGCCCTGGTTTAGAATCATCACGTTACACCGAGACAAAGATCACACGTTAATGCATACAGACTGAAGGAGAAAAGTTAGGTTTGCAAGCACCTACAAAGACCTGCACAGTATAATCAGAAATATCCTGGCTGAATTTGTCAATCTAGCCCTTCGTGCACACATACACACAATTACCGGTCACTAATTTAATTTAAGTAATAATTTAAAAGCCCCTAGGAAAGATCCAATATTATTTGCCACTCGTGATACACACGTGCAAAAAAAGACAACGAACCCATATAACACATTGCCTTGAACAGACTGTTGGGTCACATGCTGTTAGCGAGTACCTCTGAAGGCCGGCACGGCACATTAAGGGATTAGCTGCCAACACCATGCCCGGCTGCTTTCCTCTCCCCAATACTGATATTTACACACCACACCAGGTACTCATTTGAGGCTGAGTCAATCTAGGCGATGCTCAGGACCTGTGCAAATATTCAACTGTTATTGGTCGAGTGGGAATTGAACTCTAGTCAATGGGTTCAAAGAGCAGTGCGCTAACCACTACACTACCACTCCTCACGCATATCCTTATACACACAAGTACACACACACATTCTCTGCCATCTGGTTCTATGTGACGATATAGAGGAACATTGGTAAAGCTGCTGTATGTATTGCTTGCTGCATGCAATGTAAATGCTATAGTCAATATCAAATAAGCCTATATAAGACAGTGCACATGCTCGTGGGTGGTAGTTGTAAGACCACACACGTTTATTGAATGCCGCAATTAGGTCCTGCCAGCCTGCATGAATGCAGCCAGGCAGCTGGGGAAATGGTCAAGCGTTGCTCCTCCGCGAGCAGCACACACCTGTGCACCCAGTGAGTGAGACAACTTGCTTGAGGTCGATTTGATCTATTAAAAAATATATATCCTTCGGGGAGCATAGTGGGAAACCATACAAACACGCTCAAAGCTACATGTGATACACAAAAGCCGATATTTCCCAGCTCAAATGTGCATGGGGTTGTAATTATCCCTGCATGTGATCCAAAGCTAGTGATGGTCTTTCCACAATTGTACAACGAGCACCAGTCACACCACGGGGGAAAAAAAACCTACTGTTGAGTTCCCACAAACTGGCACGTATTCCATCGACCTTGGAGAAATGAAGGTCAAAGTTAACCCCCACTCCCTGAACAGCGATTTCAAACTCAAGCGATTCTCATTGTGAGTAGCACACTTTAACTGCAGCGCCACCTGGTCCATTACATTCAACATAAGTTGAAAGAATTTGCCTTTGAACTGTCAGTGTTCCTCAGCAGCAACCGAACAACACAGGTGACCCAAGTGTCCTTGGCCATGCCCAGGCACGCCCTGTCGAGTCGCACGCGCGTGTCTTCGCTACGCCTCTTTTGCAATTACCCCTGGGTTACGCCACGGCTCAAGTAGGTCGGAATACCGAACGGCGCAGCCTCACCTTTGATCGTCTGTCAGCGCACCGCGGTCAACCGCTGACACCGCAAGTCACAACACGTCACCTGCCCTTTGTGTTTCCAACCCCCTCCCCCCTCCTTTCCGTCACCGGTCACTTTCACGAGTGAATGGTTCCTCTCCCCTGCGTTTGATCGTTTGGGGCTCGGGTTTCCACCGTGCAACAGTGGCGGCCGCCTCCCTTCCCCCGCCCGCCCGCCCGCCCGCGTCTAAACCGCGCTTAGTCACAGCACTTGACGGCCACTTACATGCTCCAGTGAGCGCACCACCTTGCCCCGCCCCGTCGCCTCACCTGGTCTCGGGTTGCGCGCTTTTCTAAGGCACCGGCAATGGCGTGGGATTTCAAGTGGCCGGGGACGAACGTTAGAAAGTAGAAGAAGAAGAAATTTAACCCTGCATTCGATCTAAACGGCGGTTTTTCAGATGCCCGCTCTCATTATTTCATTGCGTGCTTACTTTGACTGACATGTGGTCATATCACAGTTAGATATTTTTCTCAAGTGTTTTATTTCAACGTCTATATATTCGCACAATGTGAGTGGTTTTAGTCAAGAAGGCTAAATGCAAATACCTGCAGATAGCTGCGACTCGTTTTTCAATATCTACATGTAATGACAGACGTCGTTGTAATATCCATGGTTAGCACGCTGAACCTAGAATCCGGAGGTCACCGGTTCCATCTCTCAACGTGGTTGGGTGAAACAATGGGTAAGCTTTGTGAACTCCCCTGCCTCTGTCCACCCAGCAGTATGGACGTGTACACCACGGTTAGTCAATCGACACGTTGTGTTTGGCGAGATAAAGTGTGGGCACTCCACCTCTTCCAAGATGCCTGGTCAGGGTGAAATCGGAATCTGAATCAGAATATTTATTTGTCCTGGAGAAATCCGATGAGCTATGAAGCTTTTTTTTCACAGGTGTCCAGTAGGGGCGGGGCAAAAGAGTAGGCCCCGCGCCCTATGAATGGGCTCCCTAAGGCTCCCTCTCGTGGAGGTCCTTCTGCCACAGTGGGATCATGAAGCAATTTCAGGGCAGCACTTTTACCTTATTTAACAGGAAACTGTGAGTTGAACCTCACTGTAATCGATCGGTCAAAATCAATGCGTTTAAATGTGTATGGGTCAGCACTCGTATATGCTGGTAGTGCCAAGCCAGAGTTTGTAGTTCACATTCTCATGGCAGAGGCCAGTCTCTCCATATGCAAAGCATCGTTCATTTGAAAACAAAATAGTACCTACTTTCCCATTTTTTTTTGTCAAGCAACAGAGAGATTATGGGTTGAGACAAGACCCTAACCCGCATTTAAACTCGTGTCCTCCCACCTGTGAGACCGACACTACTGTGATACCTGGCTATATAATCATGAATGTAACTTCTTAGGAACGATCGTTGGCTCATATTGGGCGCATAAGTGAATGCAATAACACAGATCATACTGCTGTCGGGTGGAGGTATTTCCATGTGTTTGCAAGCGCTGTTCAAGAGGCACGCACCTCTCTGCCCGTGCTTCTTAATTCACCTGGGCATGGCTACCTCAAGCCACTCACATGCCCCATTGACTTCACCTGGATGGAAACAAAAACAAGTTGATTTTTGTTCTCCAAATACCTGTGTTCTCCCTGCGCGAACTGAAATCCGTAGAAGCACCATCCTCGTTCACCAAGGAGCTTCACCCTTGACTTGAAAGAGCCAATACAAAAAAAGCAATTACTCATGCCGCTTTTAACAGTCTTCAGATTCACCGATGGTCATTGTTTTGTGGTGTGAATAGATACCAAAAAGCCAGCATGTTAAATATATAAATAAATCAGACAAGGTCCTCTAAAATGGGTTATTACTAATCAACATGGATCCAAGGGTTCACGGGGACTAGGATTCACGCGTTCAAAGCAAATTAAAGAGCGGCAAATTGTAACCACCGTAAAAAAAAAAATATGTTAATATTTCACCGCTGGCTGTCAGCCCCCCCAAATCAGATGAGCACCGCCCACTGCCTTATCTGAACATGAATACACAGACTTATGAATGTTATAGCTTAAATACTGGATTGTTATTCAAAGTACAATGCATGCTGTGCACAGTTTAACTTGCGGTGAAGGTGAGTTGACAATACAGGCAGGTCCTTTACTCCCAGGGTGGCAAGGAGAAAGTGGTGTGCGCAGCAGATTACTTTAAAGCCAAGCCCCTTGCTTCTGATGATTTCTTTCTAAAGACCCCCACGTTTCTAAAGAACCCCCTGTGTTCACCTGTTTGCTCAGGTCTTCAGAGACTAACGCACACACACCGAGCACCGCCCCTCAGCCCACACACTCGCCCAGCCACTTTCACTGCCACTAGCATCCTCACTTGTATAAACACTTATCCGCTCCGCTGATCTTTTATTGATTAACAGTAAAATTACTACGTTTATATTCTAAGCACTTTCCCTGTAACACTCTTTTTAACGAAAGCGTCCGTATTGTGATGAAAATACTTAAAATTGTTTCCTTTGTATGATATGTTCAGTGAACATCACACGTAAAAAAAAAATCCTGCTTGCTGCCGAATAATTATGCAGCGGGAAACATATAAAAAACACTGGTTTAATTCCACTCTTTGGTTCTTTCGGTTAAGTAACGTAGAAAGTGAGCAATATACTGGGTGAGAAATACATTTATTTTCTATCTACGTGACTTTACCGAAGGAACCAAAGAGTAATTACTGCAGTCACGAAAGCTTCAAATCAAGTTTGGTTTCACTTCGTCGGTTTTACTTAGATTTGTACTCACTAATTGGAAACTAGTTTTCCTTAAGGAACATGCCACATATTGCTTAAATGCCATTTCAAAATGCCGGCATCACACATTACGTTGGGGCAGGGATCTTCCTCAATAAGCCTCTTTAAAAAAATAAATCGTTATTGTATATGTGCGTGAGAATCTGCTGTTTTATTTTGGTCACTACGACAGGAGACAGATTGATATCCGCCTGGTCAAATTAAAAATAATTACCAGATCGGATGATGGAGGTTTCCTTGGAAATTAATGTGACCACCAACTCCATTAAAATTACTGCATATGAGATGCTGGTGTCAATTCATGGACTAAGGCCTGCACAGATGCTGCTACCATCTCACGCAATCCTGCGGTGATGTAATGCTTCACCTAGCGCCGACACACGGGATGATTTAATCGCTCCATCTCTTCAGTGGCTGTCCCTCTTTGATGCGCTTCAGTCATTGGCTGCCACCGCATTTTCATTTTTGACCATTTGGCCACAATCCCTTGCAGTGTCGTGTCCTTCCAAAGCCCACGACATCGTATTAACAGCCCATATGATGTCGCCAACGTGTGTAAGTTCTCCAATGTACAGGGTGGTCCAGGTGTATTGTGATCCGCAATTAATTGCACTTCTAACATTATTTCCTTTTGCTTATTCATTTCTGTTCTCACACCCAATAGTGTACAAATATATTAAGTTTTAGATAATTAAATGGGAGGGGGGGGGGCACAAGACATCTGGATCACCGTGTCGGTGATATTCACCGATTACAAATTTTCTTCAAGGCACATTCGGATCCATGCACTAAAAGTTGTGCAAACCACAAAAGTGCCACATCAATAAAACTACTGTGCTGCCACATATTGTTGGTGCTCACCCAGCAAATTGCTCACTTTCAGATGACGACACCCGTTTATATCGTTGCCCAAAACAAAATCTTTTCAGTCATTCTGAATTATCAAAGCGATACACACTTTAGTGAGCACTTTTATATGAAGAATCACACAATATCGTATAAAACGCAATATATGCAGCAATTACAACAACAACAACAAAAAACCCATTGCGTTGCCTATTCAACAGTTTGCTATCACAAATACTTTGCAAAAAAATACATCTGCAAAGCTCTGCTCATTCGACCAAGTGTATGGTCGTCAATAGGGACTTTGATTTTGTGAAAACATCACGGGGGGGGGGGGGACGGGGGGGAAGAGTAAGCTTTCCCTCTCTCGCTCTCTCAGCGTTTGGTTATTATTGCGATGTTCAGCAGTGCTTGTAGACACGCTAATACCACAAAGACCCGAGGCTTCCGCTTTGCAAACACGGCGCACACGCCTCTCTGGTCGGCTCAGTTCACCTGGCCGCTCGTGTGACGCAGGAGGAGGAGGGGAAGCTTGTTTTCAGCTTACACGCTCCAGCAGCGGTGAGGTCACACGGAAACAAACACGTTGGGCGACGGCGCCGACATTTACAGAGGGCCAGGGGGTGGGTGGGGTGGAGGGGTGGAGGGGCGGGCGAACACGTGTAACCCGAGCCCGTGATTACAGGTAGTGAGTGCAAGTGCCACTCCTGATGACTATCGCTTAATTCTCCCGAGGGGTGGACGCGCGCGCACCCACAAACACACACGCGCGCGCGCGCGACACAACAAAAAGAACGCGAACCGACAAAGCGCAGGTGATTACGCTCCTTATCCAAATCCGCGATCTGCAAGTTGGGGGGGTTGGGGGCGGGGGTGAGTGGAGTGGGGGGGGTAACCGAGATAATTAAAGCTAATGGGGTAATTGACGATTGTGCGATTATCGTAATTGGGAAATAACAGGCAGACGGGTCAGGTAAGGTACCCCCCTCTCCCTGGCTTTGAAGTGTCTCCGCTTGCTCCCCGCGTGGCGCGCTATCGATTCGCCCCGCGCCGGGAGCCGCTTGGATGCCGCTGAGCCGCAGAGGACGACGGCGTGAACAGACTCAGGGAGGGGGGAGAGGGGGAGGGGGGGGAGGGAGAGGGGGGGAGGGGGAGAGGGGGAGGGGGGGGAGGGGGGAGGGGGGGAGGGAGGGGGGAGGGGGGGAGGGGGGGAGGGAGAGGGGGGGGAGGGGGGGAGGGGGGGGGAGGGAGAGGGGGGGAGGGAGAGGGGGGGGAGGGAGAGGGGGGAGAGGGGGGGGGGAGGGGGAGAGGGGGGGAGGGGGGGAGGGAGAGGGGGGGAGGGGGGGGAGGGGAGGGGGGGGAGGGAGAGGGGGGGAGGGGGGGAGGGGGGGAGGGAGAGGGGGGGAGGGGGGGGAGGGAGAGGGGGGGAGGGGGGGAGGGAGAGGGGGGGAGGGGGGGAGGGAGAGGGGGGGAGGGGGAGGGGGGGAGGGGGGGGAGGGGGGGAGGGAGAGGGGGGGAGGGAGAGGGGGGGAGGGGGGGAGGGAGAGGGGGGGAGGGGGGGAGGGAGAGGGGGGGAGGGGGGGAGGGAGAGGGGGGGAGGGGGGGAGGGAGAGGGGGGGAGGGGGGGAGGGAGAGGGGGGGAGGGGGGGAGGGGGGGAGGGAGAGGGGGGGAGGGGAGGGGGAGGGAGAGGGGGGGAGGGGGAGGGAGAGGGAGGGAGAGGGGGGGAGGGAGAGGGGGGGAGGGAGAGGGGGAGAGGGGGGGAGGGGGAGAGGGGGGGAGGGGGGGAGGGAGAGGGGGGGAGGGGGGGAGGGAGAGGGGGGGAGGGGGGGAGGGAGAGGGGGGGAGGGGGGGAGGGAGAGGGGGGGAGGGGGGGAGGGAGAGGGGGGGAGGGGGGGAGGGAGAGGGGGGGAGGGGGGGAGGGAGAGGGGGGGAGGGGGGGAGGGAGAGGGGGGGAGGGGGGGAGGGAGAGGGGGGGAGGGGGGGAGGGGGGGAGGGAGAGGGGGGGAGGGGAGGGGGAGGGAGAGGGGGGGAGGGGGAGGGAGAGGGGGGGAGGGGGGGAGGGGGAGGGGGGGAGGGAGAGGGGGGGAGGGGGAGGGGGAGGGGGGGAGGGAGAGGGGGGGAGGGGGGGAGGGAGAGGGGGGGAGGGGGGGAGGGGGAGGGGGGGAGGGAGGGGGGGATGGGGGGGAGGGGGGGATGGGGGGGAGGGGGGGATGGGGGGGAGGGGGATGGGGGGAGGGGGGAGGGAGAGGGGGATGGGGGGAGGGAGAGGGGGATGGGGGGAGGGGGGGATGGGGGGAGGAGGAGGATGGGGGGAGGGGGGGGATGGGGGGAGGGGGAGGAGGGGGAGGAGGGGGAGGAGGGGGAGGAGGGGGAGGAGGGGGAGGAGGGGGAGGAGGGGGAGGAGGGGGAGGAGGGGGAGGAGGGGGAGGAGGGGGAGTTGGGGGGGGGAAAGGGACAGGGGGGGAGGGGGGGAGGGGGATGGGGGGAGGGGGGGATGGGGGGGAGGGGGATGGGGGAGGGGGGAGGGGGATGGGGGAGGGGGGAGGGAGAGGGGGATGGGGGGAGGGGGGGATGGGGGGAGGAGGAGGATGGGGGGAGGGGGGGGATGGGGGGAGGGGGAGGAGGGGGGGGATGGGAGGAGGGGGGGATGGGGGGGGAGGGGGAGGGAGGGGGAGGGAGGGGGGATGGGGGGAGGGAGGGGGGGTGGGGGAGGGAGGGGGGATGGGGGAGGGAGGAGGGGGTGGGGGGGAGGGAGGGGGGGGGGGATGGGGGGGAGGGAGGGGATGGGGGGAGGGAGGGGGGGGATGGGGGGAGGGAGGGGGGGGATGGGGGGAGGGGGGGGGATGGGGGAGGGAGGGGGGGATGGGGGATGGGGGGAGGGGGGGGGTGTTTTACTTTACAAAATAATTGCAGGTCAAGAATTGCAGGACTATTGCAAAGATGCCACGTCAGGTCCAAGCGGGAAGTTGCGAGCGACGTTCTGGATGCCGTGGAATGTTTTACAAAAGTCATGGGATTTGTAGCCCGTCCGCTTCTTTCAAACGACACGTGAAAGAAGAATCGCAACGTGTAGAAATAATTGGAAATACTGTAATGCAGTCATGTGCTGCTTAATTGAATCGTGTATGACAATACCGATTAAAAGTATGGGGCCAAAACGATGCATCAATCGATCCATTAATTAAAAACAAAGTAATGATTCTTGACAAGAAGGCACATGCATCGAATCACTTGTGCAATTATTTCATCATGTAAATGTAATTTATATGATATGCTAATATGCTCTTTTGTTTTTAATCCCCAGGCTGATATATCGCAGGGAGACAGAATAATATGGACAGTACAAAAGGTGTATATATATATACTCTTAGGTTTTTTCGGTAAGTCACGTAGGTAAAACATCAAAATTAATGAAAATAAAATAAAACAAATCACGACGAATTAGCTGCATCAAGTGATGCAGCTTATTCGGCTGTGACGGTCCCACCTGATGACGGAGACTTGTGTTGCCTCCGAAACGTCGTGATTTTTGTTTTATTTTATTTTCATTAATTTTGATGTTTTACCTACGTGACTTACCGAAAAAACCTAAGAGATGAATCCTTGCAGTCACGAAAGCTTCAAATCTGGTGTATATATATAAAAAGCGGTACAAACGGAGACAAGACAAGAAAATGGTACAAAAAGACTTGCAAGTACACAGAAGCCATTAAAAAAAATATACAAGAGAGTCCAGCACATACGAGACGATATATATACTATACGAAGGCACAAACAAGGCATCACAGAACAGTAGGCACACATTAAGGCTATCGCCACCTCTCAATCCAGATAAAACGGTGTGAAGGAGACGGCAGAGAACAACGTAAGATGATGTATCGTGGACACTGCGTATATTCTGGTCAATAAATGTGTGTTTGTTTTTTTTTACACCCGAAGTCACGGGGAATGCATTTATTTGTATCATTCATTGCCGTGATGTAATGCAGGTGGGCCGATTCAGGAATTGAGTCAGGAATTGAATCACGCATCAACTCGCCAGGCAGTTGAATCGTCCTGATCCCTAAATACGCAGGAGTTTCTTTAACCACATTGGTTGTGTATTGTCCAAAATTCACTGTTGGGGATATTTAATTGACATGAGCATTTCTTTAACACTCTGTCGCGTTTTCATCTGGAGCCCACTCGTAACATTGTACGGATGGCTTTTACCCATAATAGCAGGGTACTCGATAGCATTTGTTTAACAGGGCAGACATATCTTGCTGATGAGACTCGCTGAAGTTAACACTGGTCCAGTTGAACACTGGTGGCATGAATTGATCTACAAGGTCCCTCATTTGACAGAATGAATGCTGTCTCATTTAATAACTTAAACAAATTCCCTTGCCTAAATTTCGATTGAAAGCTTTCGTGACTGCAGGGATTCGTCTTCTTGGTTCTTTCAGTAAAGCCACGTAGAAGGGAGGTAATAAAATAATAAAAATACAACATAATAAAATAATTCTCACGACGTTTCGGCCACAACGCAAGCAGCCGTCCTCAGATGAAGACCAGGTCTGTCGGGGAGACAGCGTCATTCTACGTGACTTTACCGAAAGAACCAAGAAGATGATTCCCTTACCTAGTTTATAATTGTGTTATCATACATCCTGCAAGTGTCAGTTCAACGCAGTGTGAACGGTGATAAGGAATACACTGAAATTACTTGGAATAACCGTTATAAACGCTGCCATATAAATAGAACAATAGGTAATAAGCTCGGATTACGGCCACAACATTTGGTTGTGCTACTTCGTGGGTAGTGGGGCATGATGACGAATACCTAAAGACGTTCCATATTTATATCTCGCTAAAAACAAAACTTGCTATGAAGAAGGACCCTCAATATAAATGTTGCCTATTATGTCATTTTACTTTTAATGGCCTTTTATTGACGAATGTGTTGAGTTTATGTTTTAATCTTTCGAACTGATTGTCACATCATCTACTCGAATCAAATGGCGATGGCTACAGCCAATCCTAGAGCAGAAATACTGCGTATACAAATGTGTTTAACAATAAGCACCGAATATAATTTTAGCTTATTCGTGAGTGATGTACATAGCTGCGTCTAACTATCGCACGTTCAGTGCAACAGTAACACGTGCAGTCGTTTTGGAAAAGCCTAAGGGCAGTTCCTCTCGGTTGCTCCCTGGAAACTATCGCGCTGCCCTTAGAGTGATCTGTTGCAGAGATTATTCTAACTTGAATTATACTAATCACTGGAATCCAATTGAACACATCATTTCTCGTGCGCGCACGTGCTGTTGCATGAACGTTGGGATTACATCATCCATGCGAACGCTGTGGCGCACACACAGAGACGACGATATCCATGCATCAAAGTAGCCTGTTGGGCAAGTGCTGTTAGCAGGGTGGTGTGGCAGAAACTACACCCAGCCATCTACCTGGGTCTCCCCTGTGCTGATGGTAACACACCACCATACATTTTATGCTGAACCTAAGGAACACCCAGGCTAGTTTCAGATAGATATATATATGTATATTGCCAATGGTGTTGTGCATGGCCGAAACTCAAACCCAGGTCCCTAGGAGTGTAGCAAGATGCATTTACCGTCGCTTGGCCACATGTACCACTCGCTCTTGTGCCACGCTGCCCTTAATAGGTGCTCACTGACAACACTTACCTCGACTGTCTAAAAGGGCAATTGGGGGATTTTTGTCTGAAACACGCACAAAGACAACGATCCCTCTATAGACATACAGGAACGTGCTCCCAGTGAGCACTGATTAGGGTGGGCACAGTTCACGAGGAACCTCCTTTTTCTCCCCAGTGTTGCTGTTCACTACGCCTGGTGCTTATTAAGGGATGCGTCAACCTAAGGGACGCCCAGTATGGCTTCAGATGCTACTTGGAAATCAGAGGTAGGTCTCCAGGATTGAAGCGGAGCGTGTTAACCGCTGCATCAGTGTTCTTGGCAAGCACACGCGCACACACACAAAATCCGTACGTGTATATTATTATATGTGCGGTATATATGTATAGGAATACGTACGCATGTGCTATTTTCAGCTACAATGCAATGTTTAATATGCATTCACGGTGCAGCAATTGTGCAGAGTTGAATTACGGTAGATCCACCAGCGCTAGACATGCCAATAAATTAAGCATTGCATTTATGGCTGGCTCGCGGACTTGGCTCATCAGTTGGGTGCCAATATATTCACGTTACAGGGCGTAATAATTGTTGGCTTTGTGTGAATTGGAGTCGGGACAATGAAAAAAAAGATGTAACGACATGTTTCTCGCCGTTTCTAATTTAATGGCCTCCGTACCGCACAGACCGCGAGGATAGTAAAGTCTCAGAAAGTCATTATTTCTGGAAGCACTAAAAGAGTGGAAGGTTAGAATAACGGGACCGAGTCCTCCTCATCAGGGCACGCGATTACAGCTCGTACAAATGTGGATTTTTTATTGTGTACATTTTTTTTATCGCTCAAATATTTAATGTCAGCAAAAGAGGCTTTGTAGTGGCAGTGTCTGGTATGTACTTATTACGCGACACCAAGGAAGTTGGTTTGAATTAAATTCTTGATGATATGCCATATATGGTAATTTTTTTGCAGAAGAGGCTAAACGCGATGTTAATATCAAAGTTTTTGTCTTGTTAAAAGTTCATTCCCACAAATAACGAATGTCATGGTGTCTTAAAAAAATACAATTTGTTATATTTTACATATTTGCGAGGGAGAGGATGGGGGGCGGGGTACTTTTTATAATGATCAGGTAGTCGCACGAATTTTCTTGAAAGATAAAGTGGAACATTCAGTGGAAAAAAACAGCATGCAGTGGCACATTCTAGTCATTACCAATAGGTATTTTTTGTTAAATGTGAGCTCCGTTTAAATAGTTTACCTTGCGTGTGTATGTATGTTGAAGTTCTTTCGCACTGTACAAAGGCAACCACGCTAATCGGAAGTGCGGGGGAAAGGACAACAAACTAAACACAAAACTCATCAACTTCTGTCGTGGATGTATTAAGAAGTAAAACATTGAACACATATAACACAGTGTTGTTTGAAAATCTAATAAGCAGTGCTCGGGAGACAATCAAGACATGGTGTCAGTAAAAAGACACCACGTGCACCTGCTCCAGTGGACATGGGGGTGGTCACTCATCTCCCTTGGCAGCCCTGACCCAGTGGGGAGAAATTCCACAAACATAGGTGGGTCCAGAACCTCCGGAGAACAACCACTATTGGCTTCTCAAAAGTGGTAGTAATTTTAGCAACCCCGTAGGGGGTGATGGACTTCATTGACTACCAGCCGGGATTAATTAGAAGCTACTGCTGCTTTCCGATTGATGGTGCGTCAGACACTTCCTCATCCGGATCATTTGTTGCGGTCCATCCAAACAGCACTTGCAGTCGCTACACTTCCACCACACGTGAGCTTCAACAAGTCAGAATCCAGCATTAACCGGAGCAAGAGAGAGAGAGAGAGCTATGCATTCCCAACAGCCATGGCTGTGGGCACTTCAATGCTTAGCACACGTATCTCTCTTTCTCTTTCTTCAGAGGAGACACAATCAAACGTCTCTCTATGAGCTCTGGTGTTGTGAGAGATTGAACGAGAGCCAAAAAGGCCTGCACTCTGGCTTGCATCTCACACGTGGAAATGCTGAATCCAACATCCATTGGCTTGGCAGCAAGCAGATGATTTTTCGCTGGCATACTTCCAGCTAGTTGGACGCACTCACCCAAGAAAGTTTTTGGCTGCTTTTATGACAAAATGATGCTTGAACAAAATGGTGAAAAATGCACAATATTAAGGAGGCTTTGGACAGATGACCTCTGAGGCTGGTAGCTGAACATAACCTTGAACTGTCTATTCGATGTACACATGGCAACGAAGCATTTATAGGAGACTTTGTAAGCAAGCCGCTTTGCACATACAGCGTTGCTACATAAATAGGGGCATTGCAGTTTTTGCAGAATGCCATTTTAATAGTGAAATGAACTCTCTTCACTTACTAAACATAACAGCCAAGAACTACAGCATAATAGGTTCATATTTTATACCGTTGTTTTGCCTAAATGGAGATATATATAAAATCATGATTTATCTGCAAGATTACAGTTCTGAAATGAGGAACATTCAGTCAAATCACAACTCTCACCTACCTCGTAGAATGAGTGTAACTTTAAGTGTCGATGCAAATTTTTGAATTAGGGAGTAGGAATGTCAGTTGGTATGAGTTATTGTATTTTCAGACTCCAACATTTTTTGGTGACAGCTAATAAAGAGACCCATTTTTGTTATTACTGTAGATGTTTACATTATGGCTATCTTTGCATGTTGGTGCACATGTAGGCGGTTAGATTTTGAGCGGCACATTTTGTCACGTGTTTGCGCACGGCACTGGAATATATTCCATGTTCACTCTTCACTTTAGCAAATGTTTTTTTTTCTCTGCTGCTCCATAAAAAAATGGGTCCCTGCAAATGAATGCCGACGGTGGGCTACCATGCATTCCTTCAATGCAACATATGACGCAGAGAGAGAGAGAGGAGAGAGAGAAAAAAATAACACTTTAAAAATGTCTTGTTAAAGCAAGTGAGACTGACAAACGGACATTCGATGGAAGCAGCCAACAATTTATCTTCTTGACACGAGCTCATCAGCGCAGTACTCGACGGAGCAAAGTGATTAAACTCATGATCAAAACAAACTGTCTTTGTCCGCCGGTGCTCACAGCGGGCCCTGGAAGGCTTTTAGGGGCTTGGCAGGATTTCAGAGCTAGCCGGCAGCTTTAATCACAGCTTCGCCGTCAAAATTATCTCCTCAGGAAAGCAGGCCCGCTTATGTGAGAGGTGTGTGTTTTTCAGCTTCTTCGCTCCCTAAGAACTGCCTCTAATTTCTCTTTTTTTAAGCGAGACTTTTAGCAAGGCGTTCGTGTCGCACCGTGCGCATGTCCACACGGGGCTGGCATGTGCCATTTCGGTGTCGTCCCATTAACAGAGATTCTAAACGCAGTTTTTTGACGATTGTTTTATTTAAATTATCACCTAATTATGTGCGGTAAAGATTACGGCCAAATATAACGGTTGAATTATGCCTTTGGTGCAGGTTTGAAAGTATTATGATGCGAACGCTGTAATAAAATCGGAGGGTATCATCGAGGATATCTGCATGCATGCTGTTTGCAGAGGATTTCTAATTAATTCATTGAATAAAATACCTTATCCACCAAAGTCTGAGATGCTGTACTAAGCATGTGCTAGATAACGATAACCGTGTGTATGTACGCATATTCACGGGGCTTAATTTCATCAGGAGCTGTCTGGGGCTAAGCTCTGGGAAAGCATTCCTCTCCCACCCCTCACTGCTGTCAGGAGCAGGGCAGCCCTGGGCAGTTGCGGGGAAAATATTCCACGTGAAACGAATCTCTACATATGTACAAATACTATCGGAAGTGTATGTGTGTGTATACACATATATACTCTTTGGTTCTTTCGGTAAAGTCACGTAGGTAGAAAATAATTTATACCTACATGACTTTACCGAAATAATAAAATAATAAAACATAATAAAAAGAACCAAGAAGATGAATCCCTGCAGTCACGAAAGCTTTAAATCGAAATTTACCGAAAGAACCAAAGAGTATGGATTCCTGCAGTCACGAAAGCTTCATATCAACACGTTTCTATATCACACTGATTAGCTCTGCACTAAAAACCCGAGGAAAATGTGCGTCGACCCATCGAAGAGGATCACATTATATCGCCGCAATTAGTCAAGATTTTGAAAGGGCTTGATAGCGGCCGCTTGCAGCAATGGGAATTCCACACGGCGCTCTGATGCGGGGACTGAAGGGGGCCCACCTGCTGTGTCCAGGCTTCCGCCAATGCTAACAGGCAGGACAGGTAGAGCGGTCCCTCGGGGGATATAAGAAAGGCCTTGAAGCGGTGTAAAAACACAGGACATGGTTGGGTTTCATCTCCAGGTCACAGTACGTTAACGGTGACTTTGGTCAAAACATTTTTGGGAGATCACAGCCGTCGAGCAGAAGTCTGTGTAGCCTTGTAAAAATACCTCACGCCCACACATTGTGTGTGTGTCTATGCACGTGTGCAACAATTTTGATGGAATATGCCGCGCAAACATTCTAATGTATTTTCTTTAACAGCAACAACAACCAAAAATGGGCTCACGTGCGGAGTATTGTGTGTGCGGTTCGTGTGTCCTACGTGTGCGTGGCGCACCAGGGCTGATGTTGACCACCTATATGGGTTTGTCAACGCTTGCCCTGACCTACAATTAGAAATGGGGATATTTTGTATGTATATATTACGAGGGTTATTCAATAGGTCTGAGTCTAACATATTTGTAAAGTACAATCAATAAGGACCACATTTTTTTTTTACATCGTCACCCTCTGTACTCGTACATGCATGTTTCATATTGTTCCTGCATTTTTTTGATGCCCTCCAGAACTATTCTCCAAGGCCATTGTGTACAGTTTCTTTCAGCTCATCATTATGATGATCATCATCATCATTGTTGTCCTCTAAACACTTTCCATGCGGGGGCATCTTCAATCTGGGAAACATGTGAAAGTCACTGGATGCAAAGGTTTAGAGAGTAGACTGGATGCAATAGTTCCCACAAGTGGCAAACCTTCACCGTATCGGCCTCTGCAACTCTTGCAGTGTGCACTGGGGCATTGTTACGCAGAAGCGAGGATGAGGCGCTCGTGTTTTCATGGCGCTTTTCTTCAACTTATGCCATCATTGGAACAAGTCTACACGAAATATTGACCTGTGATGGTCTCCTTGGGTTGATATGCAACACGCAGTGCCCATGATCTTGCCTACAGAGCACAACGACTCACATTTCTTGGGTGTTGGATGGTTCTGCTGCGCAGACTGATGTTTACACTCAGGGTCGTAGTGGTAAATTGAAGTCTCATCACCGGTAATACGTCGCCACTAAAACCTGTACCGATTGCCTTCGTCGGTTCAAGAGCGTCAAGAAAAGCTATCCGACGCTCCATTTCGATGTTGCATGCCAGCATTCTTGGAACCCGATTGTACGCTCCCACCTTGTCCATTCCCCAGTGATCACGCGAGGGATGTTTTTCTCGTGTTCTCAAACCGACGCCCAACCTGCCAGCCAGTCGTGCAACAGTGGCATGGTGGTGCTTCGGAAAAACAAGCCCATGCTCTCGTCGCTTTCCTCATTCGCCGCAGTCGCAAGCTGCCCTGACCTGCGGTTCGTTCTTCGGGCCACGACAAATTTGTATTGTCCCCACACACTGCTCACACGCGATTGTAAATTTCCTTTGGTTCAGTGTTGTGTGGCATCAAAAAATGTGATGACAACACGACGCTTGATTCCGATTCTCATCATCCGTCATTGTCTACCTGCAGTGTACGCATCGTGAATGAGGAACGAAGGGGGGGGGAAATATTGTGGCCTGGATGTTTGTGTATACTCAATATGGGCTATAAGCTGCATATTGAATGGTTTCTGGTATTTTTTTTATGTAAAGCTGAGAAGTTGTTGTGCCACCTTTGCATGCTCATGTTTGGCAATTAATTTAAATAACACGATTGCACTGACCATAACGTTAAATGCATTCAT